>NC_139624.1:26975442-27080442 GCF_964638095.1 Poromitra crassiceps | reverse complement strand
TTAACTCAAATCAACTCTCAATAACTGTCAAACTAGATGAATGACTTCAAAACCGTTTACAGTTTGAGAGTTGATTTGAGTTAATGAGTTATTAATTTGAGTTAGTGTGGACCAGTGATGTCACTGGTCCACACTTTAACACTCAATAACTGTCAAATTAAATGACAGACTTCAAAACCATTTACAGTTTTCTGATATACTACTGATGTTCTAATGATACAAAGCTGGTTGAAAATGGGCGGAGTGTTCCTTTAAGAACAATTGATATAGGCTTAGGGTATATATAAGAAGGACATAATTAGGCATGTAGATTTATATTTTTTATTTGAAATATAAACTGCCAATAAGACTCAATTAGATTTTGACGTCACAAAAATCTAGGGACCCTAGGCATTCAAATTCCGCTACACCGTCGATAACATCATCAGTGACATCGTCAGTGATGTCACTTCTTTTTCCCCCTCTGAATTCTGACTTAATCTGAGAATTCTGACTTTAATCTCAAAATAGTGACTTTATTTTCTGAATTCCGCCTTTATTCTCAGAATCCTGATTTAGTTATAATCTCAAACATTTTCATAAAAAAAGTCACTATCTGATAGTGAGCCCATTGACAGTTTGGATCTCACCTGCAATTACCACTCATCGCCATAGGTGTCACCCAAGAGAACAAAACTGAAATTTTAGAGATGATCACTTTAACTTTAAACTCAGAACAAAACAAAGAAAGAACAAACAAAAAAATGCAAGTGACCCTAATCATCTTTGCTAGTTTTAAATTGTGTGTGGTGTAATTATTATTATTATTATATTATTATTATTTTTTTTAAAGGAATTTCAGGCGACCCTATTTGAATTTCTGGCTACCCCACTTAGGGTCGCGACCCTAAGGTTGGGAACCACTGAATAAAGGATCCATCCCACTCAATCTTTGGAGTACAAAGATAATCACCAGAAAGCTTACATTCTCCTCTTTCCAACAGTGTATGAAACACAGAGTGTGTTTCGCGGTCAATCAATGTGACTGTCAATGTAGAATTTGCAACCATGTATAACTCTACCCACAAACATTCAAATAAATGTAACCTGGATAGAGAAGTTAAGCGATGCTTTAGTCCTTTAGAAGACCGTTTACTTTATAGTGACCCTTCCATGATCTTTGGGGAAACGATGAAAGGCATGTTGTTTACTATCAGAGTTTCTGCAGTTGCCAAAAATATTTTTCAACTTTAAATTCTCCTTCCCGGTCAAAATGCATTGTGCTGCTGCTGCTGTTGTTGACGCAAGGCTGATTTTAGGGGCCAAGATGGCGGCGGCGCTGCAGCTTTGGCGCACCGCAGCGCCTCTAGCGGCTGTTTCCAAAAATGCATCATAGTGTCGACTCTGGATTCATACTGGATTTGCTTTCCGCTCCCTCCGTGTCCGTGACCAATCTGTCTATCTCAAATGCCTCTGCTGCTGTCTTGTAGGGAGAGAGTCTGGTAAGTGAGACTAGGTTAAACCAAACAGGTTTTTTCCCTCCGCAATTCCAGAATGGAGATCAGCGCTGCCAGACTCCCCTCTCATAAGGGAGGGAAGTCAGGCAAGCGAGACTACATATAAAGTTAAACTGTTTGTCAAATAACGTTAAAGTTAAAAAACGGTCTCATTAAAAGAAAGAGGAGTGATGGTGAGAAGGAGCAGGTTAGTAGGGGGAGAGATGTGGGTCTCTGCTGTCTGGCAGCAATGGATAATTCTTTTTTGTCTATCTTTTTATTTATTTTTTGAGATACCAAGTTTTAAAGTGGTTTTACATGTTGCCAAATACAATTGAATTGAATCTATCTCCTAATACAGCATTTCTCAACTGGTGGGTCGCGACCCAAAGGTGGGTCGCGGGGCCGTTTTGATTGGCCAAAAAAAAAAAAAAAAAAAAAAATCATATTTCATTTGAGTTAAATTCAGATTATTGAAACTGGATTAGCCTGACCAGTTTTACTTGTTTAACAAGCTGAAGCATATGCTCTGCCTGTAATTCAAGATAAGTCTGGCTTTTCATTTCATATTTAATTTTAGTTCAATTCAGATGATTGAAACTGGATTAGCATGACCCCAGTTTAATTAAAAGTTATGACCAGTTTAAAGTCCCTGGAAACCAGAAATATTTCTTTATTATTTAGCATTTTGAGTTCATCACATCACAGGAACCTATGTTAATAAGCCACCAGCCAAATTTGAACGATGATGAACGTCGCAAAGTATATAAATTTAGGTTTGACACTCATGGCAAAAGTAATGAGAATCTATTCGATTTTAGAGTGTCCTTTTTCCCGCGGACTGTGTGGGCATGTCCACAATTCTCAAGCGCGAGAGGAGCAGGGGAGGGGGCGAGGGGGGGAGGGGGCTAGTCTGCGACAACGAAACGCTGGGCGGTTCCAGCGGCAGGGGGCGCGAGGTTGAAATGGACCAATCAGACACGGAAATAGAGCAAGACAGCCTATCAAGATGCAGCTCAAAGCGGCTTTCACATGCCGCCGAGCGTTTCATGATGTGCACGTATCTCAGACCTCTCTCCTCTGCTCCGAGAGGGAGAGAGGAGAGAGAGAGATAAGAAGGAAATAAAGTGTGTGTGTGTGTGTGCGTGTGTGTGTGTGTGTGTGTTCGCGCGTTGCTCCCTATGGTTGCTCCACGCAGCGCATAGCGTACTGACTGACGGTCATCTGTCTATCTGTCTGCACGCGCGCACACACACACACACACACACACACACACACACACACACACACACACACACACAGACAGACACACACACACACACACACACACACACACACACACACACAGCAGCAGCGCCGCAGCAGGCAGAGGAGAGAGCTCTCCCTCTCAAGGTTCCAACACACCGCTGGCGATAAACTCGCAGATAGAAAGATAGATAGATAGATAGATAGATAGATAGATAGATGTTGGTTCTTAAAAGAGCCTTTGTGTTGATGCAATGCGTAGTTAGCTAGCTGCAAAAAGGTGTGGGACCACTAGAACTCTGAAGAGAGATGGAGGCAGAATGTGCGGGACTGCGTGTTGCGTGCGTGTACAAAGGTTATATAGAGCTTATGACGTCATAAGCTCCTGCATTTTAGCACCTCGCGCACTGCTCTCTTCAATGAGGAAGTATCTTGTAGAATCTTGTAGAAAAGTGTCGATTTTAAGGCTTTGGGTTGAAAGTAATGCATAATAATTTCGGAGGCATATAATTACTAACATAAGACCCTAAATAACATAGTTAGAACGTTTTTGTGGATTTTGGTTTCCAGGGACTTTAACTAAAAAGCATATAGCCTGCCTGTCATTCAAGAAAAGTCTGCCTTTTTATTTCATATTAGTTAAATTGAAACTGGATTAGCATGACCAGGTTAACTTGTTTTATTATTATTATTATTAACTTGTTTAAAAACATAGGCATGCAATTCAAGATAAGTCTGCCTTTTATTTCATATTTCATACAGTTCAAATAAGACTTTCTGAGCATGACCAGTTTGACTTGTTTAAATTTAAAAACATATAGGCCTGTAATTCAAGTCTGCCTTATTTCAATTGGTTTTTAGCCCTAGTTGCACTTCTGTTGCACTTTTTTGTTCATTTGAGGTTTATAACAGTGCATGAAGGCATTGTGTATTAAATTAATGCGCTATTTTCTGTGCAATAAATTTGAGTGGTTTAAAAAAAAATCTGAAATTTGGGTCGCGACTTCATGACAAGGAAAATAGTGGGTCCTGAGGCTACACCAGTTGAGAACCACTGTCCTAATAGACATGTGGTTAAGAGTGAATACTGACATCACAAAAGTGTAATCTTAATGTTAATATTCCTCTAAATCTGGCTTCAAACAGACAAAAACTCCATCCTGTTGGCTTTTGGTGTCAGTCAGCAGAACCAAAGTGACGCACCAACGTTCAACCATCATCCAGGGAGAAATCCATCGGAGGCAGAGAGACCAATTTCTCCAGTAGCACTTCATCAGAAATAACTTCAAATGAATATCTAACAGTGTAAAGGCACCTGCATGGGTGGGTTCCTCTTTTAAAAGGGGGCAAATAAAGATTTATTTTAATGTTATCTCAGCCTATAACATCATGTATTCTTTCCTGAATTAATTTTCTCTATGGTGAAAAGGAATGAGCAGGTTTAGTGTCTTGCTCGAGGAGACTTCAACAGAACTGCACACGGCTGCTTACGGACACACTCCGCAGCTCCTTCAAAGCTGTACCCACACAACCTGTGTCTTCCATGGCGTCTCTCAGAGAGAGAGAGAGAGAGAGAGAGAGAGAGTTGTGAGAGAGACCAGTGGGTGGCGCTGGCAGCATACAAACTACAGACTCCATCACTGGACTCCTCTTGTTACGAGAGAGAGAGAAAAGTGAGTTTTTGGAGGCCTGCCAATCACTATAAAAAAAACACACTGCAGAACTAATCTATTTCCATGCGCATCCTAATCCAGCAACACTCCGACGGCATCATTTAATCACAAAATCATCATCATCTCACCATCATCATCATCATCATCATCATCATCATCATCATCTCACCATCATAGCTCCTCCCTCTCTCCCCTCCCTCTACCCCCTCAATCGCATGAGTAAAAACAGCAGCATTTAGTAAATGAGCGCTTGGAGCAGATTAGTGCTGGCCTGGCCTCGGGACGGACGGACAGAGAGCTGTGATGGGCTTTATCAACACGAGAGGAACATGGGGTGTCAGTTGTGTGCGTCTGACATGACATCAACGTTATCCTCCCGCCGCTCATGTTATCGCTCTTAACTGACGGGCACTTTTTAACCACGCCGCTGCTTAAGAGCTTAGAGGAAATCCACGGATAGATGGATGATGGAAGATACACACGCACACATACGCACGCGCGCACGCACATACACACGCACACACACGCACACACACACACACATACACACACACAGGGAGATCAGTGTCACTCGCAAAGCTCCGGTGGCAAAGCCTGATTTGCTTTGTGGTAAAAGGCGTTTGAGTTCTCATCAGTGTTGTAAAGTAGACGCTCCCCTGTCACAGCAGCACACTTGAAGTCTCATTCTGCACTGAAGAAGAGAATTAGACAAGTCGGCCATTTTGCTGGGCTGGTATAATTGGCCCCTGGCATTCTTTGCCGCCTTTTCAATGGGCAGGCTTTGGAAAAGAAACACAGAAACACACCCCTAGATATATGTACCGGTATATGTATATGTAACAAAAATGCGATATATTATTTTGGCCGGTAAAAAAGCAGGTGGATTTTTTCTATCTACCCCGCCACCTGACCGGTGAGTCAAAAAGGTAATTTCGGGCCCTGAGTCTAGCGCTGTCCTTTTTCAATGAAGTTCAGTAGGTGTGTGTGTGTGTGTGTGTGTGTGTGTGTGTGTGTGTGTGTGTGTGTGTGTGTGTGTGTGTATGTGTGTATGTGTGAGAGAGTGTGTGTATGATTGAGAGAAAAGGAGATGTCGTCGGTCCTGCCGGTGAGTAATGTTCTCCAGGCCTGGCGGCTGGCACTGCTCTGTCTCCCTGCAGGTGCGAGTGAGTCACACGCACACGCACACACACACACACACACACACACACACACACACACACACACACACACACACACACACACACACACACACATAGAGCCACCCACTTCACGCTGACCACCTCAGTGTGCCAGCCTAGCGACCATGGCAGCCAATTTGCCAATGAACAGCTCTGTCTGTGGAGCAGCAGCACATACTGACACAGCAGCCTCTCTCTCTGCCGTCTCTCTCTTTCTCGCTCTCTCTGTCTGTCTGTCTCGGTGTATCTCTGTATTTCTCTCTCTGTGTCTCTCACTCTCTATCTCTGAATTAGGTTGTTTATCCTATTTCTCTGTCTGGATGTCTCTCTCGCCGTCTCTGAAAATGATTTTCCTCTATCTTGCACGCCCTCTCTTTCTCTCGTGCACGCACACACATATGCGCACGCACGCACGCATGCACGCACGCACGCACGCACACACGCACACACACACACACACAAAGATTCTCTCATTAGTCATACAAGTCTGTCACATCCTTGTCAAATGCCAATTCACATTAAGGTGGTGAGGTCTCTCTCTCTCTCCAGGGCCTAACATTCACTTTTCAAACTGGGGGGGAACTCCCCCTTTATGTTCTTCATATATGGGGATTTATAGACTTTGGGGGGGATTTTTTCAGCGGATACGATAACCGACATATCTGCTGCTCCCGTCCGATAAGTGATAATAATTTCACATTTTTGTTTTTACAAAAGGAAGTTCGTAACCTGTAGTTTATGCACACCTGAGTCTTAACACATTAAGTGCCAGAGACGACCTAACTCGTCTTACATAATCCAGCGCTTAAGTGCCAAGGACGAGCTAACTCGTCTTACATAAACATTTTTTTTTTTTTGACGGTGGTACATCAATCAACAACTTTTACATCTTCGAGATCACTATTGGAGCAAGATAATGTGTATAATCTATTTTACCGACCCACTAAGTGTTGACAGTGCTCCCCCAGACGACCGAAATCAAAGAAAAAACTGCCGCGGGACCAAGCCGTTCAAGGAAATGCCGTGGCGATTTCACAGTAATCCATTCAAGACTTGTCTTGCCTGAGAGCGGCCGCGCACCGGCAGCAGCACACAGAGAGCGGAGAGCGATTTGCAAAATAGATCATAGGTGAAACACACTTTGAAACACCTCAGAAAGGCCAGAATCAACATCTGCCCATCGCCCACGCATTCCCCGGCCCATCTTGACTCGCACAAGGAGCGTCTGCACGCAGGCAAGCAGGCAGGCAGGCACACAGGCAGGCAGCAGCAAAAGCGCTTCTGACACGCCCGCTGTACAGCCAGGAGGACACAAGACACACGGAGGGAGGAGTTTGAATGAGAGGGGTGTTTCCTGTTGTTATGGAGGAAATTACTGTTCAAAACTATTGTTTAGAATGTCTGACGGTCTTACTGATGCCAAAAATGAATGGTTAAAGTGACTGTTTCACAAAAAGCCATTTATCTCTGAATAAATTTCCAGACGCTGAAACCATGCTGTACTCAACGGCTAATATCTACATAACTACTAACTCTGCAAACTAACTCTTTTAGACAGAGAAAGCACACATTCTATTAGTTATTTTTAGATGATTGGTGTTCATGAATTCTTAACAGAAAAGAATCCTCGTCTGTTTCTAAAATGAGCCAGAATCGTCAAAAACACCCCTGGCACAACTTACCTACAGGAATGAAAACATGGCTGGCATTCAATGTGTTAATTACTATGGTTTTTGTCATTGTATTTTATCTGCAGACTAAGCAGCCATAGGCTTTCAGTTCTATCAAAGCCTTTATTTGTTGTATCGAGTGATACACTTTACTACTAAAACACTCATTACATCAGAAGTGTTCTTTGTTTTGTTTTCACAATTATTGATGTCAGTTGATTTGGTTAGGTCAGAGCTATGGAATATTAATCATCCGTTTTTGCTCACTACATCATCCACATAATCTTCACAAATAAGGACCACTTTTATGACTTTTGAAGCGTTATCTGAAAACGAAAGGCATTTATGCTTGGAAAATCATAAAAGTACAATCATTTGTGAAGATGGTCTTGCTGAACACAAACTTCGCTGTTTCATAAACTTCTATTAACACGTTCACTGCCAACGACGTATTACTCCATCATAAAAATCCAACGGTTCACTGCCAATGACGTATTACTCCGTCAAAAAAATGTTTTTTTTTTTTTTTACCGTGGGATGTGCATCTAACCCTTTTACATCTCTTATATAATTATTGGAACCACCGAACGTTTACAACCCATTCCACCGACCCACTAAGTGGCGACAGTGCTCTCCTGACTAGAGGAAGGCAAGCATTTTCATGAGAATGGCTTCCTCGAAGCCATTCTCATGAAAATGGATTGGCGAAAACGCTTTCGTTTTCGCGCTGATTGCTGGCGGTGCGGGATTGCAAATTTGCATAATAGATTACGGGTGGAACACACTTTGAAACACGCAGCATAAATATGACCAGAATCGCAAAAGCTTCATCAAAGCTCTCAACCAAAACTCCAAGAAACGAGCAAGTCCATCCAGACTTCCTCAAAGAGCGGCCGCGCAGACAGGCACAGCAGCAGCAGAAGCAGTGAGCCTGGTGACGCGAGGTTACAGCAGCAGAAACGAGCTTGTGACACGCTCGCTGCAGCCAAGAAGAACACACACGGAGGGAGGAGTTGGAAGCAGAGGGGGGTTTCCTGCTGTTATGGAGGAAATTACTGTTCAAAACTATTGTTTAGATGTCTGACGTCTTACTGATGCCAAAAATGAATGGTTAAAGTGACTGTTCTATCGAATTTCACAAAAAGCCGTTTATCTCTGAATAATTTTTCAGACGCTGAAACCATGCTGTATTCAACTGCTAATGCTTACATAACTACTAACTCTACAAACTAACTCTTTTAGACAGAGAAAGCACACATTCTATTAGTTCTTTTGAGATATTGTGTGTTCACAAAATCTTAGCAGAAAAGAATCCTCGGGTCTTGAAAGATGAGCCAGAATCCTCAAAAAAAACCTCTGGCAGAACCTACCTACAGTAAAAAAAAAACGGCTGGCAGTGAATGTGTTAATCACAGACCTTATTTCATGCATTTAACTGAAATCCCCATACAAAAATCTCATTGACTTTTACACGTACGAGCAGGAAGTGGTCATGTCCAGGGCTTCTGGAATCGTTCCTGCAGCAGCATCCTGACACACTACTGATGTTTCTATCCATCAACCAGAATCCCTGGATCTTCATGCATGTGTGTAGCCCAGTGGTTCCCCTTCCTTATAGGTCGCGGCCCTAAGTGGGGTCGCCTGGAAGTAGGGATGTCACGATACCAAAATTATGAGTTCGATACCGATACCTGCCTAAATATCTCGATACCGATACTGAAACGATACCACGGCAAAAAACTAAAACATCAGGAAAAGTAGTGGAATAAATAGAGGGGACAAAACATGGAACTTAAAACTTATTTTATTGATTTAACAAGGTAATGCACAGCCATGTAGTCATTTTACTACATGCTGGTAGTACTGCCACCACGTGTGGCGCTGAACATGCTAGAACTTTTATTAGTTCTAGCATAGAACTAATACATAGCCCAATACATGTAGGCTAGGTGTTTTTTAGGTGTTTTTTACAATTAATTCGTATATCATTAATAATTGGGATTATTGTAAATATTAGGATAGGTGACATCAGATGACTGCTTACCATGTAAAAGCTTTAATAACACTGGCATTGAGAGCCATAGTGTTATTAAATATTGTACATGGTATGCAGTCATCTGATGTCCCCTCCCCTAAACGTTACATGTCATGACTTGCTCCTTCCTTGGCAGAGATCTGTGCTCCAGCACATTGTCTCGTGTTTTACTGTAAACGAGTAGGCTATTGTGACAAGCGAACTTTTTCAGTGAAACAAGTTCGCTTGTCACACAATACTCGTTGGACTTATTTGAGGGCATGTATGTTTATCGTTCACGTTCGCTAACCTGTCGGTCTTTAAACTCTTTGAACAGGTCGGGGTGCCTGTCGGCAAGATGTTTAGCCAGGTTCGATGTGTTTGATCCTTTCGCTTGCGTCACGTTGAAGCACCTTTTACACACTGGTTTGGATGTGTCCACGGGCTTGCCTTCGCTGTCGGCAACGTAAGCAAAATATTTCCATATTTCGCTTCGTGCATCTGCTTTTTCTACAAGCGTTGGTCGGCTTGCAAGACTAGAAGAAGCCGCTGCCATTTTCGCTGCGTCTGTCCTGTGTGTCGGGGTGCTGTAGTGAGGACTGAACGACTGTGGCCAGAGAGCGAGCAGAGAGGGAAGAGAGGAAAGTCGACACGCCCCCACATGAAGCAGACAGAGTCAGAGACGAGCTTTTTTTCACTTTTCACGAGTCACCATTGGTTCAAGGCAAGGCTGTGTTGCCTTCACGTGAGGTGGGAGACAGGCTCTCAACTGTAATGCCGCTGTGTCTCTCTCCTCCGCTAACAAACACCACGGTCGCACACTGACGCAACCCATGACATTTTTTTTAAGTATCGGTACTAAATTAACGTGGTATAGTATCCTTTTTAACGGCAGGGAACCGCGGTACCATACTAATACCGGTATACCGTGCAACCCTACCTGGAAGTCAAATAGGGTCGCCTGAAATGTATATATTTTTATTTTTTTACACCACACACAATTTAATACTACCGAAGATAAGTAGGCTCACTTGTATTTTGTTCTCTTGGGCGACACCTATGGCGATGAGTGGTAATTGCAGGTCAGATCCAAACTGTTGCATTAGCGGCTGTGCCCATTGGACCTGTGTTTTGTTTTGTTTCCCCCTGCAGTCACGTGCACTATAGTTCAGGACACAACGATCACACAGACGGTAGCCAGCTAGTTTCATCTGTTTGATGTTGTTGATTGTTCACACTGTGAACATGAAAGACAGATTACTGGCAATTCTGTCAGCAGTGGAGTTTGAAGATCCCCCTGGCAGGAGAAGAGGTAGGAGGAGTGACAATGACGAGCGGCACGCTTTTCCTCCTAATGTGGAACACTAACCCCCATGAGCGCTTAAATGCCAGGTGTGGTCCTTGAAAGAGGAGCGCTCCTAGCACGTCCTTAAAGGAGGACTTACCCCCTAGATATGTATTAGAACAGTGATTTGAAAATACCTATGGAAAAAACCAAGAAATTACATATGCTCTTGTCTATACTGGACTCTTTGGCTGTGCTCAAGTCGAGATTCTTTTTCGGAAATCGACGCCATTACAGTTTGCCTACTGCCTCAAAAATAATTTATTTGAGAGGGGCAATATCTCTATAAATATCAACAACTAGCCAACGCTGTTGGTCTGTATGGAAACAGAAAATCTGAAAATGGTTTTAAGTTATATCAATTTGGTAATTCAGTGGCGAACTAGAAATTTAATTATTTTTCTGCATGTATCTCTATGGAAACTACTCAAACTACGTTACGGGAGCAAAGTGACATGGGCTCGTTAACAGCAGCACACCCACTGATAGAGAATAAAATCTATTCTTTCCGCTAAATGTATATGTAAATGTATATCACAGCTTATCTAATACCAAATAAATTGAAACCAATGAGTCCAGGAAGATTTACCATAAAAGTATATTTAATAGCTTACATTCTCTGCAATACATGTATATTGACAGAGGGCTGAACCTCAATGTACACAATTCTGATATGTCATACAGAGTCAAATATTCAGCCGCGATGTCACAATTTGACATACGCTTTATACTGTAAAAAGAAGAGGAGGAGGAAAAGGCAGAGAGGAGGGGGTGATGACTTGACTTGGAGCCTACAGTGCTGCCTGTCTGTATCAGCAAGTGTTCCTGTCTCATGGCCATTGTCATGCTGAGTTTCTGAAGGCCAGAGCAAAGGGGAGAAATCTCCTGCTTGATAAGCTAGTTATGTGTCTCTGCATAGTGCAAATATGCATTTGTGAGATGTCATGGGTGAATCTATATGTCAGATGTCATTTCATAATGTGTATGTCATGTCATCGTTAACTTATAGCATTCATTATGTGTATGCACTTATAGCTTATTGATTAGGAAATATTGATTAGGAAATGGCATGGAACTTATATTTTTCTCCAACAATCCACCCAATTGTTATGTTCATCAACTATAACAATAATTACAAAATTTAAGTTCACTATTCAATATAATGCTTGTATCTGTACTTAATTGTGGGCCAGGGCTGGGCAGGGGGGGTTTTGAAAACATAGGAAACATTAAACACTTGAAAGAACACAGAATTTTTGATCAATATGCAGTCCAGCGCAGTCTCAGCTCATATCACAGCATCTCCATTAAGCCTATTGGAAAGAGAAAATAGATTTTAGTGATATAATGACAAAATTACATCACCACTGCGGCTATAATAATATATAGGAGTGGGCCTTAATGTTAACTCTATATGGTTCAATGCAAACAGTCTAATATCATTATAATGCATTGAACTTAATATTCAGTGTGTTCCAAATCACACTTAAATTTTTTTCACTTTTGTAAAAGAAACTTCTTACATACCGTACATATATATATTTTTTTCCAGTTTCACTTTATTCAACGCTTGAATCCTTCGGACCTTCCTCTAAAAGGAATCATGTCTTTACAGGGCTCGACGTTAACTTTTAAAAGTGGTTGCCGGAGGGGCAACCTGGCAAGAGCTTTTGGTTGCCCGAATAAAAATATGGTTGCCCAATTTTAGTCGCTTTATATTTTGAGTAATTAAGATACTATGCAGTCATAAGCCGGCTTAATAATGACGATGTGACAGAAAAGTAAGTATAATAATCTATAGTATAGTATAATAGGCCTATTCAGTGTGCGCACCGGGTGTAGTAGTAGTAATAATGATAATAATAATAATAATAAATTTGTGTCATTTCGTTTTCTAAACAAATCTTATTTTTTGTTTTTATAATGCATTTGCACTGAAAGGATTTAACTAATATTTGTGAACTTTCATTTTCATATATTTTTCAACAGTTATTGTTCATATTGTGCTTAATTTATTAATTAAAAGCGTTATTGATAATTAAGTAGCCTACCCTCCTCCAGGCCCGGCTCCAGACCCAAGTTACAGAGGGGGCCTGCCCCTAGCTTGGGGGGGCCAAGCTACCCAAGGGGGGTCCGGGGGGATTCTCCCCCGGAAGAAGATTTTGTACATTTTAAAGTAAAATTCGTCAACCTGGTGCATTTGAGAGCAAAATGAAGAGGCTAAATCTGTGAAGAACTACACACATCTCTAATGTGTTGTGACTTTACAAATAATTAGGCCTAAACAATTAATATTAAGTGTATTTACACATTGTGCACAAATTGCATTCATTGTGACAAATTTACAATAGTTAATATCCAGCCAGAATCATTGCAAATGGATGTTCAAAGTAACAGTTAGCAATAGCATTGAGTTAATCAATGCCTAATGACAGCCAGATTCCATGTTAAACTTTAAAACAGAAAAACGTTTTTAGCAACAAAAAAAAAAAAAAAAAAAAAAAAATTGAATGGGGGGGCCAGTTTGTTAAATGGGGGGGCCCGGCCCGGTCAGGCCCTGCCCGGTCAGGCCCGGCCCGGTCAGGCCCGGCCCGGTCAGGCCCGGCCCGGTCAGGCCCGGCCCGGTCAGGCCCGGCCCGGTCAGGCCCGGCCCGGTCAGGCCCGCCCCTAACGCCGGGCCTGCCCTCCTCATGTTCATTCAGGGATACTTTGATGACAGTGGTTTGGGGCCCCCACTCTGATGTTGCATAGGGCCCCAAAAGGCCCAGAAGCGGCCCTGCAATCCTTCTCTCTCTCACCCCGTATGAGAGGCTGACAGGCCAGGGATGCAAATCATTTCTCAGCACATATATACGCGGTGGTAAAACGTTTTTGAAGGATGTCCTGGTCGAGGTGTATGTTGTAGGCTTGTTGTAGGCTACATGCTTTGCAGTATAGCGTTATGCTGGAATTATGCTTGAAGTTTGGGCTGTCGCACGGAAATGAGAGACACTGAATCTTGACGAGGAAACGTGTGGAGCGTTTATACACTGTGTGTGGGTTTCTGCTCGCGGAAGTGAGCTGGAGTCTTGAAAACTCCACTTTGTCCGCCCAGCCGCGTCCACGTAGTTACACAATTCGGGGTGTGCACAGCCAGGCGAAAACCGTCTGCACAGCAGCCTTGTGGAGGGGCGCGTCTGCTGATTTAACTAACTTTTCCGTGTGGACACTCGCCGATGCGGGAAGCATATGAGACCTAAGCGCTTGTTGTAGGCTACATGCTTTGCAGTATAGCATTCGTTTTCCGTCCCGTTCAAAGACGCACGGGTATTTCACCTCAATGACAATTTCCTCGTCCTTTGTTTCTGTGCGGGGCTGCGGGCGGACGAGGTTCTTCTTGCGTCTTGCAGCCGCTGTGATTGTGTGCGAGCAGCCCCACCTGTCCCAGTCAGTACTCGTTAAACATACCGCACGTGCAGCATGCATCACGTAGGTTCCGACTGGTAATTAGTAACATCGTTTCGATTGTAACAGCAATAAAATGTCACATATATGTCACTCACAACAAGTATTAAAACATTTATTTGGTGTATATTTTGCTGTTTGCTGCTGTACATATTTTGTTGCATGTTAAATCGTGGTTGCCCCTGGGGCAACCAAAGACCGAGAAATGGTTGCCCCATGTTTTTTTTGGTTGCCCGGGGCAACCGGGCAGCCGTTAATGTCGAGCCCTGACTTTAAGTAAAATATTTTCAAAGTATTCACAACAGGAACAATATTTTCTCATCATTCATGTGATGACTCTAGTTCATTCATTTATTTGTTTGTTCCTGGTGCTGTTGTTATTGTTGTTATTAAACTATTTAATAGCCCAACTCCATGCAGTGGTTTAATTTCTTTTTGGGAACTATTTTATTAGAATAAAATTCTATTTCTAGTTTACTTTAATATTGGTTTGTTTGGAATAGGAACTGAAACTTTCTAAAATGCAAAACATTCATAACATTGATTAATCATATTCATTAAACCATAATCACAGTATCATATAACTGATTATTCTTAAAATGATACTTTAAAACACTTAATTTTATTTAATATTGAAAATAGAAAGAATTTTCTTTACTCTAGTGAGCACAGTTAAACGTACTCTCTCTAGTAGTTTACTAGGGAGCACAGTACTCAAAGTACAGACTTTAGTGCTGGTGTGAAGGTTTTCTGTGACGTACAACCTGTAACTATAAACATTAGATTTCACAATGTGCCTGTATTTTAGACAAAATAACTTCATTACAAGTTATTAGTACAACAAGTACGTACATACGGCAAATAATGTTTTGAGATACTCTGTGAGTACATATTCAATTGTTTACTTTATAATTTGTTTGCAATGAACCTCATAAACAAGATGGCTCCTTGAGTCTGCCTTTCAAGTTTACAGATTTCGTGGACTTGTCTTGAGTGGGCTGGATGAATTCCCAAAAAAAACTGCTTTAAGAGCTAGCTTATTGGGGTGGGTCAGTCCCCAGACTGAGGCAAAACAACAATACTCTAAACGCAAACTCAAGTGTAATCTCGTTCTCAGAGGCCATTGGCTTATCTATAGATACTTTTGAAAACATCTCCCGCGTACTTAAGTGTAAATTTTGCTTATGTGTAAATGCCAAAAGTTAAATGTTGGTATGCACATTTAATTTTATTTCTAATCTTATCCACCCAATTGGTGGTTCAATAAATGTATATTTTTCTGTTTAAGAAAATACTTCAGATTCAGATTATCTTACACAGGAAGTCTTCAAACTTCACACACAATCTATTATGATTTATTTTCAAAATAATAATCAACAGTCTATATTATTATTGATTGATTCAAATTTGCTTACTGCACTTTAAATAATGCAGAGCTTACTTCACTCTATTGATTCATAACAAACAAAACATTCAATCACTTTGCTCTCTCAGGGTGTGTTAACACAATCAGCCTGGAGGTGTCGCCATAGACTAGCTTGGCGTCGTATTCCAAATTGTTTTCGCAAGGCTAATGTTTTGGCTTGATAGAGCAACACACTGAAACGCAGAGTGTTGCCCTATCAAGCCAAAACATTAGCTATCCTGTTCGTGACGCCAATTGATAGAGAATAAAATCTATTCTTTCCGCTAAATGTATATGTAAATGTATATCACAGCTTATCTAATACCAAATAAATTGAAACCAATGAGTCCAGGAAGATTTACCATAAAAGTATATTTAATAGCTTACATTCTCTGCAATACATGTATATTGACAGAGGGCTGAACCTCAATGTACACAATTCTGATATGTCATACAGAGTCAAATATTCAGCCGCGATGTCACAATTTGACATACGCTTTATACTGTAAAAAGAAGAGGAGGAGGAAAAGGCAGAGAGGAGGGGGTGATGACTTGACTTGGAGCCTACAGTGCTGCCTGTCTGTATCAGCAAGTGTTCCTGTCTCATGGCCATTGTCATGCTGAGTTTCTGAAGGCCAGAGCAAAGGGGAGAAATCTCCTGCTTGATAAGCTAGTTATGTGTCTCTGCATAGTGCAAATATGCATTTGTGAGATGTCATGGGTGAATCTATATGTCAGATGTCATTTCATAATGTGTATGTCATGTCATCGTTAACTTATAGCATTCATTATGTGTATGCACTTATAGCTTATTGATTAGGAAATATTGATTAGGAAATGGCATGGAACTTATATTTTTCTCCAACACCCACAATAGGACAAACCTCTCGCTCTGGGGTAACACAATGCGAGATTTCTCCACGTCATTCCCTCGTACAACTAGCGATAAACCGCGCAATGAAATCCGTTTTTAATTTGCGTTTTGGGGCTTTTCGTGATTCTTGTTGAAAGTTACAGCACCTATGATTTTTCCTCTCAGGGCGCAGAGCAGGACAGAGCTCTTCTCCTCCTCGGAGCACACACACACAGACAGAGCCAGTTGCTCTGCTCTGCTGACTGAAAGCCCCCGCCTCTCACTGCTGCTGTGTGCAGTGTGCGCGCGCCCCGCGGGTGCATGAGCGAGCAGACTCCCGTTTGACTGGCCGAGAGAAAGTGCTTCCAAGTCGGACTGATAGCCGCGGAAATGTCAGACTGTGCACAGAGAGCACTGGAGAAAGTGCTCCAGACAGCAAAACACACACACAGCGAGTCAACCCCCCCCCCCCGTTGCTTGTACACAGTGACGATATTACAGTAGCCGATGTGTTTAGACCAGCTTTGTCACGTTGTCACGTCGTAGTATAGCGTTATATTTTACATGTGCGCTAAACTGCGACCATATTTGTTTGCGGAAATATCAGACTGCTCTCTCTGCTCTCAGAGAGCCCAGCTGCTGCTGGCCTGCTGCGCGCGCCCGCGGAGCTTGGGGCTCGTCCATGTTACAGTACGACTCTCTCCCGCCTGCCTCTGGGCTGGAGACAGTGCTTGCAACTCGGACTGATAATATAAACATCATCATTCGAGCTTATCCAGGTAAGATATCAATAAAGTAATGACACATTCAGCAGGAAACTAACTATAATTAAGACATGTGCCAACTTTGACGACGTTTGGTTCAGTATTTTAAGAGCAAACTTCAATAGAAATAGGCTTGGAGTTCTGAGGAGCCGAAAGGGTACAGGGGGGGTAGGGGAGTAATTATCTTGAAATCCCATAGTCTTTGGGTCACCGTGACGTCACGACGTGTCAAATATCCCATTCATTTGAGAAAAAAAAAAAAAGCAGTGTTACACCCTTAGAGGGCGCTTATGCCAGGTATGCTGCTGAAAAATGATACAAATGGTAAAATGGCAACAGTTTGGTGTCAAATGTGGAAATTCTGACCAGAATTCTTCACACATCACCCCCAAAGTCATATATATTGGTTAAAAGCTGAAAAAAAGTGTTTTGGAGGTAAGTTCTCCTTTAACATAGAGGCTGAATTGCAGAAAGGTGCTGGCTTCTCAAATACACAGGTCCAATGTGCACAGCTCCTTATGTGACATTACTAGTGTCACATAATGTCACTATACTGCAAAGGCTTCCATCAATGGACCATAGCCTCAATCAACATTGTGAGTGACTCTTAATTTTATTTAGATGAAAATCTTTGAGATTATGACTTTAAATCAGGATTCTGAGACAAGTCAGAATTCCGAGTTACTGTTAGAATTTTGAGAAAAAAGTCAGAGTTTTGAGATTAACTCATTGAGTGCCAGCCACTTTTGGAGAACGGACGCTCCCAGTGCCAGAGTTTCAGAGCGTTTTCAGTGATTTCTCGAGGCCCACAGAATATTGTGTGATATTACTATGTAAACACCGAACACACACAAAGAACGAGGAGACTCTATTGTATCATCAGCAAAAAAAAGTTTATTGATACCATTTTCCGTTCTTTAGTTATGAGCCGGAGAAGATAGGTTGTTTTCAGCAAAAACAGGCGTTTCAAATTAGAAGCTGAGATATTGAGCCTTTTGTGAAATGAAGCATTTCAAGCACATTCACTGACTCTGAAGCTAATATTTTCTGACCTGAAATATCTGAACAGTAATTTCCTTCAATAAACAGCACCCACACCCCCCTCAACTCCAAACTCCTCCTCCGTGGGAGTGTCTCTGGTGGCTCTGCTCGCTGTGCTGGCTGCTGCGTGTGTCAGGCGAGTCTCTGCTGCCTGCTATGGTAGGCTCTGCTGCCTTACGGATCCACGTTCGGATGGCGGCCGCTCATCGGGGGAGTCTGGATCGGGCTCGCGTTCGTCTGCGTTTCTGGGGTTTCGGTTGTGAGCTGGGATGAAGCTGCGTCCGATTATAGGCTTTCTGCTGCGCTTTTCAAAGTGCGCTGCACCCAGTCTATTTTCGGAGCGCTCAGCCTTGTGCGCCGGCTCCCAGCGCGACACTGAAAAGCCAAACCATTCTCATGAGAATGGTTTGGCTTTGGTTTTATTTTCTGTCGGCTAATCGTGTGGAGAAACTATGCAGCAGAGACAGAGACATTTGTGGGAGCAGATTGACTGCTGTTCGCAGCTAACGTTGGCTCCAGGCAGCCAGAGCAATCTGTGCCGCTCTGGCTCATGCATCGGTTTCTCTTTCATCACGGGGCTTTTTCTGCTTTTTTTCCTCAACTTTCTCTAATCTGGAGAGCACTGTCGCCACCTAATGGGTCCGTAAAATAGGTTATACACCTTCAATAGCTACAATATTTTTACAGGAGATGCACGAGGCTTTGGTCCACGTCCCACCGTCAAAAAACGCAATTGACGACTTTAGTTGTCTTTGGCACTCTACGTTACTATTCGAATTGACGACTATACTCGTCCTTGGCACTCAATGAGTTAAAGTCAGAATTCTGCGGGAACAAAGAAGCATACTATGTGACATCACTGCCGATGTCACTGATGATATTATCGACGGTGTACCGGAATTGGAATGTCGGGTCCCTAGATGTTGTTTACGTCAAACTAGGTTCACAAGCCAAAAAAGGTTGGGAACCCCTGCTGTAGCCTATGTGAGGGAGACGTGTGTGTGTGTGTGCGCGTGCGCAGCCCCCTTTCCATCATTTGCTAATCAGATATAACTTTCTCCAGCAGAAGATTGAAATATGGCTGCTGTTATTTGTATCATTCCATCACGGTTGTGACAGGCATGGAGACGTGACAGCAGCATGCAAGTGTGTGTCTTAATGATATTCTGTGTAATCGCTGATGTATGGTTGCCTCTGAGAGCAGAGAAAACGGTTAAACTCAGTAATTGCCATTTACTCTCAGCTGTACTCGTGTTCCCGAGGGACAGCACAGCACTCGACGGGTACCGTTCCCTCTCTCGCACGCACGTGCACGCACGCACACACACACACACACACACACACACACACACACACACTTTATCAGATTCCATATTCAACAGCATCTACTGGGCTTCTGTAGGTTTTGGTCCTGAAAGCACATGCTGCTGCCAGGAGGCTGCCACCGTGTGTGTGTGTGTGTGTGTGTGTGTGTGTGTGTGTGTGTGTGTGTGTGTGTCTGTGTGTGTGTGTGTGTGTGTGTGTGTGTGTGTGTGTGTGTACTGTACGTGTGCCAAGGGGTCTTGCATCCATCACATCAATATTGCACTGTGCCCTGGGGCAGCTCAGTCTCTGGGTTACTTTAGCACCCCCCCCCCCCCCCCCACCCCACCTCTCTCTCTCTCTCTCTCTCTCTCTCTCTCTCTCTCGCTCCTGTCTCAGAAAGGTTTTTTTCAAAAACACAATGACACATAAAAAATCACTTTATAGACTTTAGTTAGTTTTGTATCAGTCAGACAGAGAGAGAGGGGGAGAGCGAGAGAGAGAGAGAGAGAGAGAGAGGGATTTCCTGATGTATAGATCAAGAGCACTTATACCATGGTCTGGGTGAATACTCGATTCTGATTGGCTGGTGTCCATTATTCTATGTTAATGTACAGTGATAAAGTACAGTCCAATGGTCTGCTTTTTTTGGTGTTTGGCAATGGCGTCCGTCAGGGGGGGCTTCTTTCCCCCACCCTGTTCAATCTATATATGAATGAACTCTTCCTCTCTGTCTATAACAGTTGCTGAATATCTGTTCTGACTATGGAGGTCGTTTTGATGTGAAATATAATGCTAAAAAGAGTGTCACTATGATCTGCAGAACAAGAGGTGATAAGGATCTCTCCTTTCCTTCTTTTTATCTGTCTGGGCAGGTGCTGGCAGTTTGCTGTCAAACTAAATATTTGGGTCATATTATAACTGATCAAATGAGTGATGATGATGACATGTACAGACAAAGGCATGTACTGTATGCTCAAGCTAACATGCTGAGGAAGAAGTTTTATTTTTGCTCAGATGATGTAAAGGTAAACCTGTTTAGAGCCTACTGTACTCCTCTGTATACTGCCCCCCTGTGGGTCAAGTTTAAGCAGGCTAGCATTCAAAAGCTCCAGGTTGCTTATAATGACTGCCTGAGGATCCTTCTTAGGAAGCCAAGGTGTAGCAGCACCAGTGAAATGTTTTGTGGAGCAGGAGTTAACACCTTTCATGCCCTGTTGAGAAACCTGATGTATAGGTTTATCTGTCGTCTGAATATGTCTCAGAATATGCTCATTATGTTGCTGTCTCAACCCAATCTCAGTGACACGAGATACATGTCTTCCATCTGGAAACACTGGTACAGTGCCTTACTGTAGAATTGTTAAAGGCCCATTCCGTCGGTTCTGGCGAGAAATAAATGTGCGCAAAGTGTTTATTATTGGCAATGAGTGAATGCGCCTTGACGTAACTTAAAAATGGTGACCAGGGGCGTTTCTCTCCGACCAGCCGTTCAGAAGATACATGGAAATACCGCAGTTTCGAAGTGGATAGCATTTCCCGCCACAGCTAGAGGATGTGACGTCTCGCGCGTTCACGAGCCTGCCTCTTGTCCTGGCTCTGGCGTAAACGAAGAAGACGGCTAACAGGAAATGGCTAACGTTACGTTCGTCACTAGCTGCTAGCAAAATGAAACAACAACACAGACTCCAGAAAAAGTCCACACTAAATAAATAAATAAATATTTATCTAATGAAGCCCGTCTGGCCAGACAGCAGCAATGTGACCGACATCGGGGGGAAACTAGAGTCAGGACTGTGTTTTCGGTTCATGAAGGAAACTTGCTGCTTGTAGCTACTGTAATGTGGTTTTGACCAGATAACGTTAGCTGCTTGCTAATGGATTTTCAAGATTCAAGATTTTTATTGTCACTCCGTAGTACAAGTATCTGACCACCTGGTCAGAAACTCTGCTAACATTACCATCTTGTGTGAAGTAATGCAACCCTAACGTTACTACCGTTATGCTTATGGTCATGGAACATTATTGTTTGACTGCAGTTAGCTGCGGTGGTGAGTCTGCCTATTAGAACCATAACGTTAGCTTGATGCTATACGCGGCTAACTAATAGATTTAGCTATATTTATAGAAATTACCACCAGCCCCACTAATAACGTTACTGTCTTGTGTTGATAATGAATCTAACAGTCGGAAATATGCCTAACGTTAGCCTACTGTCTGTTATGCTTACGGTACATTGTTTGACTGTTCAGTTTGGTCAAGACATACCGGGGGAGAAGGCTCTGACTGCAGTTAGCTGCAGTGGGACTGCACATAGTAACGTTAGCTTGATGCCAATCGCGGCTAACTAATATTAATTTACATTTATAGAAATTACCACCGAGCTCCACTAATAACGTTACCGTCTTGTGTGGATAATGAATGTAACAGTCGTAAATATGCCTAACGTTACTGTTATGCTTATGAAACATTGTTTGATTGTTCAGTTTGGTCAACTCCAGGCATTAGACGGTACCGTACATACAGGGGAAGCAGGGTAGTTCCTGGCTCACGGTAACGTGAATATCCTATCCATTTCCCCGCAGCCAATGTAAGCCAAAACACGGCCAAACATGCCACAATAACGTCCGATAATTCATCCAGAATCCTTCCTGGGCATCTCGAGGCTAATCTGACCGATAAATTGTCCAGGTTGCCGTTTTCAAGTGACTTTTATGAGTTAACGTTACACAGCAACCAACACCTCTGCTGTTGCCAGGCAACTGCTTGTGCGAGTATTGACGGAATGGGCCTTTAAGTGCTCTTATTGTGTTGTTACCTGTTTTATATGTATTGTGTGTTTTTTAATGGACCTTGTGTCTGACAAATAAAGTGATGATGATGATGATGATGATGATGATGTTCATCGTTCATATCAATGCGCCAGGATCACAACAGAGCCGTTTCAGCTCTATACCACCATTAAGTAGGGGTGCACAGATCGATCGGCACGCAATCTGTATCGGCCGATTTTGACCTCAAATATGCGATCGGCTGATTGCCGATATTTCTTGCTGATTGCTGATATTTTATATATATATATATATATATATATATATATATATATATATATATATATATATATATTTATTAAAAAAAGCCCTATCACTAATCAGGCTTTCCAACGATATAAAATACAATACCAATTGGTATTATTAACACGTTCACTGCCAATGGCGAGTTGACTCGTCAAAAAAATTCCAACGGTTCACTGCCAATGACGAGTTGAGACGTCAAAAAAAAAAAATATTTTTTGACGGTGCTACGTGGATCAATGCCCCCCACGTCTCCTATAAAAATATTGGAGCGACCGAACGTGTACAACCCATTCCACCGACCCACTAAGTGGCGACAGTGCTCTCCATTCTAGAGCAAGGCAAGCAAAAAGCAGTGTCAGGAAGCCATTCTCATGAAAATGGATTGGCGAAAACGCTTTCGCGCTTGGGAGCTGGCGGTGGGGTTTTGCAAATTTGCATAATAGATTACGGGTGGAACACACTTTGAAACACGCAGCATAAATAAGACCAGAATCGCAAAAGCTTCATCAAAGCTCTCAGAACCCCAGGAAACGAGCGAGCCCATCCATCCAGACTTGCCCAGCGGCCGCCAGGCAGACAGGCAGACAGGCACAGCAGCAGCAAAGCAGTGAGCTGGTGACGCGAGGTTACAGCAGCAGCAGCAACGAGCTTGTGACACGCTCGCTGCAGCCAAGAAGAACACACACGGAGGGAGGAGTTTGAAGGAAAGGGGTGTTTCCTGCTGTTATGGAGGAAATTACTGTTCAAAACTATTGTTTAGATGTCTGACGTCTTATGCCAAAAATGAATGGTTAAAGTGACTGTTCTATCGAATTTCACAAAAAGCCGTCTCAGAATAAATTTACAGACGCTGAAACCATGCTGTATTCAACTGCTAATGCTTACATAACTACTAACTCTACAAACTAACTCTTTTAGACAGAGAAAGCACACATTCTATTAGTTCTTTTGAGATATTGTGTGTTCACAAAATCCTAACAGAAACGAATCCTCGGCTCTTGAAAGATGAGCCAGAATCCTCAAAAAAACCATCTGGCAGAAGCTAACTACAGTTTTGAAAAACGGCTGGCAGTGAATGTGTTAAAGGGGAGAAATAATCGACCGAAATAACGTTTCCAAACTTTTTTTGAGGAGTTTATATATCGGTGATCGGTGATCCGTAATCGGTGATTGGTCGATGATCGGTTGGGCAGATATTTTCCATCGGCAATCGGTGATCGGTGGCAAAAAACGTGATCGATGCACCCTTACCGTTAAGGGTTAATATGGCATGGTATAAGTTTAGAAAAAAAAATTGTCGGTCAAAGTAACCATTTAGATTACCCCTGTGTGCTCAGTTTATCAAAAATAACGGCTCTTTAGAAATCTCATTTTCGTTTTCGAAGATCATGTTGAGATTATGTTAGTCAGCTGACAGAAGCCGGCTCTCAGCTGTCAACTGTCAAACCCTCTGTTACAACTTTGCAGCAAGCCAGCCAGACGCTACAAATCGATACAAATCAAATCGAAGAGGGAAAAGATGAGATCAACACAAACAAAACAACAAAATGGGCAGTTAACACCAACACACTGAAGCCACTTTCACACATGAACTCCGGATCAGGTGAGGGTTGCTCCCCACTGAGCCTGCCCCGGATGATACGTGAAGTGTACCCTTTCAGACATGAGGGACCTCCTTGTACAAAACAACCTAGACTCCAACATTGAAAGCTTCAGATGGTTTTCGGTCTCCTCCGAGCCTCGCGCCACTTACGTTAACGTTATTCCCGGAATGTGAGTTTAACGAGCCAGTTACATGTCGTTGCATTCTTAGACATTAGTGTTTGCTTTATTTTGTATGTTACATACAATTGTCCAAATTATTAGTTAGTTTATGGGCTAGAAATCCTGCCAGGTTACATGCGCTAAGCGGCCATTTTCTCCAATGATAATCGTGAGGCCTAAAAATGATTTTTGTTCGGTTCCGGTTTCCGACCGGCCCTGTCAATTTACGTGCGACCCAAATTTATTTTATGAGCTTGTTGATTTGACGGTGGCGCTAAGGGGCGGGGTTTGCCACTGCACAAAGGTGCTTTTCGCTACGGATACTTTAAAACAAAAATGGCAGGGAGCATGACGGACATGTGCTTTGTGTCGCTTCTCTGCCCATGCAGCACTAGCGTGCCAACCAAAATTGTGAGATTGGGGTTAAAATCATTTGAAAACGTGTTAAACAGTGCCCTTGTATATTCGTATCAGCAGCCGGCAAAGTGGACAGAGCTGACAAATGGACAGATATCGCCAGCGATGTGGTTTCGACCCCCACTCAGCAGCTTGGTTCGCTCGTCAGTGGCGTCATGGCTTTATTTCAATTCAGGTATTTAGCACTGAAGTGCACAGCAGATCTAGAACCTGTGCCCTCGACGGCTCAAAGTACCGCGACTCCGTCCGCCTTCGAGATACTTAAATATTTTGTTCATATAAAAACGTGTGTAGAGCACAGTGGTAGAGTACATGTAGGCTATGTTATGAAAAAAGTATCCATCGTTGCTGTAATCTTAAGGAAAATAAAAAAATATATATATTTCCTATCTATCCCTTGCTGCCACTGGGAAAAAAAAAAAAAAAAAAAATCCCTACCGACCCATCACCTCAACTGACAACCAACAGGAACCAAACTTTTTTTTTTAGGCCTGAGCAGCCGAGGGGACTATTTTGTCTCGCCGGTTCTTAAGTTCGCGGAGGCAACCGTCCGAGGCGAGCGTCGTCCATTATTTTCTGATAATGGGCACCTCGGTGTGCATTAACCCTTACATAACTCTCCTCCAGGTCACTGAAACAACACATCCGTCGACGGCCTGCCAAGTATGAATGTGGGCCGCAGAGAGGGGCATAAATCACCCATTGTGTATGTGTGTGTATATGTTTACATACATGTCAATGGATGTGCGCATGTGTTTGTGTTTACATGTGTGCCATGCGACTGCGTGCATGTACATGTATTTGTACATTGTGTGTGTGTGTGTGTGTGTGTGTGTGTGTGTGTGTGTGGTGGGCTTGCCTGGGTTTCTCAGTCAGCTTGTGTGTGATTAGGTGATTGCTGCTTCATATTCCCAAAAGAGGGATAAAGAGACTATTTCCCCTAAAAAAGAAAACAGCAGCGCACAAAGGGCCCTTTGACAAGCTGTGTGTGTGTTTGGCCAGTGAGGTGTGTGTGTGTGTGTGTGTGTGTGTGTGTGTGTGTGTGTTTGGCCAGTGAGGGGTGTGTGTGTGTGTGTGTGTGTGTGTGTGTGTGTGTGTGTGTGGCCAGTGAGGGGGGTGGGGTCTTGGACCCTCTGAACTCCCCTTAGCTGTGGGCCACTGCTAACAAGACTTTACAAAACCTTGTGTTGTGTGTGTGTGTGTGTGTGTGTGTGTGTGTGTGTGTGTGTGTGTGTGTGTGCGTGTGCGTGCGTGTGCATGCGGCGTGCGTGCGCGCCATTACTCACCCTGCCCTGGCCTGAGTCAGAAGCTAAATAGAGAACCCTACTCTACCTACACACACACACTACCCTGCATTTTAATGACATACGTGTGTGTGTGAGTGTGTGTGTGTGTGTGTGTGTGTGTGTGTGTGTGTGTGTGTGTGTGTGCGCACGTGCGTGCGTGTGTGTGTGTGTGTGTGTGAACCAGCTGTGATAACCAGAGATTAAGGACAATTAATGTTGTACTTCTGTGTGTTGTGTTCGTGTTGTATTGCCATTTTGTCATCTGTTCCTTGTGTTAATAAGATCTCACTTTATATCAGTGACTTCACTTCATGAGTAAAATATTCCAATATCAACATATCGGCCGATATTCTTATATTTTATATACATAATATACATATTAGGGATGGGCATTTCTAGCAAAAACACTATTCGAAATTCGCTGGCCAAATTCGAATTTAATTCGAAATTCGAAAATAAAAATAAAAATGTAAAAAAAATTAAAAATGTAATTTTTTTTTTTTTTTTTTTTTTGTGAGTGAAATGTTGCATTGTCTCCCCTGATTCTAAGTCTACGGCTTTATTAATTAATATAAAAAGCTTCTGCTGTGGATTTTTAGCTCAAACAAGCATTGCACCACTGAAGTAAAGAACATGTTACATGACATTGACATTTTCGAAAATAAAAAACAGTTTTGACAATCATGAGTGGTTCATTAAATATTTAGTAGGCTCAGGTCTGAGTGCCAAAGGGGTGCCAAAGTCACCCCCTCTCCCTCTTCATGGGATTTCATCCGCCATTCATTTTTCCATAAACCTTGCTTAAAATGCTTATAAAAATTGTTTTACTTGCTCAAACCAAGCGATTTGACTATACTTAGAATCAGGGGAGACAATGCAACATTTCACTCAAATTTTTTTTTTTTTTTTTTTTTTTTTTTTTTCAAATTTCGAATTTCAATAATAAAAGTCGACCTTGATAATAACAACGATTATTCGAAAATTCGATGCCCATCCCTAATACATATACATATACATATATGTGTGTGTATATATACATATATGTGTGTGTGTGTGTGTGTGTGTGTGTGTGTGTGTGTGTGTGTGTGTGTGTGTGTATATCTTTTTTTTTTGCAATGAGCCCTCAAATATGATACTTGACAAAGATATGACTTGACATGACTTGGGATATGTAATGTGGGCAGGATATTTTGCAGTTTAACAATACACTTTATTGTCCATCAGTGCAATGAAACAGCTAACTTAACTGGTAATTTAATAATTATAACTCACTAACTCTATCTTAACTATAATCTAACTCACTTTAGATTGGGGAACATATTCCTAGTTCTAAAGACTTAGTTTGGGGTGAAATGGACACTAGTAATTCTTGTAGTTTTGTGTCTTCTTAGATAGGAATAGACCATATTTATTAAGAGTTATTAACAGAGAATAACTATTCTTGTGGTATTAGCACCTTATAATGTCCATACTGAGCAAAGCCTATTAAGATCATAATTCATGCAACAGCTTGCTTATTTACTATCAATAAGCAGTAATCAGGAGGTTATTGAGGGACAACTCTTAGTTAATGGCCTGCTAGTTGTAGAATATGGTCATGATCATCAAGCAGAATAAGGCATTAATAAGTGCTTTATAATGGCTATTAAACAGCTAATATGCTACTAATATGCATTCTAATAAGCGGCTAGTTAGTGGTTAATAAGTGTACCTTAAAATGAAGTGTTACCATGAAAGCTTTAAATAAACATTGTTGATGTTTATTTTTTACCACATGTGAAGCACGGGTCATCTGACTAGTATTTCAGTGAGAATCAGTCAGTCATGGAACGGAAAGGACGCTTTCCACTTTCGGGGACGCTGGATGACTTTCACTCTCGTTTCCCGAAGGGGTGGTGTGTTTCAATACACCTGACCCCGCCCGCTTGGGCCTTCATTTCGACGAGCACACACTGACTCACACACACACCACTGCTGTGGGAGGAGACAGGGCCCAGGACTCACCGCTCTCCAGTTTTGTGTCTAGCGTCCAGCCCGCCGCTGTGCGCTATCAGCACCGCCAACCAAAAGCCATTGTTTACCCGGGGAGTCGGACGGTGCCATGGGGGGGGGGTTGTGTCTCACCAGCTGGGCGAGTTAAGTTTTAACCCTCATTTCATTCATGTTAAATGTCACGTGCGTCATTCCCTCCCTGCCCCTGTATGTCGTGCGTAAAAGGAGAGGAAGAAAAGTCTGAGGTTTTTTACTGTGGGTACTGTTAGGAGTCATCTCTCTGTACCAGTTTAATGTGTGTAACCCGGGCATTTTGGGGTAGCCCTTCTTATTAGCCTATCTGAGGGCGTTTTCACACATATTTGGGTCGAGCCAGGCGCTGCCGCAGCAGTGAAAAGTATACAATGTTTCAATTTTCAACTAGAGCGGCTCCGTTTCACATAATGCTTTTTATCACCGCGCCCAGGCCGTCGTTCTACAGAGTGGAGCGTCATGTATCCATGCCAACCAGACGGAAGTAGACGCGTATAGCGTAATTCCACCCGGAAAGGAAGCCCGGTATGATTGTTTAACTTCGGTGCAAAATGGCGGCTCTGGAAAGTTGCCCTCACTCTTTGATGGTGAGGGACTGACACCAAAACCTGATGTTTACCGCGGTTTTAGATCGCAGAAACACTTTCTGCTATCAAACTCCATTGTGACTGCATTGGACGTAGCTCAACGTCACATTACGTTGTCTACGTTTGGCCAGTTATCCACAGGAATCATAAAAATACACCACCAAACAAAATGGGTCCAGAAACGCAGGATCTCTCTTGCCTTCTTCTCAGTGCACAACCTTGGCTGTCACAACAACATCCCCTCGAGGAAGACACAGATTGCTTAACGGCAGCCAGATATATAGACAGATAGATAAATAGATACTGTAGATGCATTCCATTTTCCTTGGAGATCACACACACACACACACACACACACACACACACACACACACACACACACACACACACACACACACACACACACACACAAGAGGGAGGTTATTTGGGAAAATTCCTCTGCATTTGTTCCTGTGAATGCTGGCGATGTCAGTGTGTGTGAGCATCAATCTGAACACTGCTAGCGATTCAGCTAATGTCAGTGTGCGAAAGCATCAATCTGTCAACAAAACCCTACTTTGCAGGTCAAAAGCCTTTCAGCATTACAGCGAGAGAGACAGAGTAAAAAGAATAGCTCCACATTTCAACGACGCGTAAGAGAAAAAGGCAGAGAGAGAGAGAGAGATGAGAAAATTGTTACCATTACCTTGGAAAGACAAAGAAAGTAAAGAATAGAGGAAATTCTCCTCAAGATGGTTATTTTTCTCCCGGATACCGCTGCTCCCTTGCGTTATCAAAATGAATCGTGCCTATCATTTTGCAGGGGAGAGACAGAGAAAGAGAGACAGAGGGGCATGTCTTCGTGCCGGTGCAGACAGAGAAAGAGAGACAGAGGGGCGTGTCTTTGTGCCGGTGCAGACAGAGAAAGAGAGACAGAGGGGCGTGTCTTTGTGCCGGTGCAGACAGAGAAAGAGAGACAGAGGGGCGTGTCTTTGTGCCGGTGCAGACAGAGAAAGAGAGACAGAGGGGCGTGTCTTTGTGCCGGTGCAGACAGAGAAAGAGAGACAGAGGGGCGTGTCTTCATGCCGGTGCAGACAGAGAAAGAGAGACAGAGGGGCGTGTCTTTGTGCCGGTGCAGACAGAGAAAGAGAGACAGAGGGGCGTGTCTTTGTGCCGGTGCAGACAGAGAAAGAGAGACAGAGGGGCGTGTCTTTGTGCCGGTGCAGACAGAGAAAGAGAGACAGAGGGGCGTGTCTTTGTGCCAGTGCAGACAGAGAAAGAGAGACAGAGGGGCGTGTCTTTGTGCCGGTGCAGACAGAGAAAGAGAGACAGAGGGGCGTGTCTTTGTGCCGGTGCAGACAGAGAAAGAGAGACAGAGGGGCGTGTCTTTGTGCCGGTGCAGACAGAGAAAGAGAGACAGAGGGGCGTGTCTTCATGCCGGTGCAGACAGAGAAAGAGAGACAGAGGGGCGTGTCTTCATGCCGGTGCAGACCAAGCGCAGGTCAATTGACCATTTCTTTGGGGCAGAAGCAAATGTTTCGTTTGGTCATTTCGTAACTTGTCATGAAATGGGCGGGAGAGCACTAGAGGCCAGGGTCAGGTGAGGTGTCATTTTAGTACCAAGAATTATGCTCGCACCTCTGTCAGACTTTAGTTGGCGAAGGTGCACCCACATACACCTTGGTATAAATTCTTACATGTTAACATGCTCATCAAAAATGTGATTATGATACGATTAAATCAATAATGCAGAGGTCCCCAACATTTTCAGACAATTTGCCACGTACCAACGTTTAAAATAACAAATTATATTTTCCCCAAAGTTCAGGTATTGCAGAAATAGAGTCAATAACAACAATTAAACAAGTACAGGAGAGTATACGTCAGATCGGCAATACGTCATTTTGTAGGCGCCACATGTTCCCGCCCCCTTTTAGGTTCAAAACACAAGCCTCTCCCCCTTGACTTCAATGTGAAAAAAAAAAAAAAAAACGAACAGAATATATCTTGTTTATTAATTACCCCAACACAATGAAACATGACAATATATTACAACTCGCCTGGCCATATAATGGGCAAGATACAGCGGAGTTTCTGGGCGGAAAATATGTTTTTACTGTTCTCCTGAGTGGATTTGGGTTTGACTGGATCCAACGCTGATTGGCTGAAGGAGTTGTCTGTCAAGGCAAGTACACCCGCCCAACTTCCGCCCACTGCAGGGCCGGTTCCAGAACAAGATGACTAGGGATGCATCCTAGATAGGAAGGGGTGCAGATGCCCGGCCAAAGGAATTTGACATGTTATTTTACTAAAAATAGTGCATTTTACCATCATTTCAAGTAGAATACCACCCAAGCAAGAATATTTCAAGTGTTTCAAGTGCTTTACTGAAATATTTGGACCATATAATGATAATACAATTATCTCAACCTTAAAAGGTTACATGTAGGTGCCAAAAAGCCATAAATTCACATCAAAGAACAAAGAAAAACAACAATTATAATTCAAGTTTAAACAGTAAGTGTGCAGCTGCAGCATTTATTATTATTATTATTATTATTTATTTTTTACTTTTCAACTGAGCATGCAGACAATTAAAATAAGGGTGCAATGCGTGCTTTTGCACCCCCGTAGAACCGGGCCTGGCCCACTGCAAAGGCTGTTGTGAAGGCTTCAGGCCAGACGGGAACAAAGAACGAAATGAAATGTGATTTCACGTGACTGGCTGGTTTACCAGGCTAACAGTAGTCTACACTATAACCTACACATAAAAATATTAATTTAGGCTATTTACTCGGAGGAGCTGGGTGGAAATTTGAGCCTTTTTAATACAACTCAAATTGTGCTGAGAGAGGGGATTATTTTCACCGGATTTGGTGAGCGGCAGATTTTAATTTGTCAGACTTTGATTAATTATAACAGTAAAAGTCCAGCAACTACTGGATAACTGAAACTCAGTTTCTCCACCAATTAGCACCGATAGATCAGAATGCAAACCAGTGACAAAACGGGTTTGGAGTAAGGGGATTCTCACGTTTTCTTGACTGGAAAAAAACTCCCTCTGCTGGGCCTAAAAAAAAATAAAGTTTGGTTCCTGTTGGTTGTCAGTTGAGGTGATGGGTCGGTAGGGAATTTATTTTATTTTTTATTTTTATTTTTTTCCAGTGGCAGCAAGGGATAGATAGGAAATATATATATATTTTTATTTTCCTTAAAATTACAGCAGCGATGGATACTTTTTTCATAACATAGCCTACATGTACTCTACCACTGTGCTCTACACACGTTTTTATATGAACAAAATATTTAAGTCAATATGAATGCTTCAATGTTATTAAAACGTGCTGATTTTAAATGTGTTCTTTTTTCTACTCCTAAAAACCATTTGTCAGCTCTGTCCACTTTGCCGGCTGCTGATACGAATATACAAGGGCACAGTTTAACTTCCTGAAGCACGTGTTCAAATGATTTTAACCCCAATCTCACAATATTGGTTGGCACGCTAGTGCTGCATGGGCAGAGAAGCGACACATATGGCTCATTTCCACCACATATAACAGCACAGTACAGCTCTAGTCGACCTGGTCTTACTCGTCTCTACTTGATATAGACTCTGTTTCCATAGCAAGTTTACTCACCTCCGCCCACACCTGGTCGTCATAGCGACCGCATATCTGCCCTCCCCCCATAGCCCAAGTAGGCTATAATGTACAACGTTAAAATTAAATCCATACACGGAACTTTTCAACTGGAATACTGGTGCCTCTAAATGACGTACACTACAGTGTACATGGGCAAATGTGACAATCGGCCAGGAGAATGGATATCACTTTGTTGTTACTCAAACGCACATGCATGCGCTGCGCGGGGGACGGGAGTCACGCTACGGGGAGCTACAGCGCTGGAACCTCAACAAAGACACATGTCCGTCATGCTCCCTGCCATTTTCGTTTTAAAGTATCCGTAGTGAAAAGCACCTTTGCGCAGTGGCAAACCCCGCCCCTTAGCGCCACTGTCAAATGAACAAGCTCATAAAATAAATTTGGGTCGCATGTAAATTGACAGGGTCGGTCGGAAACCGGAACCGAACAAAAACATTTTTTAGGCCCTGTCACGTCACTCCAACTGCCAACCAACAGCTGAGAGTAACACATACGCACATAAGCACACACGTTCATGGCAGATGTGAAAAGTCATTCTGGGAAATATCACTAAGGAGAATAATCAGGTTGGGGGAAAGTGGATACATCAAAAAAGTTAATTACAACATTTGATCACAAAACAACTCCTGGAAGGGCTTTCAAATCATGATGATATATCAATAAGAGTGTTCAAGGGTGGATTTTTAGGGGTGAATTTTTCTTAAGATAAAGCTCTGTCAATGTATGCCGGCAGTGCACACCCACCCACACAAATACTGTACAGTATGTTTTTGTCTGCTATCATAGTGTGAGGACTTTCATTATAAATACATTCATTTCCTAAAGAACAAGATCGACGATACAAGCGGCCAAAATGGGTTTTCTCAGGAGGGTGGCTGGCATCTCCCTTAGGGAGAAGGTGAGAAGCTCAGTCATTCGTGAGGGACTCGGAGTAGAGCCACTGCTCCTTCGCGTAGAAAGGAGCCAGTTGAGGGGGTTCGGGCATCTGGTAAGGATGCCACCTGGTCGCCTCCCTAAAGGAGTTGTTCCAGGCACGTCCAGCTGGGAGGAGACCACGGGGCAGACTGAGGGCGAGGTGGAGAGATTATATCTCCACGGGAACACCTCGGGATCCCCCAGTCAGTGCTGGGTAATGTGGCCTCGGGAAATGGAAGTTTGGGGTCCCCTGCTGGAAGTGCTACCTCCGCGACCCCATCCCAGATAAGTAGTTGAAGATGGATGGATGAATAATTTCCTTAACCTTACCCTAATTCTAATCTTTTTTTTTTTTTCCAAAATGTTTTTATTTACAGTTTGTTATCTTTACAGTACATAGACAAAACAACACCTACAACACAACAACAACACCAACACCCACACCTCTGCTCCTCCAATTTGTACATGGGTAATCTTAAACCTTAAGTTTTAACATCATACAAGTAAAGAAAATAAATAAAAACAATGTATCAGAAAGATATTCTAGCTTCTGGAACTGCACTGCCATCACAAAACCTTATTATGCTTCATCTTCTGCTAAATTTAAATTACCAACATAACTTATGAATGGCATCCAAATATCTTCAAATATATGTTGTTTAGCTTTCAATATGTAAGTAATCTTTTCAAGTGGAAGATTTAACAGCATCTGTCTAATCCATTGGGTTGAGCTTGGTCTGTGAACCATTTTCCACAACAGTGCAATACATTTTTTAGCATTGAGCAAACCGAGATCTATAAATTTCATTTCACTTTTACTATATCTGTGATTCTCTGGGTATAAACCTAGCAGAAAATGTTTAGGATCCAGTGAGATTGGTTTTGAAATAATCTCCTCGATCATGCTTCTTACCTCTTCCCAAAATAACTGAATTTTCCTACATTGCCACATGCAATGAAAGAGAGTTCCTCTTTCCTCTGTACATTTTGTACATGTGTCAGGTATGTTTTTGTTATATCGATTTAGATCCATTGGGGTCACATACATCCGCATTAACCATTTGTATTGTATCAATTTAAGTCGTGAATTTATAGATAGAGTATGAACTTCCTCACAAGCTGTTTCCCAATCTTCCTCTGAAATTTCAAGTTCTAAGTTTTCCTTCCACACATTCAGCTTATATCGTGAGTTCTCAGGTGAGCGAGATGTAAGTAGACAATAAAAACCTGATATGATTCCCTTTCTCAGACTGTCGCCTGTCATCATTTCTTCTAAATTTGTTTGTAGAGGTTTGGTCAATATATTGTTTTGCTTTGTTCTAACAAAATTTCTAATCTGAAGATATTTGTAAAAATGCCTTCTATTAAGATCAAATTTACTCTCCAGCTCTTCAAAAGACATCATATCATCTGAATCGGGCTTATAAAGGTCTTTGATAGTTTTAAGTCCCTTAGAGTCCCATATTTTGAACGTTGCATCTGCCCTTCCTGGTATAAAAATTTGATTCCCCCATATCGGACTAAATTGAGACAACACTTGTGGTTCATTTAGATATTTTTTAACCTCATACCATACCTTTATCATATGTTTTACAATTGGATTTTTAGTTCGTTTTTTTAATTTTTTAACTGTATCTGAATATATATATGAGGGAAGAGGTAACTTTAGACCGTGAGATTCCATCTCAACCCAATGTGGAGAATCATTTGTGGAAAAATAAAACATAATAGATCTCAGCTGCACAGCCCAATAATACCACAGAATGTTTGGACATTTTAGCCCCCCCCTATCATATGGAAGATATAATAAAGTCAAACGGATTCTTGCCCTCCTATTGTTCCATATAAATTTAACAAACAACTTCTTTATAATTGAAAACAGGTCTGAAGGCGGTGGCAATGGAATGTTTTGGAACAGATAAAGTAGCTTTGGTAATACGTTCATTTTTAAAACATTGATCCTCCCAATTAAAGATATTGGTAATGACATCCATCTTTCTATTGATTCTTTAATTCCTGCTAATATGGGTTCGTAATTAGCTTCAACAACATGCTCTAACTCAGGTAAGATTTGTACACCCAAATATTTAAACTGCTCCACCACGTTGAATTGAATTACTTCTGGAAATGGGTTCCTTCTTTCATTTTCATTTAGAAGTAGTATAGAAGACTTGGTATTATTTACCTTATACCCTGACACTTCACCAAATGTTTTTATCAGCTTTGACAAGGTTGGAATTGATTGCTTTAAATTTGACATGAATAAGATTACATCATCAGCGTACAAGGCAATTCTATGTTCTGTCGGCCCTACCGAAATTCCACAAAATTGTGGATGTGAACGTATTGCTATTGCTAAAAGTTCAATGGCTAACGTAAACAATAAAGGTGAGAGTGGACACCCTTGACGGCAACCTTTACTGATCTTTATTGGTTTTGAAATATTCCTGTTGGTTAAGATTTCAGCTGTAGAATTTTTATATATTATTTGAACCCATTTTATGAAGTTATTCCCACATCCAAATCTCTCTAATATTTTGAAAAGATAGGGCCAATGTACTCTATCAAATGCCTTTTCGGCGTCCAATGATAGTAGTGCTGTGTCTGGTGTTCCTCTGTTATAATGAATAATATTCAATACTCTCCTCACATTGTGAAAACCTTGCCTTCCCATTATAAATCCATTTTGATCTTTATTAATAACAATTGGTAGTACTAATTGTAAACGTCTAGCTAATACTTTGCATATTATCTTGAGATCAGAATTTAACAAACTTATGGGCCTCATGTTCTCACATTTATTAGATGGCTTGCCTGGCTTTGGCAATAAAGTAATTAGGGCGCTATTCATAGAAGATGGTAAGCTATCATTCTCAAATGCCTCCAGGAACATTTCCAAGAGTGGTGCTAGCAGCTTATTCTTAAATTTCTTATACAAATCAATTGGAAGTCCGTCAGGGCCTGCACTTTTGCCAGACTTCATATTATCAATGGCCCTCCCAAGTTCTTCTACATTAATTTCTAGTTCCATGTTTTCTTTATATTCATTTGGGATATTTGGTATAACTTGTCCATCTAAAAACGCATCAAGACTTTGTAAATTAACTTCATTCTCTACCCCATATAATTCTCCATAATATCCTCTAAAGGCATTATTAATTTCGATTGGATCTACAATATTATGCCCATTGGATATAATGGTTGTAATCGACGTTTTAGTTTCTAATTGTTTAATCTGCCACGCTAATAATTTTCCAGATTTATCACCTTGTTCATAAAATGCCTGATTTAATCGTAATAGACTAGCTGCAGCTCTAGAGGTAGATAGCTTATCATATTCAGCCCTTAAAATAAGTAATTCTTTTTCTAATTGCGGGTTTCTGTTCTCATAAACTCTCTCTTGAAAAGCCTTTATCTTATTTTCCAACTTTAATCTCTCTTCTCGTGCCTTTTTTGATTTTGAACCAGTATAGCTAATAATATGTCCCCTAAGGAAAGCCTTAAATGCTTCCCATTTTATGCCTGCAGACGTTTGCGTAGTATTCATTACAAAGAACTCATCAATATGTTTTCCTATATATTCCACAAATTGTTCATCTTGTAACCATCTATGCTGAAAGTGCCATCTACTAGGGTCTTTGGTCAATTTTGCATCCACATATACTAAACAACTAGGTGCATGATCTGAAATCACAATAGCATCATAGAAACAGTTATGTATTTTGGATCGTAACTCTGAGGAAATTAAAAAATAGTCAATTCTGGAAAATGTCTTGAATACGCTAGAATAACAAGAAAATGACTTATCTTGTGGTTTCATTTCTCTCCATATATCCATCAACCTTAGTTCTTTAATAAAATTATGAATAACTGCTCTACTCCTATTATGTGATTGATCTATTCCTGTTGATCTGTCCATACTTGGCTTCAGTGTGCAATTAAAGTCACCTGCTATTATATATTGTCCTACCAATGTTGAGAGAGTAAGGAACAGATCCTCAAAAAACCTAGGCTCATCGGAATTGGGGCCATATAAGTTTACTAAATTTAAATTTTCTGAAAGCATAAAACCCTGGACTATTAAATATCTTCCCAATCTGTCTTTAATTACGTTTTTTACCTGAAATGGCACTGTCTTATGGATAAGTGTCATCACTCCCCTGGCCCGAGATGAACATGATGCCATATACACGCTACCCTGCCACCTCCTCATAATCTTTTTATTATCCTCCTCTAAAAGATGAGTTTCCTGTAAGAACACTATTTTGGAATCCATATCACTTAATTTATTCATGACCTGTTTAACTTTCCTAAGCTGTTGAAGACCTCTGCAGTTCCAAGAAACAAAATTAAGTTTTACTCCCTGAGACATTTTTTACAAAAAACATTAGATTACCTAGTAATATGAAAATAATAGTAAGATAGAGCAGCCTGCCACACATGAATGTTACAACCCACATCCAACACCAACACCCCGAACACAAACTCCCCGATTCCCACCTTCGTGAGAACCCTTCCAAACATATACACATGTCGACTTCCGTTATCACTATTGACCGTTCCACACCTAGTGAGGATCAGTCAGTCCACTCCTTACTTCCCACTCACCAAACAGTCCCCTCTGCCCCTCCTACTGCTAGGTCTATTTACTCTCATCTGCAACCTGATCCAATTTTACTTTAGGTCTGTACCTCATAAAGGCTTCACCTGATTTCCCCAATCTGTATTCCTTCAACCAAGTGCCAGATTTTGCGCTCTTAAAACATAAAATAAAAAATAAAAAAATAAACTTAAATTCAAATTCCACTCTATTTAACAACCTGTGCCTTTTTCTTTCTTTTTTTACCGTGTTTAACACTCTTTTGCTTTTAAATGTCCTATTTTCCCTTCTTAGAAACTCAAATTACGGTACACTCTTTTTACAACCCCTTTTTTTTTTTTTTTTTTTTTTATATATATATTTTTACTGTACTTTTACTTTCTTGTGACACCTTTCTCTTTGGAATGCCCAACATCCCCAAATAGTTATTGATTCCCTTCAACCACGTGAGAGATTTTAACACTTTCAGAGAAAAAGGAAGAGAAAAAATAAAATAAAATAATAAAAATCAAATTACACCTTTTTTTTTTTTTTTTTTTTAAACCATGTGTTATTTTGTTCCTTATTTTTTACAGTACGGTACTTAAACACACTTTTACTTCAAAATGATATACTCCTTCTTAGAGTGCCAAACAATAACATTCTCAAAGAAAATAATACAAACAGAAAAATTAGAAAAAGAAGCCTTTCTCTAGTGCCAACACTTTTTTTTTTTTTACAGTGTAATTTACTTTTTTTTTTTTTTTTTTTTTTTTTTTTTTTTTTGAGTGTAGTATGTCCGTTTTGTAAGTCCGTATACCTATGCATAGATGTATATACAGTGATAGTAACCTACGTTATATAAACCTCCCCAAAAGTGTAAACAACAACTGCAATTCAACTTAAATTTCAAGGCACAGTGTTACTAAGTTCTGTTGCTAAATAGCCATTAACGTTACCCCTCCTCATTCCGGTGCACCGTCACTTCAGCAGGCTGTCTCCCATGGCCACCGGCGTCCCCCTGGATCTTCTTGACAAAGTCCTCTACCTCGGCTGGGGTGTTGAAAGTGTGGGTCCGCTCCTTGTGTGTCACCAACATTCTCGCTGGATGGATCACTCCGTGTCGGATCCCCATGTTGCGCAGCTCCTGGCGGATCAGGTCGAATCGCTTCCTCAGTTGGATTACTCCTGCAGCCAGGTCCGGGTAGAGCCGCACTCGCTGGTCTTTGTACCGAATGTCCCCTTTAGCTTTTGCCGCTTTGACAACCGCATCCTTGTTCTTGCTATTAAGAAACTTCATTATTAGCGTTCTTGGTGGCGCCGTGGTGTCTCTCATCGGGCCGATCCGATGTGCCCTCTCCAACGTAACTGCGGTACAGCCCAAAGTTTCCGGGATCCACTTTTCCAGGAAGGCACACGTCTCCTGTCCCTCGGCACCTTCGGGTAAGCCTACCAGTCTCAGATTGTTCATACGGGATCTAGACTCCAAGTCTAAGAGCTTGTCTTCCATTGTTTTGGTTTTTGACTCAAGTGTGAGTACTTTAGCCTGCAGGCTCGTTATCTCGTCTTCAGTGCTTGATACCCGCATTTCTGCCTGTGCCACTCGCTCCATACAGTCACTAATCTCCTTCCTCATGCTATTTATTGCCGTACCAATTCCATCAAATCTTAATGAAAAGTCAGCCTTCATGGAGTTTATTGCTGCCAGTATAGCATCGGCCTTTTCGCCAGCTAGCCCTTCTTCTCCAACCCCTGCCATTGCTTCTTTAGCCGTCTGAGCTTCTCCGCTAAATGTAAACTCAGTTAACTTCGGCTGCCTCGTCGTTGGTGGCGATGAGCGTCTATTTCTAGCCCTATTCCTGCCCCTTCTCGCTGACATTACCTTCACGCCAACTTTTTGATCCTCTTTGTCGCAAATGAGAGTGTTTTCAGTAGTTTTATATTTAGTTAGCAGCAGAGCGGTCTGAGACACGTCCTCTTACGTGGCCGCCATAACCGGAAGTCCTAATTCTAATCTTAACACTAAACCCAAGCCCTAACCCTAAACCTTTGAAGAAGTGGAGACTAGCACAATGTCCTCACTTTGGAGGAGGATTTTCTTCTTTGTATTGTATTTGTATTATCTTTCTATCCTAGTGAAGGCATTTGCTCTTAGTATAAGTATAAGTAGCACCCACAGACAGACTGTCCAAAAATAAAAGCTGATAAAATTGATAAGAATCCACAAAGAAAAGGTATGCAGGAAGAGATAATGTCAGCAAGAACAGGCTAAAGAGGAAGAAGGAACTAAGATGAGACGTGAATACCGGTATATAATTATAGCCTACATTAAAATCTGTATACGAGACATGACGTCAGTCACAGGGACAAAGACACAATCACACAAGTGGTCATGTGATGATTTCTTATAACCACAAGCACACGCACATTACGTGTGTATGTGTGCGTGCGTGCCCACACACATACCTCTGCCCTCCAGAGGCACACTATCTTCAGCAGAAAGTCCCATGCAGTTACTTCCCGTTGGCCCACAGGAACAATGACTATTGTTGCCGGCTGTGCCGCACCGATATGCCGTGACCTCGCCTCCATGTCACTGCTGACAAGAAATCCTCCACCTTTAAATGGAACATGCGATGATAGATTAACAAGGTGATGGCGCCAAAAACAAAATAAAACAAAAACAAAACTGCAACAAAAATGGTAAAAAAAGAAAAGAAAAAGAGGATGACTACTGCGGTGAAGGCAAAATGGGAACAGGTTGGAGAGTATTGTTGGCTGTTTTTTTTAGCTGCAGCCAGTAAGACCAGCAGCTCTATTAAGTCACTCTGTTGGTCAGTTCGTCCACAAAAATCGGAAATTCACATATCTGGTCACAGCTATTGCGAATTCGTGCTTATTCCACTGTATTGGCGGATGTTCATCTTTATCTTCTTCTTCCGTTTCATGGCAATACGAGGGATCAGCCGAGCAGCATTTTGGTAAACAAACCGCGTTTCCGGAGGAAAACGCCAATGGGACCCTATGGAGCCAGCCTTGAGTGCTCACTCCAGCCCCGGCTGTCCGGTGTACATTTTAAAAACTGCGACAGTTTACACAACTTTACCATGACATGTATATATTATACATCAGACTCTTAAGCTACTTCTGCTCTCTCAGAATGTCAAAATATAAGTGACGTCATGTATAGTTTTTGAGATTATATTAATGTTTGTTTGGCACAACTCATAGTTAACTGCTGCGGGCTTCCTCATTTCTGGGGGATTTGTTGTTGTTGTGACATCACGCTGATTCATCCTATTCACCTTATGTTCAGACACGGGGGTGGGCCAAATTCTTCCGGGTCGTGTTAACACTTCCGGCGGTCATCACGCGAAATATGAAAGAACGTCATGAAGAAGAGAGTTGTTTTTGTAGCGGACAGTGCAGGGGGTAAAACAAAGAACGTAGCCTACTACTTTGAGCTCGGTACACAGCAAGCAAGCGGAGTATCCACTGTTGCGCAGCTCAAGCCATTTACGTCTATAAGACCCGCAGGCGTTAACGTAATTCCCTGGAATGCGAGACTTAACGAGCCAGTTACATGGCGTTGCATTCTTAGACATTTAGTAGGGTCATCTGTGGCACTTCCGTGACCGTGGAGAGCGAAGGTCCGTTTCTCAATGGATTTGTAATCTAGGAGGGTTAATAAACAAATTTAGCTGGGGTGTATTTTTAAAAAAGGCGGGGGAAATATTTGAGAGACCAAAATCCAAAATGTCTGCCGTGGAAATGAACTTTTTAATGGTTTGACCTACAATGATGCACAATACATGGTTTCAGAGCTTATTCTGGTCAAGGAATACATATTTGGTGTTTATATAATGATTTGACTTATTTTTGACCTTCAAATCCAAGATGGCTGCCAATTTTGAGCTCTAAAAGGCAGTTTTTTCAAAATCGTCATAGAGCCTTCATATTAGGCTTGAATGACAGGTCTTCTCATGATGAGTTGAATAATATACACTATAAGTATACAGAAGTAATCTCTGAGGTCAATAAAGTCAGTGTTTGTGTGTAAACAACAGTTGCTGATTTGCGGTTTCCCATTAAATAGGGTAGGCTACTGAGAATATGGTGTCCAGTTCATCTCATCACATTTTCATAATGAACCAAAAACAATTTTGCACTATAGCCTAACATAAAATAATATTCTGTATGCAAAGCTAGCAAGGTTAGTTGCTTGAGCTGAATTTAAAGGTCAACTCAAAACAAACAATGAAATTAACTTTGAAATTAAAACTGAATCCTAGGCTACTAAATTTCATCAGCACACAGTAAAGGAAACTTGTCTTTGAACTCAGCTGACTGTCTAGTCCTAATCCCTGTTGTGCAATGTCTCTTTTCAGTGAAGTTTTAGTTTTTGTTAAGAGTATGGACTTTTAATCTTGACCTTGTTGGTAGGCAACGGCCCTTTTTCAGTCAAGCATTTTCAGATTAGCTCAGTCAGTCTGTGAAGCAGTCAGTGTCAGCACTTGCGCGAGCTCGCTTTTTCTCTAACTAATGTTAACATTACACACTTTAAGACACTTTGTTTGAGGATATAAAAGGAGGTACGGTGGTGTAGTGGGTAAGCACTATCGCCTCACAGCTCGAAGGTCGTGGTTTCGATTCCCACCTGGGACGATGTGAACGCTAAAGGAATGCGTGCCCGTCCGCATGTCCTCGAGTGCCCACCGCCCGGGTGGGGTCGTCAAAAGGGCCTTTCTGTGTGGAGTTTGCATGTTCTCCCCGTGCCTCCCGGGGGTTTCCTTCATATAGGAACCCCCTTCACCAAAAACATGCAATATCCTGGTTGCTAATGTGGTTCCTCCTCTGGTCGTTAAGGGCGCCTGTTCAGAGGGAGGGGAACTGGTTGGAATAGTGTGAACCTCCCACGTGCTATGTCCTACCGGTGAAGCTTCCCCTGTCAGGTGAAAAGAAGCGGCTGGCTAACTGCCCATGTCTCGGAGGAAGCATGGAGCCAGTTTCGGCTCTCCCCAGATCGGCAGAGGGTGGAGTAGCAACCAGGATAAAGAAATTACGTTAGCACTAATGGGGGATAAAAATGGGATAAAAAATCGGGGGAGGGGGGGGGTTGTGTGGAGACAGATAACATTAACTTTAGCTAAAAATAATAACGTTACCTAACGTTAGCTAACACCAAATATCAATGATGACTTCTGCAAATAAAAATTGTTTTTGCTTTTGTTTTATATGTTCTTGATGGTAGAACTATCTTTATACTAGTGAATAACGTTGATATCCTCAAACAAAGTGTCTTAAAGTGTGTAATGTTAACATTAGTTAGAGAAAAAGCGAGCTCGCGCAAGTGCTGACACTGACTGCTTCACAGACTGACTGAGCTAATCTGAAAATGCTTGACTGAAAAAGGGCCGTTGCCTACCAACAAGGTCAAGATTAAAAGTCCATACTCTTAACACGTTCACTGCCAATGCCGAGTTGACTCGTCCCAAAAAATCCAACGGTTGACTGCCATTGACGAGTCAAGTCGTCAAAAAAAAAAAAAAAAAAAATTTGACGGTGGGACGTGGATCAACGCCCCCCACGTCTCCTATAAAAATATGGGAGCCACCGAACGTGTACAACCCATTCCACCGACCCACTAAGTGGCGACAGTGCTCTCCAGACTAGAAAAAGCCGAGCCAAAACTGCAGGGGAACGCGCGAGGAAACCATTCTCATACTGTAAAATGGATTGGCGAAAACGCTTTCGCTTTCGCGGATTATCGCGCTGGGAGCTGGCGGTGGGGGATTGCAAATTTGCGTAATAGATTATGCATGCACCACACTTTGAAACACCGGCAGAAAGCCCACAATCACACGCAGCTTCATTCCAGCTGAGCTCACAACCGAAACGACTCATGCAGACTCGCCCAAAGAGCAGCCGCCAGCAGCCAGGCAGCACAGACAGGCAGAGCCTCGCTTGTGACAAACGCTGCAAAGCCACCAGAGACACACCCACGGAGGGAGGAGTTTGAAGGAGAGGGGGGTTTCCTGCTGCTATGGAGGAAATTACTGTTCAAAACTGTTTAGATGTCTGACGTCTTACGCCAAAAATAAATGGTTAAAGTGACTGTTCTATCGAATTTCACAAAAAGCCATTTATCTCAGAATAAATTTTCAGACGCTGAAACCATGCTGTATTCTACTGCTAATGCCTACATAACTACTAACTCTACAAACTAACTATTTTAGACAGAGAAAGCACACATTCTATTAGTTCTTTTGAGATCATTTGTGTTCACAAAATCTTAGCAGAAAAGAATCCTCGGCTCTTGAAAGATGAGCCAGAATCCTAAAAAAAAAAACTTGGCAGAACCTACCTACAGTATTGAAAAAACGGCTGGCAGTGAATGTGTTAACAAAAACTAAAACTTCACTGAAAAGGGACATTGCACAACAGGGATTAGGACTAGACAGTCAGCTGAGTTCAAAGACAAGTTTCCTTTACCGTGTGCTGATGAAATTTAGTAGCCTAGGATTCAGTTTTAATTTCAAAGTTAATTTCATTGTTTGTTTTGAGTTGACCTTTAAATTCAGCTCAAGCAACTAACCTTGCTAGCTTTGCATACAGAATACTATTTTATGTTAGGCTATAGTGCAAAATTGTTTTTGGTTCATTATGAAAATGTGATGGGATGAACTGGACACCATATTCTCAGTAGCCTACCCTATTTAATGGGAAACCGCAAATCAGCAACTGTTGTTTACACACAAACATTGACTTTATTGACCTCAGAGATTACTTCTGTGTACTTATACTGTATATTATTCAACTCATCATGAGAAGACCTGTCATTCAAGCCTAATATGAAGGCTCTATGACGATTTTGAATCAAAATCAAAATTGGCAGCCATCTTGGATTTGAAGGTCAAAAATAGGTCAAATCATTATATAAACACCAAATATGTATTCCTTGACCAGAATAAGCTCTGAAACCATGTATTGTGCATCATTGTAGGTCAAAGCATTAAAAAGTTCATTTCCACAGCAGCCATTTTGGATTTTGGTCTCTCAAATATTTTCCCCGCCTTTTTTAAAAATACACCCCGGCTAAATTTGTTTATTAACCCTCCTAGATGACAAATCCATTGAGAAACGGACCTTCGCTCTCCACGGTCACGGAAGTGCCACAGATGACCCTACTAATTGCCGTTTGCTTTTATTTGGTATGTTACATACAATTGGCTAAATTATTAGTTAATTCAGAGTTAGATGATATTGGAGCAGCCAGCCATTTTCTTTTTCTTCTTTTTTTTTAGCCGGAAGTCGTCACACGACCACACAACCGGGTCAAATGGGCGTGGCCACATAAGGTGAATAAACCAGAAAATTATGGCAGCCCATTAAAAACCACTGTCAAATCAGCTGACTTGTCAGAATTGAAAACCAAATTGATGCACTTCTGTGGACTCGTTGCCTGAGTTGCTTGTCCTCCAGACGCCGCATTAGATGGCCCCTGTAAAGGTGTTGATACTCGGGAGGTCTCCCAGCAACAAGTATCACATCAGACACATCGGCAAACACCAGCACTAAGGCAGCACTTTGACCTGGCCACTTCTGGATGCTCTGCTACAATTGAACACATGCATTTGAACTGAAGCGCTCGAGAGGAGCTTTTAACATCAACATACAGTAGGCTATGTTCACACACACACACACACACACACACACACACACACACACACACACACACACACACACACACACACACACACACACACACACACACACACACACACACACACACACAGCAGATCTTAGTGCTCAATTTTGCTTTTTTGCTCAGATCTGATTTTTTTGTGTGGCTGTTCACACAGACTTCTTAAAAGTGGCCAATATCAGACTCCAGTGTGAACAGGTCACGGCCCTGAAGTGACCCGCATGCGCAGAAGAACAATAACGTCACACGCAGCACACTGCTGTTCTATGTAAACCTCAGAAGAAGACAGCAGTAAGACGGTGTGGTTTCATGCGTTGTTTACGGTTTAATTTACAAGTTATTGTGCAGTGGAAGCGAATACAGGAGCAGATGATAGCGAGGAGGAGGAGAAAGAGAGCCAACATTTGAATGATGGCTTTCTGTGGAGCCGTAGCTGCTACTTCTGTACAGAGGAGTTTGTGGATGCGGAGTCGAAGCCAGGAGTGGTGGGACCATGACGTGCATGCCTACACTGAAACAGAGTTCATCAAAAATGTCAGGATGTCAAGGGCTACTTTCAACTACATCTGTCAGCGCCTCTCCACAAGACTCTCACAGCTGTCCTCCATGTCTGTAATCACAATCTGCCCGCCTGGTCCTCGGGTCCTCCCACCAGCGCAGAATAGTGATGAATGTCGCTCTGGTCTCTGGAGTGACGTAAAAGTCACATTGAAGTCTCATACGGGCCAGATGTCTGTTCACACTGAAGTCACTTCCAAAAAATCTGATTAGAATCTGATTTTTTTTCCACATTTGAAAGTAGCCCAGGTCGGATTTAAAAAAGTCACAGTCGATGTGACTTTCCACAGTCATGGAAAAGACTGACCTGAGTCACTTAGGGGGGAAAAGATCAGATTTGGGCCACTTGTGCCTGCTGTGTGAACGTAGCCATAGTTTCAGTCAGTAAAGCAAATACACATGACATGTCACACTTTACAGAAGCTGGAAAAACATGTAGAAAGCAAGAAAAGAGGTTTACGGATTTCATTTCACCTCTGTCAGTGTAATTACATGTTGTGTTACACTCTCCAGGTGAGAGAGGGAGAGAGGGAGAGAGGGCTTCCAGTGCAAAACTATGAAACAAGCTCCCTTACCTTGGTCCTCGAGGGTGTTACAGTGGGCTACTCACATTCGACAGCGCTTTGTCTGTGTGTGTTTGTGTGTGTGTGCGCACGTGTGTGTGTGTGTGTGTGTGTGTGTGTGTGTGTGTGTGTGTGTGTTTCAGCATCCCTCCATCCCCATCTGTACAGAGCAGCTGCCGTCAGGGTGCTTCTGGGGATTAAACTCCTCTCACACACAATCTGCCTTCTCTCTCTATCCCAGTATGAAGATCTACCTAACTTGCCACCTTGCCACCCCACCCCCCCTTTCTCGCATGTGTGAATAGACACAAGACGGAAATGTCCCTGAATGTAGCGCATGTGTGAATAGCATTGACTGTAAAAAATATGGAGCCACTCCCGTTTTGAGATGGTCGATGTTTGAAGCCTTGTGTGGCCTGTCGCCATCTGGGGGTTCTTGCGCGGGATGGCACGAGACCAGGGGTTTCCCAGAGCCGCGGCTCCGTCCGCTATTGGTCCGTGATCGGCAAGGCGGGCAAGCTGCGCGATAACTGGACAGGCGACCTGTCAATCACGGCCAAAACATAGTCTTCTTCGTCCTCCATCAAACCCCAAGCTAGCCCACTGGTGAATAGTGAAAATCACTAGAGAGAGTGATCCAGAGTTATCCCAGTAATTTACTGGGAACTATAGCTATGGTCTGAATGGTTCACTCACTCACTACTATCCCCATGTAGTGTTTATCCTATAGGCTAGTGAACTATATGGGGAACGATCAAACGAGTTTCAGACACTACCTCACTCTTCTTCTCCTTTGGAAAACACAACCTTATTGCATTGTGGTGTATGGGAGAAAATGTAGGGTACATTCGCTGTTGACTAGAGATTGCAGTGCATTGTATTTTATAGTAGACTATGTAGTGAATCAAATCAACAGTTGATAATTCGGACACTAGGGCTGAACAAAATGCTTCAAAGCTTCGAAGCTTCAATCGACGCCATTGGTATGGCCATTCGATTTCCAAATCAGTATTCGAATGCTTCGTTTTTCTAACTTTTTTTTTTTTTTTAAAGTAATCCAACATTATTCATTATGCATCAACATTAATTATTAAACTTATTCTCTTCGACTTATTCTCTTTAAAAACTGTGTTTTTAGACTGTTTTTATACTTTCATTTCAATAAAAATGTCCACAAACTTGACGGACCCCCTGCAGTACCTCTGCAGACCCCCTGGGGGCCCTGGCCCGGACCTCGTCTTGAAGACCACTGGTCTAGGCCTTTACACACAATGTATCGGCAGGCTATATTCATATGTCGTTGATGTGGAGTTGATTTGTATATGTAATATATGCTCTCATTAGAATAAGCTGCTCTCATGTGCTGATGCTTATCTTCCACACTTTGTCTTTGACCGTCTTTGTGACCTCGTGGCAGAGCGCTATCCATTTCTCTTCGACCTCTCTACCTCTCTACTTCCCTAATAGAAGAAGCTAAGTACAGTAACTCATTCAGTTGTCAAATCCAACATGTTGGTAAAAAATATATATATATCCCGTCGTAACGACCTTATGCCACAGCTCCCACCTACCCGTCTGTATTTCAGCAGCTCTCATAGTTGGTCAAAAAATAAGGTGGGGTATCCGCTCAAAATAAAGCTGCTATCTGCTCATTTGCCCACTTCAGTGTCCCCTGTGCAGTCGCTTAATAGCTCCGACTGGAAAACAAGTCAAGTCCTAGCCTTGCTGAGCAGAAATGGAAATTGGAAAATATATTTTATAGTACCGGTATGTTTTTTTTCGTGAACATGTGTCAATGTTGGTTGAATATCATCGAACTTCCAGTCAGAAGCTTTTCTTCCCCCCTTTGGAAGATGACATCTAAGAACGTCCTCTGTCCACATTTGAATGGGCTGAAGTGCAGGCTGTCTCCTCCTGAGCATTGGACGATTGTGAAAGAGATACCAGGCTACAGTTTAAGGGTCCTGCCGCCAGAGGTCAAAGTGGTAAGGCTGAATTTGGTGATCCAGTATCTACAACATGGCCTAAAAACCCTGTAAAATATGTGTGTGTGGGGGGGACATGTTGAATATGAAGAATTGAAAGTTTAGCATGTGTGCAGGACAGTTTTTTTGTCTAGGTGTGTACATATAAATGCATGTATGTGAGATAAGGAGACTGTGTGTGCATGTGTGCGTGTGTGTTTGCATGTGTGTGTGTGTGTGTAAGCATGGCTTGAGGGGTGAGTCAGTTTTACCCTACTGTCCGAGAGAATATGACATATTTAGATTCCTTTGTTCTGTGTTGTGGCGTCTTGTTGTGTGTGTGTGTGTGTGTGTGTGTGTGTGTGTGTGTGTGTGTGTGTGTGTGTGTGTGTGTGTGTGTGTGTGTGTGTGTGTGTGTGTGTGTGCGTGCGTGCGTGCGTGCGTGCGTGCCTGCTGTGTCTGTCGGCTTTAGTTATTAGGCACTGGCCCTGTCGAGAAGCATCTTTTTCCCCCAAATAGATTTGACTCATGAATCCATAAGCAGACAGATGGAAGCTGGCCACCAAATACAGACATGTATTAGCCATTCCCCTGGATCCAGCAAGCTGCTTGATGGGACATAAATGCAATCATATCCTTTCTCCCAAATCCCTCAGAGCTTTTGCCTTCTTCCATCACCACCGCCGATAGACTATGAAGATACAGATGCTACTGCTGTATAAACAACACACTAAGTATTAAGATACAGATGCTACTGCTGTATACACTACACTAAGTATTAAGATACAGATGCTACTGCTGTATACACTACACTAAGTATTAAGATACAGATGTTACTGCTGTATACACTACACTAAGTATTAAGATACAGATGCTACTGCTGTATACACAACACTAAGTATTAAGATACAGATGCTACTGCTGTATAAACAACACACTAAGTATTAAGATACAGATGTTACTGCTGTATACACAACACTAAGTATTAAGATACAGATGCTACTGCTGTATACACTACACTAAGTATTAAGATACAGATGCTACTGCTGTATACACTACACTAAGTATTAAGATACAGATGCTACTGCTGTATAAACAACACACTAAGTATTAAGATACAGATGTTACTGCTGTATACACTACACTAAGTATTAAGATACAGATGCTACTGCTGTATAAACAACACACTAAGTATTAAGATACAGATGTTACTGCTGTATACACTACACTAAGTATTAAGATACAGATGCTACTGCTGTATAAACAACACACTAAGTATTAAGATACAGATGTTACTGCTGTATACACAACACTAAGTATTAAGATACAGATGTTACTGCTGTATACACTACACTAAGTATTAAGATACAGATGCTACTGCTGTATACACTACACTAAGTATTAAGATACAGATGTTACTGCTGTATACACTACACTAAGTATTAAGATACAGATGCTACTGCTGTATAAACAACACACTAAGTATTAAGATACAGATGTTACTGCTGTATACACTACACTAAGTATTAAGATACAGATGCTACTGCTGTATACACTACACTAAGTATTAAGATACAGATGCTACTGCTGTATACACTACACTAAGTATTAAGATACAGATGTTACTGCTGTATACACTACACTAAGTATTAAGATACAGATGCTACTGCTGTATACACTACACTAAGTATTAAGATACAGATGCTACTGCTGTATACACTACACTAAGTATTAAGATACAGATGTTACTGCTGTATACACTACACTAAGTATTAAGATACAGATGCTACTGCTGTATAAACAACACACTAAGTATTAAGATACAGATGCTACTGCTGTATACACTACACACTAAGTATTAAGATACAGATGCTACTGCTGTATAAACAACACGCTAAGTATTAAGATACAGATGCTACTGCTGTATACACTACACTAAGTATTAAGATACAGATGTTACGGCTGTATACACTACACTAAGTATTAAGATACAGATGTTACTGCTGTATACACTACACACTAAGTATTAAGATACAGATGCTACTGCTGTATAAACAACACACTAAGTATTAAGATACAGATGCTACTGCTGTATACACTACACTAAGTATTAAGATACAGATGTTACTGCTGTATAAACAACACACTAAGTATTAACTCATTCATGGCCAGTTTAAGACTGCCAATATTTAGCACAGGCCGAAGATTTTCATAATTGTTGGTCATCTTTCAAGACCCACAGTAAATTATCTATTAGCACCAAAGTGATTTGCAATACCTCAAAATGAAGATGTACGTCTCTGGGTTCACCAGGAAAAAAAAAGTGAGCTTTTAGCATGTTCTGTACTCTACTTATAGCCATTTATATACACCCTGTTTTCACCCAAAAGGTCTCCCTGAGAAGATAAACAGGAGAAAAGGCAATTTTTGTAAACGGCACAATCTCAGGCAGAACTCGCTCTCAATTCTTTTATTTTGAACTGTATTGACATCAGACATGTAAGTATTATTCGTTATGACACAAATGACAAAAAAAAATATATATATATATATATATACACATGAAGTGCTTTTTTTTTTACATTCAACAATACAGTTTACTCAGTGTGAGTGAGTGTGCAGACAGACACACAGACAGACAGACAGACAGACAGACAGACAGACACACCGACAGACAGACAGACAGACAGACACACACACACACACACACACACACACACACACACACAATCCCCCTTTAATCTTCGTTACGTTGTTTCCGGGTCTGAGTACTGCTGGCGTCTGCTGCTGTGACTGCCGCTTCTGCCTTGTTAGCTGTTCGTGTGTTTATTTTGTTTTGTTCTGGTCCACCCGTCCTCGTCCATGTCTCCCTGTCCTATCCTCCCTGCTATTTGATCGTTCCCGTTTTCCCCTCGGCTATTCAACACGTCCTCACCGCCCTCTGGATTACCCGTCAAACTGATCGATCATTTCCTCATTCCTCCGATGATCAAACACATCTCTGGATTACTTTCTCCCGTTTTCTCCCGGCTGGCACACAGGAGTCAAACTGATCGATCATTTCCTCATTCCTCCGATGATCAAACACATCTCTGGATTACTTTCTCCCGTTTTCTCCCGGCTGGCACACAGGAAGGCGACCAGCTCGTGCAGCGCGCCGAGGGGCGTTTCAATGGCGTTTCTCCTGTCTGCACAAGGAAGCGTTTATCCGTTTTCTGATTTTCCTCCTGCTCAATTTCAAAACAACAGCTGCGGTATGTGTTTGTTCACGTGTTGTCGGCTTGTCTTAGATGCTAGGGACCTGATACTATGTCACAGGCTGGGGAAGTGTTTGAACTACGTGCTGTACTAATAAAAACAAAAACACGTCAAACACGTCATTGGCCCTCTGGGCTATTCCTGAAAACACGTCAAAGACGTCTTTGGCCCTGAATGAGTTAAGATACAGATGCTACTGCTGTATACACTACACTAAGTATTAAGATACAGATGCTACTGCTGTATAAACAACACACTAAGTATTAAGATACAGATGCTACTGCTGTATACATGACACTAAGTATTAAGATACAGATGCTACTGCTGTATACATGACACTAAGTATTAATATACAGATGCTACTGCTGTATACATGACACTAAGTATTAATATACAGATGCTACTGCTGTATACACTACACTACGTATTACGATACAGATGCTACTGCTGTATAAACAAGACACTAAGTATTAAGATACAGATGTTACTGCTGTATACACTACACTAAGTATTAAGATACAGATGCTACTGCTGTATACACTACACTAAGTATTAAGATACAGATGTTACTGCTGTATACACAACACTAAGTATTAAGATACAGATGTTACTGCTGTATACACTACACTAAGTATTAAGATACAGATGTTACTGCTGTATACACTACACTAAGTATTAAGATACAGATGCTACTGCTGTATACATGACACTAAGTATTAAGATACAGATGCTACTGCTGTATACACTACACTAAGTATTAAGATACAGATGTTACTGCTGTATACACTCCACTAAGTATTAAGATACAGATGCTACTGCTGTATACACTACACTAAGTATTAAGATACAGATGTTACTGCTGTATACACTACACTAAGTATTAATATACAGATGCTACTGCTGTATACACTCCACTAAGTATTAAGATACAGATGCTACTGCTGTATACACTCCACTAAGTATTAAGATACAGATGCTACTGCTGTATACACTACACTAAGTATTAAGATACAGATGCTACTGCTGTATACACTCCACTAAGTATTAAGATACAGATGTTACTGCTGTATACACTACACTAAGTATTAATAGGGATGGGTACCGAACTCGGTACTTTTACAGGCACCGACCGAAATACGTCGGTACTGCCCCGTACCAGTTCACATATAAACGAACGGTACCAAATTTCGGTACTTGAACGCAACTGAGTAATAGAAAGAGAGTGGGTAAAATAGAAATTCCGACGGAACCTTAAGGCAACACGGGAGAGCGCGTTACGTCAATACGTCACTCTACCTGAAGATCCTGAAAGCAAAACAGGGCCAGCCGAAAGCTGTGGCTACACTTTACCAAGATAGACTCAGACAACACTGGTTGCAACATTTGTGATGTGAATTGCAAAGCTGACTAGGGAAACACCTCAAACTTGAGGAAGCATGGTCAAACACAAGATGTATTTAGCTAAATGCTGAAGACTGTAACGTGTTAGATAACCTGAGTGAATGAAGCAGACACCGCATGGCAGCTAACGTTAGCCACCTCCTCAGCTCGTCAGCTGTAACGTTAGCTGAAGTCTTGCAGGAGGATGATGACGGAACTTGAGAGAGGCATCGACTTCTACAACATCAGGTAACGTTATTTAATTTGCTAGCGTTAGCTGGATAAGTTGTTTCACTGCCGTTGTGGTTGTTAGATAACAGGGCTTTTCACTGTCTTCTTGGCTGAGTTAGCTTTATAGCTTAGCGTTGTTAACGTTCTATAATAATTATCATCAGCTCGTATCACCGACCGTGAGACGTGTTATTTAACGTTGCACTCTTGCTTTCATTGCTAGGTAACCATGTGCCAGTGACAGCCGCACAGGAGGACACGATTCACCCTCTTCTCAGCGGTGGATATGGTTCAGGTAAATTATTATTTTGCATAATGACGAGTGATAATGGGTGTGTTATTCATAGTGTAGCCTAAGCTATGTTACTAACAATCAATTGTCATTTCTATTAAGATGTGCATAGCACTGACACTTCTTTTTTATTGATAACACAAATAATGCTTGATGAATCACGATGCCTTTTTTTATTTTCAGATACCACTCAATAAACAGAAGAAACTTTCAGCACTTGGGGAGCTCTTTGAAGATGAAGACCAGGCCCTGCTGGAAGCTGTGTTGGACATCAAGTACTATTTCCCCAACCCCACTAAACTAACCTTGCTGCTACAACTCTTGGTTTGGGAGGGGAGAGCTGGGGAGGTATTGTAGGGAGGAGTTTTATTTTGTCTGGTGCTAAATAAATAATGTGCTAAATAAAGAACAATGTTGAAATTGAGAAGTTTGGATTTTTTTTTTTTTTACAACTGTAATTTTTTTGTTAATAGAGTGTGTAAAGTACCGAAAATGGTACCGTTTTGGGTACCGTACCGAATTCCAGGTACCGGTACCGTACCGGTATCGGTTCAAATGTGAACGGTACCCATCCCTAAGTATTAATATACAGATGCTACTGCTGTATACACTACACTAAGTATTAAGATACAGATGCTACTGCTGTATACACTCCACTAAGTATTAAGATACAGATGCTACTGCTGTATACACTACACTAAGTACTAAGATACAGATGCTACTGCTGTATACACTACACTAAGTATTAATATACAGATGCTACTGCTGTATACACAACACACTAAGTATTAAGATACAGATGCTACTGCTGTATACACTACACTAAGTATTAAGATACAGATGCTACTGCTGTATACACTACACTAAGTATTAAGATACAGATGTTACTGCTTCATACACTACACTAAGTATTAAGATACAGATGCTACTGCTGTATACACTACACTAAGTATTAAGATACAGATGCTACTGCTGTATACACTACACTAAGTATTAAGATACAGATGTTACTGCTGTATACACAACACTAAGTATTAAGATACAGATGCTACTGCTTCATACACTACACTAAGTATTAAGATACAGATGCTACTGCTGTATACACTACACTAAGTATTAAGATACAGATGTTACTGCTGTATACACGACACTAAGTATTAAGATACAGATGCTACTGCTGTATACACTACACTAAGTATTAAGATACAGATGTTACTGCTTCATACACTACACTAAGTATTAAGATACAGATGCTACTGCTGTATACACTACACTAAGTATTAAGATACAGATGTTACTGCTGTATACACAACACTAAGTATTAAGATACAGATGCTACTGCTTCATACACTACACTAAGTATTAAGATACAGATGCTACTGCTGTATACACTACACTAAGTATTAAGATACAGATGTTACTGCTGTATACACAACACTAAGTATTAAGATACAGATGTTACTGCTGTATACACTACACTAAGTATTAAGATACAGATGCTACTGCTGTATACACTACACTAAGTATTAAGATACAGATGCTACTGCTGTATAAACAACACACTAAGTATTAAGATACAGATGTTACTGCTGTATACACAACACTAAGTATTAAGATACAGATGCTACTGCTGTATACACTACACTAAGTATTAAGATACAGATGTTACTGCTGTATACACTACACTAAGTATTAAGATACAGATGCTACTGCTGTATACACTACACTAAGTATTAAGATACAGATGTTACTGCTGTATACACTACACTAAGTATTAAGATACAGATGCTACTGCTTCATACACTACACTAAGTATTAAGATACAGATGCTACTGCTTCATACACTACACTAAGTATTAAGATACAGATGCTACTGCTGTATACACTACACTAAGTATTAAGATACAGATGCTACTGCTGTATACACTACACTAAGTATTAAGATACAGATGTTACTGCTGTATACACAACACTAAGTATTAAGATACAGATGCTACTGCTTCATACACTACACTAAGTATTAAGATACAGATGCTACTGCTTCATACACTACACTAAGTATTAAGATACAGATGCTACTGCTGTATACAGGACACTAAGTATTAAGATACAGATGCTACTGCTTCATACACTACACTAAGTATTAAGATACAGATGTTACTGCTGTATACACTACACTAAGTATTAAGATACAGATGCTACTGCTTCATACACTACACTAAGTATTAAGATACAGATGCTACTGCTGTATACACTACACTAAGTATTAAGATACAGATGCTACTGCTGTATAAACAACACACTAAGTATTAAGATACAGATGTTACTGCTGTATACACTACACTAAGTATTAAGATACAGATGTTACTGCTGTATACACTACACTAAGTATTAAGATACAGATGCTACTGCTGTATACACTACACACTAAGTATTAAGATACAGATGTTACTGCTGTATACACTACACTAAGTATTAAGATACAGATGCTACTGCTGTATACACTACACTAAGTATTAAGATACAGATGCTACTGCTGTATACACTACACTAAGTATTAAGATACAGATGTTACTGCTGCATACACTACACTAAGTATTAAGATACAGATGCTACTGCTGTATACACTACACTAAGTATTAAGATACAGATGCTACTGCTGTATACACTACACTAAGTATTAAGATACAGATGCTACTGCTGTATACACTACACTAAGTATTAAGATACAGATGCTACTGCTGTATACACTACACTAAGTATTAAGATACAGATGCTACTGCTTCATACACTACACTAAGTATTAAGATACAGATGTTACTGCTGTATACACTACACTAAGTATTAAGATACAGATGCTACTGCTGTATACACTACACTAAGTATTAAGATACAGATGCTACTGCTGTATAAACAACACACTAAGTATTAAGATACAGATGCTACTGCTGTATACACTACACTAAGTATTAAGATACAGATGCTACTGCTGTATACACTACACTAAGTATTAAGATACAGATGCTACTGCTGTATACACTACACTAAGTATTAAGATACAGATGCTACTGCTGTATACACTACACTAAGTATTAAGATACAGATGCTACTGCTGTATACACTACACTAAGTATTAAGATACAGATGTTACTGCTGTATACACTACACTAAGTATTAAGATACAGATGTTACTGCTGTATACACTACACTAAGTATTAAGATACAGATGCTACTGCTGCATACACTACACTAAGTCCGTTAAGATCATTCTCATTTATGCCGCGCGTCTTCCTTTCAATTTCTGAAAGACTGCACACTTTTTGGCTGATAAGAGGTTTTGACTGGAATAGCGCAAGCATTCCCATCAAAAGCATATAATTGTGTGCATGCGTGGGCAATGTGGGGTTTTAGAGTGGTGGGGGAACAAAATGAGTGAGCACATTTTTGAAATAGCTTATTCAGATGAACACGTTAGAATTAAAAACAGAAATTGAGGTGTGTTCCCAGTCTTTTGGACGTAATCTGTTAAAATTCAACTAATACACACAGACGATGTATGTATGAGAGAGAGAGAGAGAGAGAGAGAGAGATAGAGAGAGAGAGAGAGAGAGAGAGAGAGAGTCTGTGTGTGTGTGTGTGGGGGGGGGGGGGCACTTGATCCTGTCTGTCACCCAAAATGTAAACCTTTGAAATCATCATGCTCCTATTACTGTAATTGAGTTTGAGAATAATACCAAATGCTTCAATAATACCAGATTATAGATTCATTATGATCTGCTATAATAATGCTGGCCAGATGCTGCCATTTTTGTCTGGCCCGCTCATGAATCTAATCCAAACTGGACATCTGACAATAGAGCTTTTCATTCATAACCTTCAAATGACATTCAACTTGAAAGGAAATACAGTAGATTTTAGGTTGGATTCATTTGCAAAAATACAAATTAAATTCGGGAAATTGCTGTAAATTCTAATTTACGTCATTTATTGAAGGGATCAATAAAGCATTTATCTTATCGTATGTTATCTGAACTTATCTTAAATATGGTGAATTCTTTGATTATATATTTTTTTGTGCCTACATGCAGGTTTAGTTCCAAAACATTGTTTGGCACAGAGTAAAACAAAGCAGGGTTAAATGGCTAATACTTTTCAAATGAGGATGGATTCTATGTTAATGCTGTTCAGATGAGGTCCTTGGTTGGAACATCATGCACAGCAAGTAGCTTTTAGAGTGGGTGATAATGGGAGAAGTAGCTGCATTACCAAGTGAATGAGGGTGACTAAATGATAGGCTGATACATGGCTGGCGACGCAGACGGTGCTTTGAAACAGGAAGCATCACCTTGACCCTCGCTTCCTCCATTGAGCCTCGTTTATGTTCCAACGACTTCCTGCATTTCTCTGTCATTCCTCAGGCTCGGAATCGCACAGGAAGCGGACGGATATATCACGATATGTTTGTGTAGCCGACGTGTAGGAATACAAACATAATAATAGGCTGCAGTGAAAAGCTGCTTCCCAATAGCTGGAGATTGCATCACTGTAATGTTAGTTTCCCGACACTAGAGGGTGGGTAAGCCTGGGCTATGTGAGCAAGAGCCGACCGTGAAGATACATGACAGGAGGTAAGATCAGTGATCACTGACAGTTTCACAACAGTCTTCTCTCTTCTCTGTGTGACCAACATTCAAGCTATCTGTCTGAATTGACCTAAGAGATGTTTGCTGAATTCAGTTTTAAAAATGCTAACTCTCTTATAGAAAGGAGGCTATATGAGAAGGAATTCAACATGCAAAATTATTTAAATGTCATATGACCTAGAAGCTAAGACAACACATTTCAACATCAGTGCTAGATTTTTTTTAATATGATCTTTTTTTATTCTATAATAATAACACAACACTCTAGAATTGCTTGCCCTTTCTTGTTCTTGTACAGTAGTCTTTCTCCCTGTGGGTGTGTGCCACCTCTCATTTAAAACAGATGAGGGAAATCTGCCAATGAGATGAATCCACTGAATCTTAGAGTGAATCAACTCCTCTTCTTGTCATTTTCTTGCGTGGTGATTCTGCCGTGTTTCAATGTACTGACTGACGCTTGTTTCTAGGAAGTTCCTGAAACAAGTGAAACTGAATTGAGAGAGGGAAAAATGAGAGGTAGTCAGGTCATACCCAACGTCTTCCTTACGTCATCACTTCCAACGACGGAGGGTCTGAATCACAAGTCAGATTTTCCGGGTTTTGCCGCAAGAAATGTTGCGGCTCCAATAGTATCATGGTGGAAATCCGGCTGTCTGCATGCATTGGTTCGTACTACAGAGGGTATGCACGTGACGTCACACAGGCAGAAGTCACTGCAGGGTCACGCCCACTGAGTGGCAGCAACGTTCAGCTTGAATGCAGTAATCAGCCTGCTCAAGACACACCTTTTCCCCCCTGGCCTTCAACCTGAGTTGAGCCTGCCCCCTGGCAACTTGATTCGTTATTTTGGTTTATTTTATTACTTGTATTTGCTGCATTGTATTGCACCTTGCTCTGTAGCAGTGTATTCTGTACTTGTCGTTTTTCTACATTTTGTGCTTTTAACTGTGAAGCACTTTGGTCGGCTTTTTTTCATTATAAATGTGCTCTATAAATAAAGCTGACATGACTTGACTTGACTTGACTACATAAATGACACCTGCTGCTCCAAACAACAGTGAGGAACCTGCTGAATGTTTTGCCTGTAGGTTTTGTCATTTGTTCTCCCTAATACTGTAGTATCAAAGCCAAGCTGCAACTGCAAGGCTATTTTAGGTCCATATTTTTGCTAGAGAAAATCATCAATAGCTTTGTCAGCTTCTTTAGAAAACAATGCTCATATCATAGCCGAGCCATCATGAATCTCTCCAATGCACCAACATCCATACGACTATTACAGAGGCAGGGAGACCGGGAGAGAGATGTGCACATTATCCTGAATTGGAACAAAAATAAACAAACTGGAGCATTTTAGTAACCCAGTTTTCAAAGTATAAAGGCTGACACTGATTTTGGAAATACCCCCCCCCCCCAAAAAAAACAAACAAACAAACAAACACAACAACAAAACTAAACAAAAAAATTAAAACAAGGACAAGGACAACCCTATAAATGAGCATGTCATACTAGCAGGAACATATGTGGGCCACTGTTGTTGTAGAGACAACAGAAGAAGATATAGAAGATTTTTATATTGCCCAGCAACTCATTGATAAATAGTTTTTTAGTTGAGTCGTTGAAAGAAGGATTCATTGTTTGTTTAGATATTGATTGTTGTTTGATTTTTTTTTTAATTATTGTTGTTATTGCTATTACATATATTTATACACACGTTGGGAGAATGGAGACTACCTTATTCAAGCCATCCAAGTTCAGTCTGAACTAAGTTGAACTGAGCTGAATTGAATTGAATCAAAATGAAGTGATTGGAAGTGAATTGAATTCAGTTCTAGCGAACTGAAATGAATTGACCTATAGGTTGAGTTGAGCTGATTTGAGTTGAGTTGAGAGATGTGACAGGTGGGCAGAGGAGGGAGATTTGGGGGCAGGGGACACAGTCACCCCGAGGTGATCAAACAGGTAAGTTAATAGATGTACAAACACAGACATATTCACAGAGAGAGAGGAGAGAGAGAGAGAGGGAGGGAGGGAGAGAGGGAGGGAGAGAGGGAGGGAGAGAGGGAGGGAGGGAGGGAGGGAGCTCTGTTCCCTGAGCTACCTGTATAGCTGCTAAACGTTGAGGAGAGAAAAGGGAATTTGGAGTGACATCCCAGTTATTGCTCTTGACATTCGTGCAGCGCGCGGGCGCATATGCTGATATGCACAGTAAAAGCCACACTTAGGAGACTGTGTGTGTGTGTGTGTGTGGGTGTGGGTGTGTGTGTGTGTGTGTGTGTGTGTGTGTGTGACGAGCTAAGCACAGCTGAGGACAGACAGTGAATGAATAATAAAGTGTGTCTCACACACACACACACACACACACACACACACACACAAACAGAGACAAAGCATCTTGTGTGGGCTAACTTCAGAATAAGAAAAAGCCTATGAAATAAAATAAGAAATAAAACAAGAAAATGCCTATAAGAAATAAAATGAGAAAGTGCCTATGAGGGGCTTTGTTTTTCCATCCTTTAACATATCTGTTGAACTGTGAAAGTGAATTGGACATCAGGGATCAAGCACATATCGTTTTTACAGCCTTTGAAGCGCATCCACTCTGCCCCCGCGCTTCTGCTGATTGCCCCTGAGCCCTTTTCCTCCTCTGCACAGGCACACTGTGGCATTTACAATGTACAGCCTCTGCACAGGCACACTGTGGCATTTACAATGTACAGCCTCTGCACAGGCACACTGTGGCATTTACAATGTACAGCCTCTGCACAGGCACACTGTGGCATTTACAATGTACAGCCTCTGCACAGGCACACTGTGGCATTTACAATGTACAGCCTCTGCACAGGCACACTGTGGCATTTACAAGGTACAGCCTCTGCACAGGCACACTGTGGCATTTACAATGTACAGCCTCTGCACAGGCACACTGTGGCATTTACAATGTACAGCCTCTGCACAGGCACACTGTGGCATTTACAATGTACAGCCTCTGCACAGGCACACTGTGGCATTTACAATGTACAGCCTCTGCACAGGCACACTGTGGCATTTACAATGTACAGCCTCTGCACAGGCACACTGTGGCATTTACAATGTACAGCCTCTGCACAGGCACACTGTGGCATTTACAATGTACAGCCTCTGCACAGGCACACTGTGGCATTTACAAGGTACAGCCTCTGCACAGGCACACTGTGGCATTTACAATGTACAGCCTCTGCACAGGCACACTGTGGCATTTACAATGTACAGCCTCTGCACAGGCACACTGTGGCATTTACAATGTACAGCCTCTGCACAGGCACACTGTGGCATTTACAATGTACAGCCTCTGCACAGGCACACTGTGGCATTTACAATGTACAGCCTCTGCACAGGCACACTGTGGCATTTACAATGTACAGCCTCTGCACAGGCACACTGTGGCATTTACAATGTACAGCCTCTGCACAGGCACACTGTGGCATTTACAATGTACAGCCTCTGCACAGGCACACTGTGGCATTTACAAGGTACAGCCTCTGCACAGGCACACTGTGGCATTTACAATGTACAGCCTCTGCACAGGCACACTGTGGCATTTACAATGTACAGCCTCTGCACAGGCACACTGTGGCATTTACAATGTACAGCCTCTGCACAGGCACACTGTGGCATTTACAATGTACAGCCTCTGCACAGGCACACTGTGGCATTTACAATGTACAGCCTCTGCACAGGCACACTGTGGCATTTACAAGGTACAGCCTCTGCACAGGCACACTGTGGCATTTACAATGTACAGCCTCTGCACAGGCACACTGTGGCATTTACAATGTACAGCCTCTGCACAGGCACACTGTGGCATTTACAATGTACAGCCTCTGCACAGGCACACTGTGGCATTTACAATGTACAGCCTCTGCACAGGCACACTGTGGCATTTACAATGTACAGCCTCTGCACAGGCACACTGTGGCATTTACAATGTACAGCCTCTGCACAGGCACACTGTGGCATTTACAATGGACAGCCTCTGCACAGGCACACTGTGGCATTTACAAGGTACAGCCTCTGCACAGGCACACTGTGGCATTTACAATGTACAGCCTCTGCACAGGCACACTGTGGCATTTACAATGTACAGCCTCTGCACAGGCACACTGTGGCATTTACAATGTACAGCCTCTGCACAGGCACACTGTGGCATTTACAAGGTACAGCCTCTGCACAGGCACACTGTGGCATTTGCAATGTACAGCCTCTGCACAGGCACACTGGCATTTACAATGTACAGCCTCTGCACAGGCACACTGTGGAATTTACAAGGTACAGTGGGCAGCAAAACACACATTGGATAGAGAGGGGGGTAGAGACGGAGGTGGTGGGTGAGTGATTTAATTTGGTTTCTTGCCATTTCCATAGCATTACAAGCAAGCAGTGAGGTAGTAGTAAATAAAAAGCTGGATAAATTATTACAGTTGATCCTCATAAGGCAAACGACCACCCATTTAGCATTAATTATACTCTCAGAAAAGCGATTGCGTACCATATCCTAGACCTTGTAGGGTATACTCCAGCAAAATTCTAACATACATAAACATAATACAAAACATTCAGATCACCTTCACCCCCCTACTGTCGCACTACTAATAATCAATTTTCAATATGTTACAGAGGTGCTATACTATGGATTGACAAGCATTATCTCTTAAAGAGCATGGTGCAGGTTAGAGACCACTTTATTAATATGTGGGACTTTTATGTAGCAATTAGGGTTCTCTCTTGTTTTTTGTTTCCTCCCACACATGGCTGCATTTAGACTGTTTTTTTTATAAAGCAGCTGGCTTATCTGCCTGAGACCATTCTGGAGCCGGCTTACATCAGCTGAGATGGTCGGTCAGCTGGGCATGTTCTCCAAAATGATATTTCAAATAGGCGTTATTTGAAAAACCGATTGCATATCGGGGGTCAAATAGTTACGTTTGACTACTGAAACTATTAAACACTTAATAAAGTGCCATATTAACCATAGATCAAACTAAACTAACTAAACTAAACAGAAAGTGAACAGTTGCCTTTGGTGGGAAAATGGCGGAGCAGAGTTTTATTTTCTACCGCTAATGCCGAAATGCTTTCTGGGCCGTGTCGAATTATCGTACCAGAGGGTCAAAATGCTATTGGTTCAGGTGGTAAATTATCGTACAAATACGATACTGATGATATATTGATATTGATATATATATATAACATAAATTGAGCACTCCTTTCTAGCCTACCGTGCGTCGTCGTCTTCCCTCTTCCCCTCCTCCTCACTCCTTTCTGCCGTCCGCCACAGGAGGCAGCACATAGACAGCAGCGCTGTCCTCTGTGTGTCTGTTCCCTCTTTGTTCAACTTGTTGTCTGGGCCAGAGCGGATGGATGTAGAGGCCCCAGTCGCCGCCATTTGCTTTACGTTGTCGAGGTTTCAAGTCACAATGTTGTCCCTCGTTGGTTTCCCTGCAGTGCAATGTTACACAGCTGTTTGTTTATACACCTCTTTATTCTTCCATATTTATAACTGTACGCACATTTGTTGTTTGTTGTACACTTGCTTTGGCAATGTTAACTGTTATTCATGCCCATAAAGCCCCTTTACATGGAAAAAAATGTCTTTATTTCTTTGCAAGTCACACTGAGTCACACTTAACTGTACCTGTCCTGAAGGAAGTGTGTGTACACTTTCAGTGGCTGCCGGCCCCCATTATTGTGGGCGGGTGAGCGCAACATGGGACTGTAACATCAGGGATTGGTTTCCGCTCCTTTTTAGACAAAAAACACAAACATGTACACACACAGAAACACACACAGACATGCGCGCGCGCACACACACACACACACACACACACACACACACACACACACACACACACACACACACACACACCCTGTACTCGTGTGTGTGTGTGTGTGTGTGTGTGTGTGTGTGTGTGTGTGTGTGTGTGTGTGTGTGTGTGTGTGTGTGTGTGTGCGTGCGTGCGTGTGCGTGCGTGTGTGTGTGAGAGAGAATGTGTGTTTGAATGTCAGTGCTTTAACAGGGTGTGGATCACACTAAAGACAGGAAGCAGTAAACAAACTCCCCAACATGTGGTGGTTTGCTGGAGCATAGCCCTCTCTCTCTCTCTCTCTCTCTCTCTCTCTCTCTCTCTCTCTCCCTCTCTCTATCTCTATCTCTCCATCTCTATCTCTTTATCTCTCCATCTCTCTCTTTTGCTCAAGATGGGTTTCCATTATGTGATTGATTATTATGAGAAAGCTGAGTGGTAATGCCAAAATACCCTCGATATCACACAATTGTTTATTTCCCATGGTGCAGCCGAATAGCCTGGTGGTAATAGGGCTGCTCGATTATGGCAAAAATCATAATCACGATTATTTTGATTGATATTGAGATCACGATTATTTAACACGATTACTCATTGACATTGAGAACATCATGAATTTATTGAACATTGACACTGGCTTTTCTTTTTAACATTGGATGCATTTGGATTTTAGATATAATTGAAAATAAATAAATAAATAAATAAATAAGTGAAAATAAATAAATAAAAAGTGCAAAGATTTAGAAATTAAATAAAAACTAAAATAAATAGGGAACTTGTTAATGTTTATCTGTGAGCTTGTTAGCTGTTGAATATGTGGTCGCATTGTAAAGACTGTCCTGAATCGATGACTGTGTTGCGGTGGCAGGAGTAACTAGATGGGGCTTTGTCTTTTTGTTCGTTTAGCGTTATTGCTTGGTCATAGACCACTTTGTGAGTGGATTTCAAGTGATTAAACAAAGAGGGAGAGGTCGTGTTGTGGGGTGCAGCCACGACCGCGCATATCTTGCACTGTTTGTTCCAAGTCTGTGGCTGTGATTGACAGGTGGGTCAAAACTCGCATCGCAATTCCGTGCTGTATATTCACATCGCTCTTGATGTGTAAGGACCTTTAAACTCGGCGAAACCATAGTGTTTCCACCCCACATACGTTGTTTCACCTCTCTTCTCGACCAGCGGCTCTCTTTCTGTGACTTCTGTCATCTTATTCTTGTGCTACCAAGGAAATAGCCGGGGAGGAGAAACGTGCCGTGGCTCTTCACACGACAGTCATTCACAACTCGAGCTGAAACGAAACGGTGTGCTTTGGGCTTTGGGGGAGGGGCCGAGCAAAGGAAGGGGTGCGCTTGATTTACAACACAAGACAGAACGAGAGAGACAAGAGCCGCAAAATCGTTTTATGTCGATTATCTTGTTTTCATAATCGTGGACAGCCCAAATCGTAATCATGATTCAAATTCGATTCATCGCCCAGCCCTAGGTGGTAACCAGCCCCAATGAGTCCTTCATTAGGGTCTGGACGCTCTGCTATCCGCCACTGATTCGGTGACATATTTTTCAGCCCCAACTGATTGGCTACTGTCTGTGTCAATCATCAAACTACTACTACAAGGTATTACTGAAGGTAATATACATATACTGTATATTTATTTTAGTTTTTATTTTATTTCTAAATCTTTGCACTTTTATTATTTATTTTCACTTATTTATTTATTTATTTTCAATTATATCTAAAATCCAAATACATCCAATGTTAAAAAGAAAAGCCAGTGTCAATGTTCAATAAATTCATGATGTTCTCAATGTCAATGAGTAATTGTGTTAAATAATCGTGATCTCAATATCAATCAAAATAATCGTGATTATGATTTTTGCCATAATCGAGCAGCCCTATTACCACCAGGCTATTCGGCTGCACCATGGGAAATAAACAATTGTGTGATATTGAGGGTATTTTGGCATTACCACTCAGCTTTCTCATAATAATCAATCACATAATGGAAACCCATCTTGAGCAAAAGAGAGTGGTCTATGACCAGGTATTACTGAAGGTAATACCTTGTTCCACCGATTAGATTATTCCACTGCAGCCCAATGACTGCAGCGCTGTTCTCCTTGTGTGTCTGTTCTCACTTTGTTAAACTCTTTGTCTGGTCCAGAGCTGGAAGACTGGAAACAGTTACCGGAAACAGCCGCCATGACAGTCTCCCCGCATCGATAAAAATGTTATTTTAGAGCCACAATACATCAACAACTAGCCAACAGATATCAAAGCTTCTGGGCTTTGATGGAAAGAGCGTGACTCATAACTAACGTGCTAACAGCTAGCTAGCCTAGCTATTAACACATTCACTGCCAGCCGTTTTTTTTTTACTGTAGGTAGCTTCTGCCAGAGGGTTTTTTTGAGGATTCTGGCTAATCTTTCAAGACCCGAGGATTCTTTTCTGCTAAGATTTTGTGAACACAAAATATCTCAAAAGAACTAATAGAATGTGTGCTTTCTCTGTCTAAAAGAGTTAGTTTGTAGAGTTAGTAGTTATGTAGGCATTAGCACTTGAATACAGCATGGTTTCAGCGTCTGAAAATTTAAGCTGAGATAAATAGCTTTTTGTGAAATTCGATAGAACAGTCACTTTAACCATTCATTTTTGGCATCAGTAAGACGTCAGACATCTAAACAATAGTTTTGAACAGTAATTTCCTCCATAACAGCAGGAAACACCCCTCTCCTTCAAACTCCTCCCTCCGTGTGTGTTCTTCTTGGCTGCAGCGGGCGTGTCACAAGCTCGTTTCTGCTGCTGCTTTGCTGCTGCTCCTGTCTGCTGGCGGCCGCTGGGCAAGTCTGGATGGGCTCGCTCGTTTCTTGAGGTTTCGGTTGAGAGCTTTGATGAAGCTTTTGCGACTCTGGTCTTATTTATGCTGCGTGTTTCAAAGTGTGTTGCACCCATAATCTATTATGCAAATTTGCAATCGCCCACCGCCAGCTCCCAAGCGCGAAAGCGAAAGCGTTTTCGCCAATCCATTTTCATGAGAATGGCTTCCTCACACTGCTTTTTGCTTGCCTTCCTCTAGTCTGGAGAGCACTGTCGCCACTTAGTGGGTCGGTGGAATGGGTTGTACACGTTCGGTGGCTCCAATATTTATATAAGAGATGTAAAAGGGTTAGATGCACATCCCACGGTCAAAAAAAAAAAATTTTTTTTTTGACGTGTTAACACGTCATTGGCAGTGAACGTGTTAACATACAGGTGTGTTGTTTGTATCGCTCTAATGCGTTATAGGTATCACAAGGCTGCCATGCACACTAAGAACTTGGACTATGTAATGGCATCACAAGGCACATTGAAGTTGGTCTGTCGGTCAATATGCTTGTTTAGAACGGCATCTGATAACAGAACAAAGTAGGATGCCTGAATTGACTTTGCCTATTGTAGTTCCCAGGAACTGGCCAATAGGGGGAGGGACTAGATTATTGGAGGCTGTCCGTCAACCTAGGGGGGCGGAGTAAAAAAGAAAGAAACAAATGCCCCCCCCCCCCCCCCCCCGGGAGAATTATAGGACAGTGTAAGACGCCTAGTGAACTTGGGTTAGTGTCCCGCCCCCAAAGTCTATAACTCCCCCCTTAAAATCTATAAATCCCCCCTATCTGAAGAACATAAGGGGGGAATTCCCCCCTAGTTTGCAAAAAATCATTTCAGGCCCCCTGCTACCTGGATTCAACTCACCAGTGTACAGTACCTCATGAAAATATTAAGTGTCCCTAATATTTATATTCAGTGCATGTCTCCCCCTCTCTTTCTCAGTCTGTCTCCTTATCTTTTCCCTCTCTCCCTCTCTCTCTCTGTCTCCAGAGTTTGGACGAGGCCGAGGAGCGTGCTGCCAAGACATATGAATTATTAGACTAATGGGCTTAAGTGGCTTGTCCTAACATTGTCTCCCCTCCAACACACACACACACACACACACACACACACACACACACACACACACACACACACACACACGCATGCAGGCGCAGGCTTAGGAGAATACACGAAGCTAGAATAGAAAATGAGAAGGAAACCAAAATACCAGCCCCCTCCTCCCCGTTTTATTTTTTTTCTCATCTTTTTCGAGGTCGGGATTAAAATTCATCAGAAGGAAGCGTTAACTTTACCCCCCCGCCCCCACGCCCCCTCTATCTCTCCTGTGTTCTGTTCAACGCAGAGCCAGCCATTGTTATTACATTGAGAGATACGCTGCACGCTTTCATTCCCCCGCCGAGGCCTTTTTAGCGAGTGAGCTGTTAGAATATTTGACGTTAAAAGACGGCAAATCTTTTGACCGTGGAAGAATGGGGAATGTAAGTGGGATGGATGTAGTACAACATACTGTACGCCGCAGGATGAAAAGACACTGCTGGGAGGAATGGTAGCAGAAGGAGAGGAGGAGAGGAGAGTGGGGATTGTTGTGTGTAGTAGTGTTAGCGCTCATGTCTCTATGAGCTGAGTAGGAGCTTTGCTCTTTGCTAGCTGGCAATTGTAGCGTGTGTGTGTGTGTGTGTGTGTGTGTGTGTGTGCGTGTGCGTGCGTGTGTGTGTGTGTGCGTGTGCGTGCGTGTGTGTGTGTGTGTGCGTGTGTGCATGCGTGCGTGTGTCTGTGTGTGTGCGTGTGTGCGTATGTGCATATGTGTGTGTGTGTATTGCGGAAGTTGTCAAGTGAGTCTGCAAGTCGTCTCTGACTGGTTTGTTCCATTTCTTGATTGACAGACAGTCTGCTTGGGGAACACTTTTGGTTCTCTGGTTTCTGCTCTCTCTCACTCGCTCTCTCTCTCACTCGCTCTCTCTCTCACTCGCTCTCTCTCTCACTTGCTCCCTCCCTCTCTCTCTGTCTGTCTCTCTAGAGCCGTTTTCACACATGCGCTTTTTACCGGTAAATGACCGGAAAGCGGTCTAATGCCTTCATGTGTGAAAGTTGTTTTCTGGTATAAGCGCGACCCCGTCATCGCGGACATTTCAGAGTTCCTAGGTTGTCATAGGAGCGGTATGGCTGCTTCATGTGTGGGCGTGCTCCCCCCCTCCCCTCTCTGCTCGCACTCTGGCCAGAGTCTTCCGGTCCAGCCCAGCCCGACAGGGACACAGACAGCGAAAATGGCAGCGGCTTGAGTCTTGCAAGCCGCCCAACGCTTGTTGAGAAAGCAAATGCACGAAGCGAAATGTGGAAGTATTTTGCTTACGTTGCTGACAGCGAAGGCAAGCCCCCTGGACACATCAAACGAAGCCAGTCTGTAAAAAGTGCTTCAACGCGACGCAGGTGAACGGATAAACATCGAACCAGCCAGGCTATTTCTCTCCGACAGGGATCCCTACTTCTTCAAAGATTTCAGTTCAAAGACTGGTTAGCGAATGTGAATGATACAACATACATGCCCTCTTAACACATTCACTGCCAACAGTTTTTTTTTATTGTAGGTAGCTTCTGCCAAGGTCTTTTTTGAGGATTCTGGCTCATCTTTCAAGAGCCGAGGATTATTTTCTGCTAGGAATTTGTGAACACAAAATATCTCAAAAGAACTAATAGAATGTGTGCTTTCTCTTAGTTTCTCTTAGAGTTAGTTTGTAGAGTTAGTAGTTATGTAGGCATTAGCAGTTGAATACAGCATGGTTTCAGCGTCTGAGAAGAAAAGCTGAGAAAAATGCATTTTTGTGAAATTCGATAGAACAGTCACTTTAACTATTTATTTTTGGCATCAGTGAGACATCAGACATCTAAACAATAGTTCTTTGAACAGTAATTTCCTCCATAACAGCACCCTCACCCCCCTCTCCTCCAAACTCCTCCCTCCGTGGGTGTGTCTCTGGTGGCTTTGCAGCGTTTGTCACAAGCGAGTCTCTCCTGCCTGTCTGTGCTGCCTGGCTGCTGGTGGCCGCTCTTTGGGCGAGTCTGGATGGGGCTCGTTTTTCGGTTGTGAGCTCAGCTGGAATGAAGCTGCGTGCGATTCTGGGCTTTCTGCCGGTGTTTCAAAGTGTGTTTCACCCGTAATCTATTATGCAAATTTGCAATCCCCCACCGCCAGCTCCCTGCGCAAAAGCGAAAGCGTTTTCGCCAATCCATTTTCATGAGAATGGCTTCCTCACGCTGCTGTTTTTGCTTGGCTTCGTCTAGTCTGGAGAGCACTGTCGCCACTTAGTGGGTCGGTAAAATAGATTATACACGGCACGTCCACGGCAGTCAACCGTTGCTTTCTGCTTGACGAGATATCTCGTCCACGGCAGTGAACGTGTTAAGTAAAATGAGTGTGATTTATTGTGTGACAAGCAAACTTATTTCACCATCGGAGTTTTGCCGACCCCCAAAATAAGGAGGATTCCCCATCCAAGTGCACACGTCACTCTCCACCCGCTCTGCAGTGCCCGTTCCCCTCAAATACAGGTAATTTCGCTGATATATTCACACATGTGAGCCCTCAGGTGTGAAGGGAAATTCCGGGAAATGGCCGATATTGATTTACAGGCAATTTTCCTGTACGCATGTGTGAAAACGGCTTAGTTGGGTTACTTTCCATCCACTTGTTTTTAATGCAAATTTTCAATTTATGCATAAAAAAAACCTGAGTGGAAATGCTGCAAAATTAAAAAATATATAAAAATAAAATCCAAATATCGCAAAAAAGTGTTTACACTTTTTTACACTATCGATAAAAGGAAAATGCGATAAGTGCAGTGGAAACACATGAAGCAAATCTTCCATTCAAAAACCATGCAGTTTCATGTTGCCTTGCTCACTGCAAAACATGACATGTCGGCGTAGCCGTACACTTTACACTCGTAAAGTAAATAATGGAAAATAAGCTGCACAATTTTTAGACCGCCGCCTGAAGAAGGTTGGGATTAACATTAAGGTGACGCACTTCTAGAATTGAAATGTTATTCACTTACTAACTGCTCCGTGGATTATACAGTATGTAACGTTATGCTTACCGAGTTGGAGAGCGGCACCTGGTAATCCAGAAATTGCATTTTATGGTCTATGTACAGTGTTTCCTCTAGGATTTGTATGCCTCCGCTGGCGATAGTGAGCCGGAGGCATTATGGTTTCAGGTTATCTGTCCATCCTTCCATACGTATGTACGTCTGTCTTTCCGATTTTTGTCAAAATTTCGCTCAAATGTCCACTTGGACTCAAGGATGAACTGATTACATTTTGGTGGTCAAATTTCAAGGTCACTGTAATCTCTCGAGGCAGATTTTCGACTTGCATCGAAAATCTTTCGGCAAACTCCGTGAAAAGGTGTGCACACAAAAACATGGCTGAATACAGCTTTAAAGCTCGCTTGAAGAGTCGTGTAATTGTGACATGACATTTTTCATGACATTTTTGAAAGGCGTGGCGATTTTGTACCACCTACTGCTACAAAATCTATAGAGCGGAAACCCTGATGTAACTTTATAGATCATCAAGAAATTGTGTTTAATAGTGTTTAGTCGTATCGGATCTAGCAGCAGATCAGCAGAGGCAGACAGCCTCAAATTATTATTTGAGGCTATATTATTATTTTGCATTCTCCTAACATTTGGTTAAAATGTGCAATACATTTGGATAACAACCCACCTTCTCTCTCTCTCTCTCTCTCTCTGTGTCCTGATGTCTTTTGACAGACCTGCCGTATGGATATCCCCCCTCCTCCCCACCCAAAAAAAAGGAAAAGCAACACTAACAGAAAAAAACAAAACACAGTAGTACACCCCTCGAGGCCTTACTAATGAACCAAAGTCCAAGTCGGACAGAGGCCGCCTCTTTACAAACTTTTTCTTTTGCGTTCCTTTGTGCATCAAACTCTTCAAAAAAACATAACAAGCTTCTTTCATGGATCAAACGAGAGCGGCGATGCTCATTGTGCCAACGCGGGATAAAAAAGGAGAGAGTGAGAGAGTGAGACCCACAGACAGAGAGAGAGAGAGAGAGAGAGAGAGAGAGAGAGCTACCTTATTATTGTTATCAAAGTAAAGGCAGCTCCTCTCCTCTCTTCCGCTCTTATGGGACCTCTCTATCTCTCTCTCTGCTCATAGACCCAAGGGGAATCTAAACATGACCCGCATACGCACACACCCCCTCCTCCGCTGCTGGAACACACACACACACACACACACACTAGCTTGTCTCGGTGCACGTCGTTTCATTTGTGAAATTAGTCCATTCTGTCTGACCCTGTCTTTTCATCAGGCACGGCGGTGCATATTTTAGTCCCTTTCCTGCGCTTGTTTTACTAATTGGTGGCTATACTTTGCCCAACACCGATATCCTTTGATCATCTCAGATCATTACATTTACCTCATTAATTTGCTCAATGTGATTATTCTCCCCCCAAAAATTTAAGGGTCCGCTCAAAAATGTGATTAATAATATATCACATGAGCCTCTGCTACTCTCTCTCTCTCTCTCTCTCTCTCTCTCTCTCTCTCTCTCTCTCTCCCCCCCTCTCTTTCCCTTTCTCTGCTGATTGTGTCTCATTGCACTGTAATGGGCAGGCCAGTTTCAAAATGCAATAGACAGGGTTGTTATACAAACACACACAGACACAAGCACAGACCCACACACACACACACACACACACACACACACACACACACACACACACACACACACACACATAGAGCACCTGAACGCATCCACTCTTACACCATGGTTCTCAACCTTTTTTATATCAAGGACCCCTAATAGGGCCACAGAACCCCATTTATGACACTCACATTTCCATTGAATTTGGACAGAAATGTAGATAGTATTGGATCAGCGTCATCACGGCCATGTTGTTGACATAGCACTGCAGCTCTCAACTAGTGACTGAGAGCAGCGCTAATAAGAAGCTAGCCGCCGTTAGCATGACCGCTATCGTCTATTACCATTCCTGTTGTGTTAGGATGGTGGCCTGCGTTATACAGTACATGGCTGTAGTAATGACAGCAATAAAGCCCCCGTGGTTTGTTTCTATGCTATCTCTACCGACCGCAGACGTGAAGGGAGCGAGACGGAGGATATGTCAGCACAGGAGAGATGTGTGGATACTTAGGAGAGACAGGTGAAACTTTCTGCCAGCTCCTCACAGCAAAGTCTGTTCACCTCGTTTTAACGCTCAGGGAAGAAATTGATTATTAGCCATGATTGATTCAACATCAATAATGTTAGTGTCGTGATGATGTTAACAGTGAAGAGTTGTGTGGGGTAGCCTAGCTGTTTGCGATCCGCCATAAGGCATAAAAGTCAGTCTCTCATGCTCTCTTTCCCTTCACATCTGCGGCTGGTAGGGACAGCATACAAACAACAACCCTGGGGTTTTTATTGCTGTCATCACCATCGCTATTTTGTAATAGAGTCTAATGCAACAGAAACAACAATAAACCTAGGCTGTTGCTACAGTACTAGTTGTCAGCTGCAGCGCTGTGCGTGCAGGACGGTATGTCAACAATATGACCGCCGCGACCGTGATGATGCTGATCGAAATACTGTCAATTGTATGTAGAGAAATGAGAGGTAAACTATGATCAATACAATCAGCTCAGTGGCCTTGTGGTCTGAGTGTCCGCCCTGAGACTGGGAGGTCGTGAGTTCGATCCCCGGCCGAGTCATACCAAAGACTATAAAAATGGGACCCATTTGCCTCCCTGCTTGGCACTCAGCATCAAAGGGTTGGAATTGGGGGGTTAAATCACCATGTGATTCCCGAGCGCGGCGCACGCTGCCGCTCACCGCTCCCCCAGGGGATGGGTCAAATGCGGAAAACAAATTTCACACATTGTGTGACAATCAGTGGGACTTTACTTTACTTTACAATCTTTCTTCTACATTCTCTAATTGTGTCAACTTCTTGTAAATTAAATAATGGTGAATTTGAGTAATTCGTCAATTTGCAGGGCACGCCCCTGGAACCCCCTCAAGGACCCCATGTTGAGGAACCACTGTTGTCACCATCTCACTTCCCATAGGTCGTGTTCAGACATCAAACCTGGCTGACAGAGAAACACTCATTTATCCGAACTGTGTCAAAGCTACAGGTGTATACTGATGGAATTCCTCACGTTAAAATTGACTGTCCAAGCCTTTCCTCATTCAGGTATCCGGCTTCGAATGGGACAGAGCCTGACTCACGCCTCCTCTTTTCCCCATAGGCACAGATGAGACTCTGCATGGTGTGTGCGCTGCTGAAAGGCATAGGTGAAAATGAAACTAGAATGAAACGGGCCACACACATGCACTCTCAGGCAGAGATAATGTTATTTTGAATGTTTTAAGCTTGGTTATGCTCATGTGAAGGACTATGGATGTCGAAAGTTAAAAGCTCCTGGAGTAATGTTATTGATTCCAGCACCAAGAAGGATACATCCATAGCAGAAGGTTTAGCTAAATAAATATAAATTGCTGCAATAGTATGTTCCTCATTTTTCTGATATCTTATCATGTAATATGTATTTTCATCTTGAAATACATTATGCTAATTCAATTATATATTTTATTATGTTTTAAATATGTTATTTTTGAAATACACATCTTGATGCTCGTATTGTTTCATGTGACCTCTGCTCCACTGTCATCGGGCGGAGTTTGCTGCAAAGATCTGTTGCATGGTCTCCTGCAAGCGTATGGAGAAGCACACCTGGGCCAAAAGTTCATTCAGGCCGTATATCAGTCCCTATCGAAACTAACATGTTTGTATGTATTTGATGTGGGTTTTTTTAACGGCAGGGAAAGCACACATCTTACAGACCCGTCTGCACACCAAGTGGTTGAAAGCGTGGAAGATAGGCGTGGGGGAGTTTCCACATCCTGCCCACAATAAAAGCACCTGCAGCTACTTGAGTCTAGAGGGTCACCGAAAGATCACTTCTAACAGTTTATTACACTCACATAATTAAGTTAAAATTGATATGATAAAATAATAGAAAGCATGTGTGTATTAATCTTTCCCTCCATAGGGGTATTGATGTAACAAACATATGTTTAGAGGAGTGAGGTTTTCCAGCCAAATGCTTTTTGTCTGACTGCGTGGAGCAAAAGAAGAGGGCTATTTTTGCCTTTTTCAACATGTATCATATAAATTCATCTTTTCTGTTTATTCAAAAATACACATGAATAATCAAATGCTTTTTGATACAAATGTATATTGAAATATGCATAAGATGGATTTTTAACTCTTAGGTTACGCCCCCACAAAAAATGGGTTGAGGCGGATGGAAGATAACATTTCTCTTTTCAGGACTACTAAGGAGCCAATATGAGACCATGATCCCTGATGTTTTCTGATGTATTTTTGGGTGTTGAATAACTTCAAATTGCCTTACTGGTTACACAAAGAGGGCTATATAATAGTTAGATAAATATTAGCTTATTATTGTTACTACGGCAACTTTAGGTTGGGAAATAAATGTATAGTCAAATTAGTTGATAAATGGTAAGTGCTAATTAATAAGTGTCTTCATCCAAACTGAATAAGGATGAAGCTGCTTTCTCTGTCGTGATAAGAATTGAAACTATCTCTGCTCTTTTTACACTCCTTAGAGGGGTGGTTTTCGACCCAGAGATAGTGAGTCTGAACTGTCTGAAAACTGGTTCAGCTCCAGACTAAATATAGTTGAATTTGATTCAATCTAGGATGTAGATTAGATTAATTAGTCTAAAGTAACCATATATAATGTGTTTAGCTTTTAAAATAGAGAAAAATAGCTAAATTAGCTGACCCAAATTATAGAAGTTAAAATAGGAATTTAAATGTATCAAGAGGGTTAGTGCAGGTGCTGAAATGCCATGTCACGTGGTGCATGCTTCAAGAAGGAGAAGAACGCCCCACAAGAGAGGAAGAGCTATTGAAACACACCCACAACACCATGCCTGACTAAATGATAAAAGCAAAGGGAAACCAGTAAACAAGGTCTTTTCTGAATCTTGGTGTTCTCGACTGACAGCTGACTTAGTGTTGTTGAGAAAGGAGATAGAACTGACCCGGAGGCTTCCGATTTGAATGGTATGCATATTTGTACTTTGAAATTGCTCTGTGTTAACTGCACTTAATATTATATAAAAATATCCTATTACAAGAAATTCATTGTCATCTCTGGTTATTTGATATAAGTTGAAATCTGATTGAACATTGGGGGAAAAAGTAATTAACCATCTTTAAATCACCTTCTGATTTGAATGGGCCCGGCCCTGAGCCAGATCTGTTCCCTGGAGGCCGAGGAGCCGGTGTGAGACCGCTTTTTCCCAACAATACCGCCCTTCCATTCACCTGTTGTGATCGTATATATGCTCAGGACGTCCAAGATCTCATCGTTTTCCCGTCTTTCATCCCAGTTTCAGCATCAGTACAAAGAGGGTGTCATTCAAAATGATCTCCTTCAGCAAAAGGCCGTCGTCTCTGCCTGCTGTTGACAGGTTCATTGTCAATATGTCCAACTCATCTCTCTCTCTCTCTCTCTCTCTCTCTCTCTCTGTCTCTCTCTCTCTCTCTCTCTCTGTCTCTCTGTCTCTCTCTCTCTCTCTCTCTCTCTGTCTCTCTCTCTCTCTCTGTCTCTCTCTCTCTCTCTCTCTCTCTCTGTCTCTCTCTCTCTCTCTCTCTCTGTCTCTCTCTCTGTCTCTCTCTGTCTCCTCTTCTCTATGGAGCAGATTACATGGCGGAGTAGTTTGTCTGTAGATGGCGGTTGGCATTGTGTCTCTCTTGTTGTCACGTTGAGCTATTATCACATACTGTACATAAGTGAGTGTTTGTGTTGTGTGAAGCACAGCTCCAATGTTATGTATTGTGTGCGTTGTTTAAATAGGCCCCCATCGCCTCTGTCATTCACCCAGCCCACTTCTCTGTGATAGTTGTAAACACAAAAGGCATTGTGTGTGTGTGTGTGTGTGTGTGTGTGTGTGTGTGTGTGTGTGTGTGTGTGTGTGTGTGTGTGTGTGTGTATGTATGCATGATTATATAGAAAACGTCACACGTGCTTCCATTCACTTGATTGCGCAACACAACGGCTGACTGTAAGAGAAGAGAGTGAGACGTCTTTGTGTGGCGAGAATGGATGGGCTGGGGGAAGGGGAGGAGTGACGATTGGTTAGGTTTTAGGCATGAGGACTGACGATTGGTTCGTCCCTCCAGCCGATCCATTGTAGGATAACTACAGTGTCCGTAATGGCTCAACATAGCTGTAAACAGAGTGAGAGCACGGGGAAAATGGCAGTGCGCAGTCTACACCTTCGGGTGGATTATGCACATACTTTGAATTTGTTGCAAGAAAGGATAGCAGTGTGATGGTAAAGTGCAAACTTTGCCCAGGCCAGAAGCTGGACATCAGATCTCTCACCGGAAGGCAACATGCCAATAATCGGCAGCAATTAATCGATTAATCGGTTGACCTCTACACAAAATGACTGACAAATATATTGACTTCTGATATTGTGGTTTTGGTTTTCTCATCTGGCTAACCAGATGAGATGGGCACGGTGGCTCAGTGGTAGAGCTGTCGCCTCGCAGTGAGAAGGTCCTGAGTTCGATTCTCGCCTGGGACACTGTGGGCGCTGTGGTTGTGTTCCCCCCCATATCTTCAGTGCCTACTGCCCAGGTGGGGTATCTCGTCGTAAGGGCCTTTCTGTCTGTGTGGAGTTTGCATGTTCTCCCCGTGCTCCCCCAGGGGGGTTCCTCCGTATATAACCCCCCCACTAAAAACATGCAGAAGATCAGATCGTCATCGTCATCTGACCAGTGACGACAACATCCGAAGTCGGTCCCCGGGCGCTGTACGAGAAAGCGACCACTGCTCCTGGCCTGCCCCAGGAGGAAAGGACAAAGCCAGGATGGGTTAAATGCAGAGGACAAATTTCACCGGCCACCGTCAGCATGTGTGTGTTGTGGCCCTCCGTGCATGTGTTGTAGTGTGTTGTGTGACAATAAAGACGGGCTGCCGTCTGAAAATCGTTTTTTTAAATCGTTTTTTTATGTTAGCTTGCTTGCTACCGTGAGTATTTCTACATAACATAGCTAATCGATTTACCAGCTAGATTTACCAGCTATTCATTCATATTCATACCGTCTTGTGTGGATAATGTAACACACGCAAATATGACTAAGGTTACTACCGTTACGCTTCTGGAACATTGTTTGGTTGCAGTAACAGATCAAGCCCCTATTCGGGTGCCACTTTGGTCGCGTCCCAGCTAACCTTATCCCCAGGGGAAGTGGGTTACTCCTGGCTCATACTAATGTTGTAGCGTTTATGCGATCCACTTCCCTGTAGTGCTGCAACTATCGATTATTTTAGTAATCGAGTATTCTACCGAATAATCCATCGATTAATCGAGTAATCGGATAAGAACCCTTTTTTGTGTTTTCAAAGGCTTATCGTAAATATACACCAAAAAATAAGATAAATCTCTTCAAATAAACAACTACATTGGTTTCTTTCTTAGAAAAAACAACATTTTTATTTTTAAATTGCATAGAACTGGCAGTGGCACCATTCATCTTTTCAACCTGACGTTTGAGTTCTTCCAGTGTACAGCAACCATTAAATAATATGAATGAATGGCTTACTAGCTAGTTTACATCCTTCATTTACTTTACAGCTGCATGAGGCAACTTCGCACATTGCTGCTCTTTCTCTCTCACACACACTCACTCTCTCTTTCTCTCTCACACACCAACAGGCTAGTGTGATCACACACACACACACACACACAACGCTGTTAAATTAGCCGCTAAAGGGGCGTTCACACCGACCTATTAAAGTTTGTCGCTGGCGTCGAGTTTACATAAAAAGTCAATGCAAACGAGCGATTGAGCGTATATTCGCCTGGGAGAATAATCGCTGGGCGTCCGAGCGGCAGAGACAGAGCGATAGGGAGAAAATACGCTCGTCGCTCAAGATGAAATATTCCAACTCGAGCGAAAATACGCTGGCATCAGTCGCTCGCTGTTCAATGCTGATTGGCTGCCGTGTGAGAGCGAGTCAAGGATCACTCTGGCTTGGAACAAACCGCTGGTTTATTGTGTGGCAACAAACCGCATTGACAGGCTGACAGCTGACATGAAGTTAAGTCTGTACTACCGGTATGCAGCTCGCATTAGGAGCACGCTGATAGGCTTAGCTTGTAAACAATGACGGTGGCTCGTAGTGGACAAACAGCATGACATTGCGTAACGTTATATCCCCCACATGTCCGTCATTTCGTGTGCCTGTTGATGAGCGATTTAAACAGAGCGACAGAGCGATTCCAAAGGGTTGACTTGAGCGACAGAGCGAAAAATAAATATCTCGGTATGAACGCACCTTAACGTTAACATTAGGTTGAGCTTTGTATTTCTCACAGAAAATGGCACACATCAAAAAAAATGCAGCGTGAATGCAGTTACTAATAGTCATATTGGCAACGTGGCAAGCCAGCAGCACAACTACTACTAGTCTTAATATCAAGTAGCAATCATTAGCATACATTTACATTAGCGTTGTGTATAGTTAACGTTACGTTACTTTGCTCTGCTCGACGTAGATGCGCTGGTGGATGCGTAGACTGGATGTTTACGGTTCAGGTGCTGAAGCATTGACGAGGTACTGTTGTGATATGCAAGTATCGTTACAGTACTTGCACACCACTGAGTTTGTGTCCTTTTTCAGCGTGAAATGGTCCCACTTTAGACAGTTTCGGTCGCTTTGTCGGCCCTGGTTCTTCCCTTCCCGGCTCCTCCTGTCTGCTTTCTCCGCCGCCTCGTTCCATTTTGCGGGGTCCGCTCGCTATAGCTCTGCCTCTCTGGTCTGTCTGCGATCATGTGTTCTCACGTGTTTACCCTATGTTTACACCGGAAGAGCGCTGTGCCACACCAGTAAGCGTCCGTGAGAAACACAGTCTCTACTCTCTAAATGCCGTGTCGAGGCGAATCATTTTGGCCTCGATCATTTTAATTACTCGAGTTATTCGAGGTACTCGAGGAATCGTGACAGCCCTACTTCCCTGCAGCCAACGCAAGCCAAAACATGACCAAACATGCCACAATAACATCCGCTAAATCGTCCAGAATCCTTACCGCGACTGAATTGGCCAGGTTGCCGTTTGCGAGTGACTTTTATCAGCTAACATTACGAAGCAACCAACACTGGTCTATGCTGTCAGCCTGTTTGTGTTGGGCTGGGCACGTGCGAGCTACTCTAATGGCCACCGGTGTCACTAAGAGTCAGAACTTACGAAATGGGCCTTTAAGGTTATGTTCGTGTTATAGGGTAAGTCTCTCCTTGTAAGTCTATGTAATGTGTGTGTTGACCTGATGCATTTGGTGGTGGTCTACTTTCTACAACACTGTATTCTGCAAGAATTTGTATACAGTACATTGTACATTTTGTGCTGTTGAGTACCGAGATGTGCAACCAGGTGTGTGTGTGTGTGTGCGTGTGTGTGTGTGTGTGTGCATGCGTGTGTGTGTGTGCGCGCGCGCGTGTGCATGTGTGCACTTGTGCGCATGTGTGCTACTGCGTGCATGTGAGAGAACAGGAAGAGGCCACTTTAGTCTCAAACCCTCAACTGAGGTAGCACTGTAGGGTTGGGCACAGTTCACATTTGAACCAGTAGGCCTACTGGGTACCGGTACCCAATGTTACCTTTTTTCTGTACCTTACTTAATTTCTTAATTACAAACCTGTCATTTTCAGTTGTAAAAAAATAAGTCTAAACTTATCAATTTCAACATTGTTATTTATATATATATATATATATATATATATATATATATATATATATATATATATATATATATATATATATATATTTGGAACATTTTACACACAGATGCGCTCTCAGCAAGTACCGCAATTTGGTACCGATGTAATTCGGTCGGTACCCTTAAAAGTACCAATTTCGGTACCCAACCCTAACTGGAATACACAGCTGTCATGAGAACATCATCAGGAAGCAACATACTGATTAGACTGGGTCATCTTTGCTGGACAGTTAGTCCACTCCAGTCTAAACCAGTCCAGTCGAGTGTGGTATAATCCAGGCCAATCTACTCCAGTCCGCTATAATCCACTCCAGTCCGCTATAATCCACTCCAGTCCACTATAATCCACTCCAGTCCGCTATAATCCACTTGATTTCAATAATTTCTAGTCCAGTCTAATTCAGTTTAGTCCCGTGCAAAACCATGACTGTGACCTTCATGAAGAAAGCACATGCCGATTATTGTTTTTATTTACAACAGCAGTAGCAGTCTATATTGTAATTATATGTCTACGTAACAGTTTCCTTTTTATATTGGCCTACATTTCATCCATCAAATTGAAAGTATGCACTGCCACAAAGGATAACACTGACACTAACAACCAACAAATACTAATGGTAATACTAACGTTAACGACAGCTAATACAATACAATACAATACAATACTGAGAGAGAGAGAGAGAGAGAGAGAGAGAGAGATCGGTGGTTTCAAGGTTAATGTTTTCAGTTGGGGAGCGCATGGGCTGAAACCCGACACCTTGCTCGCTGTTTAGCGTACTTTACCAGAAGACTCTGTATGTAGTAAAACATGATGGAATATAAAATGGGACAACAGATAATGCTTCTGAAGCACTCGTAGCTCGGAAATGTGAATGAAACTGCCGTGAAACGACCTCTTTGCTGTCTGTGGAAAGTAGAACTGACAGTTTGTACCTGCTGCTGCATGCTGCTGCTCGCCTCGTGTGTGTGTGTGTGTGTGTGTGTGAGTGTGTGTGTGTGTGTGTGTGTGTGTGTGTGTGTGAGTGAGGGCAGCGACTCCTCCTCCGACACAGCTGACAAATGGGCTGCCTGGCTCGTGTTTTGCACGTGCATCATGATTGGCTTATGCAATCGGCAACAATAAAGCATTATGGGAAATGCCCCGCCTCGACCAAAAACATAAAACACCTGTGACTAGCAGCGACAGGCGTTTTTTTTTTTTTTTTTTGTGAGCGGCGCAGCGCTAACATTTTCCTTTGGTTACGAGCGAAAAAGCGACAAAACTACAAGAAATTGCAACAAGCTGATATTTAGACTTTTTAGAGGCCATAATGGTTTGAGCTCTTGTGCATCAGCAGTGAGTAATGTGATGTTCTTTTCCTGCACTTTGTAGCTTTTTGAGCAACACAATAATTTTTCGATAGCTTTTGTCTATAATTCCATTGCAACTTGAATAACTGAAGTAGTTATTTGCTTCAAAACTGGTGGCTGGTGTGAGCGTTTGGAGGATAAAGCAGCTAACTTCCTCCACACAAATAAACACTTTAAAAGTTGAAATAAGTGCTGCTTGGGGGATTGAAAGTATCCTGAAATGGGAGGACTTTAATTCTGCAGAAGTGTGAAGTTATGATATTCGAGGTGTCAGGAGTGCATGTTTGCATGACATGAGCAAGGAAACAAATGTCATTGTGTGTGTATGTCCAGAGACACTTGAATGGTCAAGTCTCCTTCCTCTGGAATCACTCTTATATGCAAAGAGGGGAAAAAATGGTGCACTTAGGGGCCGGCGAATTTAACTCTACCACATGTTCTACAAAACATTTTCTTTTAGTTGTTATGCCTGTTTTTGTGTGTTTCCCTGTTTGTTGTCTCCACCTGTTATCTCCTTGCGTTCTTGCACTTGATTGTTCATGCATGTGCCTAATAGTGGCTTGTGTTAAAACAATCTGTGTGCTTCCGTGTGTGTGTGTGTGTGTGTGTGTGTGTGTGTGTGTGTGTGTGTGTGTGTGCTCCTCATGGCTGAGCACAGCTTCCCTCTGATCCCCCCCCACACACACACACACACACTTCCTCCCTCCTCCGTGCGTTCTTCCACTTTCAACATCCTTCCCTTTCTTATGGAAAAGAGCCAATTAGACTTGTGTCTGTTTGTTTAAAACAAAATGGCTTTTAATTAGTGTGATCAAAAAGGCTTCCTTCTGCAGGCCCCGGGATCCACTTTGTAGTCCCCCCTCCAGATCGCACGTGGGTTTGATGCCACCTGATAGGACGCCAAGACAATCAGAACAGTTTCATGAATACGCACACACACACACACGCACAGACAGACAGACAGACAGACAGACAGACAGACAGACAGACAGACACACACACACACACACACACACGCACGCACACACACACACACACACACACACACACACACACTTTCATCAGCGTGCCTTTCTTTTGCTGAATTGTGATCACACCCTCTTTGCTTTCTGTTGCCCACATCCTCTTATGGCTCATTTCCACCACATATAACAGCACAGTACAGCTCTACTCCACCTGGTCTTACTCGTCTCTACTTGATATAGACTCTGTTTCCATAGCAAGTTTACTCGCCTCCGCCCACACCTGGTCGTCATAGCCACTGCATATCTGCCCTCCGCCCATAGCCGAAGTAGGCTATAACGTATAACGTTAAAATTAAATCCATACACAGAACTTTTCAACTGGAATACTGGTGCCTCTAAATGACCTACACTACAGTGTACATGGGCAAATGTGACAATCGGCCAGGAGAATGGATATCACTTTGTTGTTACTCAAACGCACATGCATGCGCTGCGCGGGGGACGGGAGTCACGCTACGGGGAGAAGTGAAGCCACTTCCCCGGTGGCAACTCACCAGGCAAGACCGCGGCTTCGCTAAACCCCCGCCTCCGGCCTAGCGGAGCTGACGTGACACACAACTAAAAGGGCTTCCCGAGGAGCGGACTTTTTCTCTCTCAAAACAATTGAAAACCACCGTCATGTTAAAGCTGAGCAAGGAGATCGATTTTATTTCACCAGAGCCGAAGGCAGCAACACAAAAGACTGATGGAAATAACAGAAGAGAGGGTAATAGCTTTTGCACACCAAGTCCGTATTTTCGTCCGAAATTGACGCACGAAAGAAGAAAGAATACGAGCTAATTTGTGTCAATCATCATTGACACACCGAGTCCGACAATTACGTCCGTCATTTAAGATTTCGGACGAAAACACAGACCCGTCTGTGTTTTCAGATGATGGATTAAAAAACTTGCATACAAAATCAATCGGACTGTGTGTGCAAAGACCTTAAGCCCCACTAAACTGCTATCCAGTATTGACAGTAGATACAGTAAACACGATTCTGCCTGACCAATCAGTCGTCTGCAGTGTTTTCACGTCACGGTATGGTACCGGGTCCACAGCGCTGGAACCTCAACAAAGCAGGGACTAAAAGCAACACGACTCAACCCCGACTCAACCCGGGCTGTCCACGTTTTTGATCGGTGGAATGAGACAAAAAAGCGAGCTGGGCGGGGCCGCGTTGATACCAGCGGTGGAAATGGGCCATTACTTCTTCCTGCATCACTCCTTTCTTCTCTCTCTGATCACTGCTGTTTGAATGATGTGGCCAGTTTGTTGTCTGGCTGACTGTTGGATATGACCCCCTGTCTCCTCTCTCTCTGATCACTGCTGTTTGAATGATGTGGCCAGTTTGTTGTCTGGCTGACTGTTGGATATGACCCCCTGTCTCCTCTCTCTCTCTCTCTGATCACTGCTGTTTTAATGATGTGGCCAGTTTGTTGTCTGGCTGACTGTTGGATATGACCCCTGCACCCTCTCTCTCTCTCTCTCTCTCTGATCACTGCTGTTTGAATGATGTGGCCAGTTTGTTGTCTGGCTGACTGTTGGATATGACCCCCTGCACCCTCTCTCTCTCTCTCTCTCTCTCTCTGATCACTGCTGTTTGAATGATGTGGCCAGTTTGTTGTCTGGCTGACTGTTGGATATGACCCCCTGCACCCTCTCTCTCTCTCTCTGATCACTGCTGTTTGAATGATGTGGCCAGTTTGTTGTCTGGCTGACTGTTGGATATGACCCCCTGCACCCTCTCTCTCTCTCTCTGATCACTGCTGTTTGAATGATGTGGCCAGTTTGTTGTCTGGCTGACTGTTGGATATGACCCCTGCACCCTCTCTCTCTCTCTCTGATCACTGCTGTTTGAATGATGTGGCCAGTTTGTTGTCCGGCTGACTGTTGGATATGACCCCCTGCACCCTCTCTCTCTCTGATCACTGCTGTTTGAATGATGTGGCCAGTTTGTTGTCTGGCTGACTGTTGGATATGACCCCCTGCACCCTCTCTCTCTCTGATCACTGCTGTTTGAATGATGTGGCCAGTTTGTTGTCTGGCTGACTGTTGGATATGACCCCCTGCACCCTCTCTCTCTCTGATCACTGCTGTTTGAATGTTGTGGCCAGTTTGTTGTCTGGCTGACTGTTGGATATGACCCCCTGCACCCTCTCTCTCTCTCTCTCTCTGATCACTGCTGTTTGAATGATGTGGCCAGTTTGTTGTCTGGCTGACTGTTGGATATGACCCCCTGCACCCTCTCTCTCTCTCTCTCTCTCTGATCACTGCTGTTTGAATGATGTGGCCAGTTTGTTGTCTGGCTGACTGTTGGATATGACCCCCTGTCTCCTCTCTCTCTGATCACTGCTGTTTGAATGATGTGGCCAGTTTGTTGTCTGGCTGACTGTTGGATATGACCCCCTGTCTCCTCTCTCTCTCTCTCTGATCACTGCTGTTTTAATGATGTGGCCAGTTTGTTGTCTGGCTGACTGTTGGATATGACCCCTGCACCCTCTCTCTCTCTCTCTCTCTCTGATCACTGCTGTTTGAATGATGTGGCCAGTTTGTTGTCTGGCTGACTGTTGGATATGACCCCCTGCACCCTCTCTCTCTCTCTCTCTCTCTCTGATCACTGCTGTTTGAATGATGTGGCCAGTTTGTTGTCTGGCTGACTGTTGGATATGACCCCCTGCACCCTCTCTCTCTCTCTCTGATCACTGCTGTTTGAATGATGTGGCCAGTTTGTTGTCTGGCTGACTGTTGGATATGACCCCCTGCACCCTCTCTCTCTCTCTCTGATCACTGCTGTTTGAATGATGTGGCCAGTTTGTTGTCTGGCTGACTGTTGGATATGACCCCTGCACCCTCTCTCTCTCTCTCTGATCACTGCTGTTTGAATGATGTGGCCAGTTTGTTGTCCGGCTGACTGTTGGATATGACCCCCTGCACCCTCTCTCTCTCTGATCACTGCTGTTTGAATGATGTGGCCAGTTTGTTGTCTGGCTGACTGTTGGATATGACCCCCTGCACCCTCTCTCTCTCTGATCACTGCTGTTTGAATGATGTGGCCAGTTTGTTGTCTGGCTGACTGTTGGATATGACCCCCTGCACCCTCTCTCTCTCTGATCACTGCTGTTTGAATGTTGTGGCCAGTTTGTTGTCTGGCTGACTGTTGGATATGACCCCCTGCACCCTCTCTCTCTCTCTCTCTCTGATCACTGCTGTTTGAATGATGTGGCCAGTTTGTTGTCTGGCTGACTGTTGGATATGACCCCCTGCACCCTCTCTCTCTCTCTCTCTCTGATCACTGCTGTTTGAATGATGTGGCCAGTTTGTTGTCTGGCTGACTGTTGGATATGACCCCTGCACCCTCTCTCTCTCTCTCTCTCTCTCTCTCTCTGATCACTGCTGTTTGAATGATGTGGCCAGTTTGTTGTCTGGCTGACTGTTGGATATGACCCCCTGCACCCTCTCTCTCTCTCTCTGATCACTGCTGTTTGAATGATGTGGCCAGTTTGTTGTCCGGCTGACTGTTGGATATGACCCCCTGCACCCTCTCTCTCTCTCTCTGATCACTGCTGTTTGAATGATGTGGCCAGTTTGTTGTCTGGCTGACTGTTGGATATGACCCCCTGCACCCTCTCTCTCTCTCTCTCTCTGATCACTGCTGTTTGAATGATGTGGCCAGTTTGTTGTCTGGCTGACTGTTGGATATGACCCCTGCACCCTCTCTCTCTCTCTCTCTCTCTCTCTCTGATCACTGCTGTTTGAATGATGTGGCCAGTTTGTTGTCTGGCTGACTGTTGGATATGACCCCCTGCACCCTCTCTCTCTCTCTCTCTGATCACTGCTGTTTGAATGATGTGGCCAGTTTGTTGTCTGGCTGACTGTTGGATATGACCCCCTGCACCCCCCCTCTCTCTCTCTGATCACTGCTGTTTGAATGATGTGGCCAGTTTGTTGTCTGGCTGACTGTTGGATATGACCCCCTGCACCCTCTCTCTCTCTCTCTGATCACTGCTGTTTGAATGATGTGGCCAGTTTGTTGTCCGGCTGACTGTTGGATATGACCCCCTGCACCCTCTCTCTCTCTCTCTGATCACTGCTGTTTGAATGATGTGGCCAGTTTGTTGTCTGGCTGACTGTTGGATATGACCCCCTGCACCCTCTCTCTCTCTCTCTCTCTGATCACTGCTGTTTGAATGATGTGGCCAGTTTGTTGTCTGGCTGACTGTTGGATATGACCCCTGCACCCTCTCTCTCTCTCTCTCTCTCTCTGATCACTGCTGTTTGAATGACGTGGCCAGTGTGTTGTCTGGCTGACTGTTGGATATGACCCCCTGCACCCTCTCTCTCTCTCTCTGATCACTGCTGTTTTAATGATGTGGCCAGTTTGTTGTCTGGCTGACTGTTGGATATGACCCCTGCACCCTCTCTCTCTCTCTCTCTCTGATCACTGCTGTTTGAATGATGTGGCCAGTTTGTTGTCTGGCTGACTGTTGGATATGACCCCCTGCACCCTCTCTCTCTCTCTCTCTGATCACTGCTGTTTGAATGATGTGGCCAGTTTGTTGTCTGGCTGACTGTTGGATATGACCCCCTGCACCCTCTCTCTCTCTCTCTCTCTGATCACTGCTGTTTGAATGATGTGGCCAGTTTGTTGTCTGGCTGACTGTTGGATATGACCCCTGCACCCTCTCTCTCTCTCTCTCTCTCTCTCTCTCTCTCTGATCACTGCTGTTTGAATGATGTGGCCAGTTTGTTGTCTGGCTGACTGTTGGATATGACCCCCTGCACCCTCTCTCTCTCTCTCTGATCACTGCTGTTTGAATGATGTGGCCAGTTTGTTGTCCGGCTGACTGTTGGATATGACCCCCTGCACCCTCTCTCTCTCTCTCTGATGACTGCTGTTTGAATGATGTGGCCAGTTTGTTGTCTGGCTGACTGTTGGATATGACCCCCTGCACCCTCTCTCTCTCTCTCTGATCACTGCTGTTTGAATGATGTGGCCAGTTTGTTGTCCGGCTGACTGTTGGATATGACCCCCTGCACCCTCTCTCTCTCTCTCTGATCACTGCTGTTTGAATGATGTGGCCAGTTTGTTGTCTGGCTGACTGTTGGATATGACCCCCTGCACCCTCTCTCTCTCTCTCTCTCTGATCACTGCTGTTTGAATGATGTGGCCAGTTTGTTGTCTGGCTGACTGTTGGATATGACCCCTGCACCCTCTCTCTCTCTCTCTCTCTCTCTGATCACTGCTGTTTGAATGATGTGGCCAGTTTGTTGTCTGGCTGACTGTTGGATATGACCCCCTGCACCCTCTCTCTCTCTCTCTGATCACTGCTGTTTGAATGATGTGGCCAGTTTGTTGTCTGGCTGACTGTTGGATATGACCCCCTGCACCCTCTCTCTCTCTCTCTGATCACTGCTGTTTGAATGATGTGGCCAGTTTGTTGTCCGGCTGACTGTTGGATATGACCCCCTGCACCCTCTCTCTCTCTCTCTGATCACTGCTGTTTGAATGATGTGGCCAGTTTGTTGTCTGGCTGACTGTTGGATATGACCCCCTGCACCCTCTCTCTCTCTCTCTCTGATCACTGCTGTTTGAATGATGTGGCCAGTTTGTTGTCTGGCTGACTGTTGGATATGACCCCTGCACCCTCTTTCTCTCTCTCTCTCTCTCTCTCTGATCACTGCTGTTTGAATGATGTGGCCAGTTTGTTGTCTGGCTGACTGTTGGATATGACCCCCTGCACCCTCTCTCTCTCTCTCTCTCTGATCACTGCTGTTTGAATGATGTGGCCAGTTTGTTGTCTGGCTGACTGTTGGATATGACCCCTGCACCCTCTCTCTCTCTCTCTGATCACTGCTGTTTGAATGATGTGGCCAGTTTGTTGTCTGGCTGACTGTTGGATATGACCCCCTGCACCCTCTCTCTCTCTCTCTGATCACTGCTGTTTGAATGATGTGGCCAGTTTGTTGTCTGGCTGACTGTTGGATATGACCCCCTGCACCCTCTCTCTCTCTCTGATCACTGCTGTTTGAATGATGTGGCCAGTTTGTTGTCCGGCTGACTGTTGGATATGACCCCCTGTCCCCTCTCTCTCTCTCTCTGATCACTGCTGTTTGAATGATGTGGCCAGTTTGTTGTCTGGCTGACTGTTGGATATGACCCCCTGCACCCTCTCTCTCTCTGATCACTGCTGTTTGAATGATGTGGCCAGTTTGTTGTCTGGCTGACTGTTGGATATGACCCCCTGCACCCTCTCTCTCTCTCTCTGATCACTGCTGTTTGAATGATGTGGCCAGTTTGTTGTCTGGCTGACTGTTGGATATGACCCCCTGCACCCTCTCTCTCTCTGATCACTGCTGTTTGAATGACGTGGCCAGTGTGTTGTCTGGCTGACTGTTGGATATGACCCCCTGCACCCTCTCTCTCTCTCTCTGATCACTGCTGTTTGAATGATGTGGCCAGTTTGTTGTCTGGCTGACTGTTGGATATGACCCCTGCACCCTCTCTCTCTCTCTCTCTCTCTCTCTCTGATCACTGCTGTTTGAATGACGTGGCCAGCGTGTTGTCTGGCTGACTGTTGAATATGACCCCCTGTCCCCTCTCTCTCTCTCTCTGATCACTGCTGTTTTAATGACGTGGCCAGCGTGTCATACAGTACAATAAAGTAGGTTTACATTTTTTTATGCTGTAAAACTGCTGTCAAAAAATAAAACTAAATATTTTTATCGTAATTTCAATCTGTAATGTGGTTTTATTTTTGTTAACATTTTTCGCAAATTGGTATCGAAGTCAAGGTATCGTATCGGTATCGATATCAAACAATTTTGAACGATACCCAGCCCAAGATTCAAGCTTTTTATTGTCACTCACGCCCGTGTGTGTGTGTGTGTGTTCTTCTGCGCAGGCGCAGCTTCAGCCACGCGATGCAACAGAACATTTAAAACAGTACTGGCGACAATGAGAGCCTCTCACGAGTTTTGTCTTTGGGTGATGAGAGAATTAAATATACAGTACTTCGTGCTTTAGACAGGAGACAGCTTTGAAATGCTCCTATTCATGTCTGTGGTGGTACTCAGACAGGACGGAGGTGTTGTGACTAAAATGAATGAAAGAAGCAGCACACCGCTGCGCACGAACGGGGACAGACCACCGTGAAGAGGGAATTCTAGGGAATCCCACACAGTCTTGGCCCAAAAAAGAATGAATGACGTCACGCACTCGATACGCGCGGGCCGCAGGTGATGCCACTTTGTGTTGTAAACATCACAGGCACCTGCGCAAATAGCATGCAGTGATAACTAACCGGGATACTAGTATTTATCATGTATACTACAGGGATATGATAACCTGGTTTCTCTGTGCTTCATGTAAACGCCATATCCCCAATATGATCAAAACCAGGATAAGCCTCATAACTGCAATACTCATGTCAGCTCACCGTGCTCAACATGGCTCAAACGCTGTATACAGCCTCTAATGGCCTGACAAGTCTGATTTATTCTCCAAGTTAACCCTGACCCTACAGCATCACCTTCACCAGCACACATACACACACACACGCACACACAGACACACACGCATGTACACAGACACACACGCATGCACACAGACACACACGCACACACACAGACACACACACAGACACACATGCACACACGCACGCACACAGACACACACACAAACACGCATGCACACACACACACACACACACACACGCACGCACACACACACACGCACGCACACACACACACGGTTACAACTCCACGTATTGGTCGTTGGCACATCCTGATAAATTGAGAGAATAAAAGCACAATAGGGACCAATAAAAAGACAAAATTGACAATATATGAGCTTATGTTTCATACTGCGTGCGTGCGTGCGTGCGTGTGTGTGTATGTGTGTGTGCGTGCGTGCGTGCGTGCGCGCGCGTGCGTGCGTGCGTGCGTGTGTGTGTGCTTGCGTGCGTGCGTGCGTGTGTGAGTAGTGAGTACTAGCTGCACAGTGTCCTTACCTGCTACAGTTAGCCTTATTGTTGATATGAGTAGCACTTACTGCAGACCCCATTTTGCCTTTAACCCTCTCTCTCTCTCTGTCCCTATGGCACTTACTCTATCTCTGCACTTGTCTGCACTCCCCCCCCCCCTCTCTCTGTATGTCTTTGTGTGTGTGTGTGTGTGTGTGTGTGTGTGTGTGTGTGTGTGTGTGTGTGTGTGTGTGTGTGTGTTAGCACACTTAGCGTTTGCCTTCATTTCCATATAATTAGATTGTATGTGAAAGGCTACTTCCAGTGCATTGATTAAGTGTCAGAGGGGAGGAGAGAGAGAGGAGAGGAGCATCCCTGGGCAGAGGAGGAACGGGAGGGGGCACAACACTACAACAACCTGACGTACACACACACACACACACACACACACACACACACACACACACACACACACACACACACACACACACACACATTCAAGCTCCTCCTCCCATGTTATGATTATAGGCGCTGACGCCTGAACCAAGCAACTGTGTGTGTGTGTGTGTGTGTGTGTGTGTGTGTGTGTGTGTATGCTTTGGAATTAAGACCCACATTGTATCAGTATGACATTGCCCCGTTGCTATCTCTCTCCTCTTCTTTTCTCTCTCTCTGTCCCTCTCTCTCTCTGTCCCTCTCTCTCTCTGTCCCTCTCTCTTTGTCTCTCTCTCTCTGTTTCTGTCTGTATGACAGAATGGGAGCAGACAGTCTTTGCCTTGTGTTTTCTTGGACTAGCCCAGTTGTCTCTGTCTAATTTATGTTTGGCTGTGGCTGAGTATGACTCGGGTGTTATACGATCGCCCTATATAAGGACAAAACAACCGGACTGGGCTGAGCTGAGCTGAGCTGAGCTGAGCTGGGCTAATGTATTGCAGTCGTTTCACACTGTACATCTACCTCAAGCCAGAGGACTAGTACGACGAGATTGTAGGTTTTTATTTCTTTTCCCGGCGCTTCCCTCTTACATGGTTTTCATGATCATTCTAGGGTCACAGCAGACCCTTCCTCTCCTCACTGTAGGTTGCTTGTAATTCTGGTGATTGAGGAACTGATGTTTATTCTGGATAATGAGAGCAGAGGCAAACAGGCCTACAATCCAAAGTGTAGTGCAGCTCCTTCCCCCGGCTTGCAGAGAGCTTTGTGTGCGAGGACAAGATGAAGCAGCTTCACATGCCGGCTGCTCCAAATGGCAGCCAGATAGAATTCTTTAAACAATGTCAATGAAATAATATCAGGTGACATCAGTAGACCCATAAACCCGGCTGGTCTGTGATGTTTTAGACCAAAGGAAACCTAAAGAGAGAGAAGGATTTGACGTTGGCGAGTTCTGCTTTTGTATTTCAGTCTTAATAACGCTTGGTTGGTTCACACCAGAAGCATCTCAGAAGCAGCGCATGACGGAGGCGTCGAGCAGGAGCTTTGCCGCAGGAGCACTCTGTTATGCTCCACGCCTTGCTCTGTTAAGTGGCTAAGTAGCAGTGAGGGCTCTACTGTTTGTACTGCATGCAGAGTGAAGATAAACGCATCTAATTCTAGTTTTAATATCAGCAATATGGCAAATGGCCTAAACTCTCAAAATGTTGGCGTATCCCTTTAAGGCTACGAGTGATTTAAATGTATTTTAGAAACATCTATGCAGTACAGAGCACTGCGTGCTTTTACTTTTGGCTAGGAACGGAAGTGGTTGCGTTATATGCCATTTTTTTGACCCTGCCTCTGGTTCTGCCTCTGCAGCAGTCATTGCACATGCACCTGTGAATAAATCTAATGGCCTCTCACTCCAGTCTCTGTGATAATAATAATAATAATAATAATGATTGGATTTATATAGCCTTTCCAAGGCTATATAAATAGCCTTTCCAAGTGCTCAAAGCGCTTCACAGAATCATTATTCGTTCACACCATTCGTACCGGTGGTTCGAAAGCGTGGCAGCCACACATCGGCGCTCAACGGCCCCTCCGACCACCATCATTCATGTCTACATTCATACCAATCATACGATGTTACCTTCTACGAAGAGTACAAAGCCTAAACACTCGGTTACATTATCTTACAGCCGCTGTTAAATCATCCTAAACGCTCGGTTACATTACCTTACAGCTGCTGTTAAATCATCCTAAACGCTCCGTTACATTACCTTACAGGCACTGTTAAATCATCCTAAACGCTCGGTTGCATTACCTTACAGCCACTGTTAAATCATCCTAAACGCTCGGTTACATTACCTTACAGCAGCTGTTAAATCATCCTAAACGCTCCGTTACATTACCTTACAGGCACTGTTAAATCATCCTAAACGCTCCGTTACATTACCTTACAGGCACTGTTAAATCATCCTAAACGCTCCGTTACATGACCTTATAGGCACTGTTAAATCATCCTAAACGCTCGGTTACATTACCTTACAGGCACTGTTAAATCATTACATTACCTTACAGCTGCTGTTAAATCATCCTAAACGCTCCGTTACATTACCTTACAGCTGCTGTTAAATCATCCTAAACGCTCCGTTACATTACCTTACAGCTGCTGTTAAATCATCCTAAACGCTCGGTTACATTACCTTACAGCTGCTGTTAAAGCATCCTTAACGCGCCGTTACATTACCTTACAGCTGCTGTTAAATCATCCTAAATGCTCCGTTACATTACCTTACAGGCACTGTTAAATCATCCTAAACGCTCGGTTACATTACCTTACAGCTGCTGTTAAATCATCCTAAACGCTGCATTACATTACCTTACAGCCGCTGTTAAATCATCCTAAACGCTCCGTTACATTACCTTACAGCCACTGTTAAATCATCCTAAACGCTCCGTTACATTACCTTACAGCCACTGTTAAATCATCCTAAACGCTCGGTTACATTACCTTACAGCCGCTGTTAAATCATCCTAAACGCTCCGTTACATTACCTTACAGCTGCTGTTAAATCATCCTAAACGCTCCGTTACATTACCTTACAGCCGTTGTTAAATCATCCTAAACGCTCGGTTACATTACCTTACAGGCACTGTTAAATCATCCTAAACGCTCGGTTACATTACCTTACAGCCGCTGTTAAATCATCCTAAATGCTCGGTTACATTACCTTACAGCCGCTGTTAAATCATCCTAAACGCTCGGTTACATTACCTTACAGCTGCTGTTAAATCATCCTAAATGCTCGGGTTACATTACCTTACAGCCGCTGTTAAATCATCCTAAACGCTCCGTTACATTACCTTACAGCTGCTGTTAAATCATCCTAAACGCTCCATTACATTACCTTACAGCCGCTGTTAAATCATCCTAAACGCTCGGTTACATTACCTTACAGCCGCTGTTAAATCATCCTAAACGCTCGGTTACATTACCTTACAGCTGCTGTTAAATCATCCTAAACGCTCAGTTACATTACCTTACAGGCACTGTTAAATCATCCTAAACGCTCGGTTACATTACCTTACAGCTGCTGTTAAATCATCCTAAACGCTCAGTTACATTACCTTACAGGCACTGTTAAATCATCCTAAACGCTCAGTTACATTACCTTACAGCCGCTGTTAAATCATCCTAAACGTTCGGTTACATTACCTTACAGCCGCTGTTAAATCATCCTAAACGAGGGAGGTACGGTGGTGCAGTGGTAAGCACTATCGCCTCACAGCTCGAAGGTCGTGGGTTCGATTCCCACCTGGGACGATGTGAACGCTGAAGGAATGCGTGCCCGTCCGCATGTCCTCGAGTGCCCACCGCCCGGGTGGGGTCGTCAAAAGGGCCTTTCTGTGTGGAGTTTGCATGTTCTCCCCGTGCCTCCCGGGGGTTTCCTTCATATAGGAACCCCCTTCACGAAAACATGCAATATCCTGGTTGCTAATGTGGTTCCTCCTCTGGTCGTTAAGGGCGCCTGGTCAGAGGGAGGGGAACTGGTTGGAATAGCGTGAACCTCCCACGTGCTATGTCCTACCGGTGAAGCTTCCTCTGTCAGGTGAAAAGAAGCGGCTGGCTGACTGCCCATGTCTCGGAGGAAGCATGGAGCCAGTCTCGGCTCTCCCCAGATCGGCAGAGGATGGAGTAGCAACCAGGATTGAGAAATCAAGCGAGCACTAATGGGGGATAAAATGGGATAAAAAAATCGGGAAAAAAACATTAAAAAAAAAAAAAAAAAAATGAAAAAGGTTTTCCATAAGCACCAGCTGCCAGCTAAATGGGCGCACATTTCCAGCCGGCTACTGTCTTACTGTCACAATAACCGCAATGTTGCAACACAGTGCTGTAGACAAGCCAACTGCGGTGGATGGCAAGCAACCGCCACAACCCGTGCTATGTTCATGTTCTTCCTGTTCCACAGGGCATCACACACCAATGCAGTCATTCAAAGGTGTGGCTTTGTGAGATGGACTCTAGTTACCCGGCCGGGTGGTGTTTGGACCCCCCCCCCCTCCCCCCTCCCAACTGGCTGCTATTTTGAGCCAGCTGTATGATAGCTGAAAAACCCTGAGCAGAAAAAAAGTCATGCAGAGTTTACTTTCAGCAAGAGGCGGCTTCAGAATGCACGGTCAGTGTCTCTGTTCATCTTATAAAGCCAAGATCTACGTTTGTCCTTCTGTAGGCTATATCCAATAATGCTATGATCCATTGTGTGTTTTTATTTTATTTTTTAATGCTACTAAATAGCAATAGGTCTCATTATCCAATTAATACATTATGGCGATTGGATCGCCCATCGCCTTGAGTAACCGCAATGGGACGATATAAAAATATAAACGATTGCCCAACCCTGATAGGGTCTTTTAACAGGAGAAAGTATATACATGTAATTTGGTACTTTTCTGAAACTATAATTCATTTTTGTTGATATTGGTGGTGTACAGTATATACCCCAAACAATCCCCTCAACACACACACACACACACACACACACACACACACACACACACACACACACACACACACACAGAGCTCTCTGTACTACGTGCTAATTAGCAGAACAAAGCATCTGTTGTTCTTAAAAACAAAAAAACAAAATGTCAGTTAAATATTTAATCTATCCGCCTGTCTCCACCGATCCTCAGCTCTGCTGGAGGGGTGCAAGAGGCAGCAAGCTGACAGCACGTACCCGCACGCACACAAACACAAACACAAACACAAACACACACACACATGCACGCACACACAAACACACACACACACACATGCACGCACACACAAACACAAACACACACACATGCACGCACACACACAGAGCACACTGTAACAGAATTTTGATGCTGATGTACCGACGAGACGCAGAACAATGATGACTGATGATGACAATGATAGTAGTGGTGACGATGATGATGAGGGAATGATGATGATGATAATGTGAGAAAAAAGAAAGTGAGAAAAAAAATCATCTATACTATTCGGGAAAAAAAGTGATGCATCGATTTAAGATGCATCGAGATGCATCGATTTAAGATGCATCGAGATGCATCGAGATGCATCGATAATCGTTATCGAATCGAATCGTAGCCCTCTGAATCGTAATCGAATCGAATCGTGAGGCCAGTGAAGATTCACAGCCCTAGTGAGAACGCAACGACAGTTTGCGATTTTATGCAGAGACCGTTTAAACATCTAAACAACATGGCCTAAATGTACACATGCATGCACACTGGTGAATACAACAAGTACACACACAGAAATAGACATGCTGAGACAAGAAACACACACACACACACAGACACACACACACACACACACACACACACACACACACACACACACACACACACACCGCCTGCACTCTCATGAGACCTGACAGCATCATCAGCGTAATGTGGCGTATTAAAATGAACAGGACCTTTACTATAAACACCATTCCCCTTAGCTCTGAGAAAGAGAGAGAGAGCAGAGAGACAGCAGAGAGAGAGAGACAGAGCAGAGAACTGGGGGTTTGGCCTGAGAGAGACAGGAGAGAGAGAGAGAGAGAGAGAGAGAGAGAGAGAGAGAGAGAGAGAGAGAGAGAGAGAGAGAGAGAGAGAGAGAGAGAGAGAGAGAGAGAGAGAGAGAGAGAGAGCAGAGAACTGGGGGTTTGGCCTGAGAGAGACAGGGCTAAGTGCTTATTACCCTGCCTCCCCTGACACTTATAAATATACACATTGTTCTCCCACTGTCTGAGGTAGGGCGAGCGAGAGAGAACGAGAGGGGAGAGAGAGGAACCTGCAGAGAAAAGTTAGGTTATAAGTGAGTTGTCTTGTCTTCTCCCTCTCTGTCTCTCTCCCTCTCTCTGACTCTCTCTCTCTGTCTCTCTCCCTCTCTCTGACTCTCTCCCTGTGTCTTCTCTCTCTCTCTGACTCTCTCTCTCTGTCTCTCTCCCTCTCTCTGACTCTCTCTCCCTGTGTCTTCTCCCTCTCTCTGACTCTCTCTCCCTGTGTCTTCTCCCTCTCTCTGACTCTCTCTCCCTGTGTCTTCTCCCTCTCTCTGACTCTCTCTCTCTGTGTCTTCTCCCTCTCTCTGACTCTCTCTCCCTGTGTCTTCTCTCTCTCTCTGACTCTCTCTCTCTCTGTGTCTTCTCCCTCTCTCTGACTCTCTCTCCCTGTGTCTTCTCCCTCTCCCTCTCTCTGACTCAATTCAATTCAATTCAAATTAGCTTTATTGGCATGACAAGTTACAAGCTCGTATTGCCAAAGCAGTACAGAAAAAAGTACAAATAACAATATACAAATATCAGTATGCAAATAACAATCAATACAAGTGTACAATGTACAATACAAGTATAATACAAACAGTATTATATAATATTAGAATATAGAATAGAATATTCAGGTATAGAGTAACATGGGGAGCTGTGTCTCAAACATTTTCAGAGCTTGTCTCTCTTACAGTATGACAACAGCTAATATATCTTGCAGCTAATACTGCACACTGGCTTTTCTCACCACATATATATGGCAGTTTCTGGGGATCTGGGAGGTGAATGAATCCAGGACATATGTCATTAATCTTTTGAAAGAAAACATCTCTCAGATCTTTATATCTGTCACAGTACAGTAGGAAGTGAGATTCTGTCTCAACTTCTCTTTGTTGACAGAGTGAACACAGCCTGGCCTCCCTGGGTAGCCAGTTCTGCCTGTGACGGCCTGTTTCTATGGCCAGGCTGTGTCCACTCAGTCTGTATCTTGTCAACGTTTTCCTTAGTTTTCTATCAGTCACGGTGTTCAGGTATTTTGCCACCGTGTACTCTCTGTTTAGGGTCAAATAGAATTCTAGTTTACTTTGTGATTTGGTGGTTTCGTTCCAATATTCAACATACATTTCTTTTTGTTTTGAGATGATTTGGTTGGGCCAGATTGGTTGGTTTCTGTCCTGAAGCCCTGATGTGTGTGGGCAGAGCTTCAGGACCAGCTGGCAGAGGGGGCTCTTATCTCTGTTCAGCTCTTGGCACTGGAGGGCTTTGTGCTGGTATAAGTGGGGGTCGCTACATTGAAGGTGTTTATAAAATTTGATGGCTCGTTTTTGAATTTTAATTATTAAAGGGTATTGGCCAAGTTCTGCCCTGCATGCATTATTGGTTGTGTGTCTGTGAACTCTAAGTATATTCTTGCACAATTCTGCATGCAGGGCTTCTAGTGGGTGTTTTTCCCATTTTTGGAATTCTTGGTTGGTTAGTGGGCCCCACACTTCACTACCATATAACATTATTGGCTCTATTATGGAATTTAGAATTTTGATCCAGGTCCTAATTGGAATGTCAATCGGAATTTTTCTTTTGATGCCATAAAAAGCCCTTCTTGCCTTCTCTTTCAACTCATTCACAGCCATGCCGAAATGTCCAGTGGAATTGATAATCAAGCCTAGATATGTATAATGTTTTGTATGTCCAATTTCTATATTTCCTAATGTGAATTTATTTTTCAGAGAATTTGATCGTTTTTGAAAGGTCAATATTTTGGTCTTTTTCATATTTACAGTTAGTGCCCATGTTTGACTGAACTTGTGGAGGATGTCTAGGCTCTGCTGTAAGCCCTCTCTCGAGGGAGACAGGAGAACCAGGTCATCAGCAAACATGAGACATTTGACCTCTGTGTCCTGTAGGGTCACACCAGGGGCTGTGGATTTTTGCAGTTGTTCTGCAAATGTATTTATATATATATATTGAACAGGGTTGGGCTCATGTTGCAGCCCTGTTTCACCCCACAGTGCTGTTTGAAATAGTTGGTTCTTTTATTTCCAATTTTAATTGCACATCTGTTATTTAAATACATTGTTTTGATTAAGTCATAGGTTTTACCCCCTATGCCACTCTCTAATAATCGATAAAAGAGTCCTTCGCGCCAAATACAGTCAAAGGCCTTTTTAAAGTCTACAAAACATGAGTAAATTTTATTTTTTCTTTGGTGCACGTGTGTGTTGATGAGAGTGGTGAGGGTAAAGATATGGTCAGATGTGCGATGGTTAGGCAGGAATCCAATCTGACTTTGATGCAGGACATTGTGGTCAGTGAGGAATTCAACTATACGGGAGTTGATGATGCTGCAGAGCACCTTGCCCATACAGCTGGTGACACATATCCCTCTGTAATTCTGAGGGTCAAATTTATCACCATTTTTAAATATTGGTGTAATAAGACCATTATTCCAACTGTCGGGAAAATATCCCACACTCAGGATTAGATTGAATAATTTTAGAATAGCCAATTGGAATTTGTCTGTGCTATATTTCAGCATTTCGTTCAATATCCCATCAGGCCCACATGCTTTTTAGCTTTTGAGGGTCTTCAATTTTGTTTTCAAATCGTTCATAGTAATGGGGAAAACTAGGGGTTTTGGTTGTCTTTGATTATCAATTCCATATTTTGTAGTTTTTCAAGTATTTGTTTTGTTTCTAAGTCAGTTCCTGGTGTAGTTGGTTGAAATAAGGTCTGAAAATGTTCAGTCCATATATCTCCATCCTGTATGACCAGCTCCTCAGGCTCAGATTGACACACAGAGTTCCACTGGTCCCAGAAGGAGTTAGATTCTATACTCTCTTCAAGTAGGCATAATTGTTTCTGAGTGTGGTTTATCTTTTTGGATCTAATTGTATTTTTATATATCTTAAGTGCTTCACAATACTGAAGGCGTATATCATCGTTTGTAGGTTCTTTGTGTTTCAGATTAGATAATTTTCTAACTTGTTTCTTCAGGTTTTGACAGTCTTTGTCAAACCAGTGATTCTTTTTTGTTCTTTTTTGTTTGTTTACATGCGGTTTCAATTTAGCTTTATTTGCTGTTTTCTTGAAGATATAATTTATACTTCGGATAGCCTCACCTATGCCTTCAATAGTGGGAGGGTATGGGTATTCCATAAACTCTTCTAGTATTAATTGGATTTCTTGACTATTGCTTGCCTCTTGGTATTGTTCAGTGCTGTCCGGGATCCATCTATATGTTCTGGGTATGTTGAATAGTTTGCTAGGTTTTGTGTGTGTCATATTGTTCTGTTTGAGGAAGAGGGTGATTTGGTTGTGGTCTGATAAGGGGGTTTGGGGCTTGACTGTGAATGCACTGAAAGAGAAGGGATCCATGTCTGTGATCATATAGTCTACAGTGCTGTTGCCAAGAGCTGAACAATAAGTGAATCTTCCCAAAGAGTCCCCTCTTACCCGACCGTTGACAATGTACAGACTGAGGCTTCTGCAGAGTTGTAATAGCTCCTTCCCATTCCTGTTAGTCACAGTGTCAAAGTTGTTTCTGGGAGGCAGATGTAGGTGGTTAATAGGAGCGTGCTGGGTGATGAAACTGTCTCCTTGATCACTGGTGACTTCAGGATGTGTACCAGTTCGGGCATTAAAATCGCCACATAGTATTATATTTCCCTGTCCCTGGTAATGGCATATTTCTGACTCAAGGCATGGAAATATGTCATCAGAGAAGTAAGGGGACTCAGATGGGGGAATATAGACAGCACATAGATATATATCCCTCTGTGTAGGAATAAGATTTCTTTTTATTTTCAACCAAATATAGGTTTTTTGGATTTTGAGAATCTGTACTGAATTGTGTAAATTTGATTTGTACCATATGATGAGTCCTCCTGAGTCTCTGCCTTGCCTTACAGTAGATCATTTCTGGGAAGGGACAATAACCTCTCTGTAGTTTGGGGGGCAGTGGGTGGGTACATCAGCTCTACACCATGTTTCTGATAGGATTATAATATCATTACTATTTATACTATTTACAAAATCAGAGGTTCTACTCTTCAGACCAAAGACCGAGGAGTAAAGACCTTGAATATTCCAACAGCTTATCTTAAATGAACTCATCAAAATTCTCAACAGAAGATGAAACAAAACAAACACAGAGAAAACTTTTGCATAGGTGTCCTTGTGAACCTAGAGTGATTTTTCCTCCAACTCCTCTTTATCATTTTTTTATTTTTTTTATTTTTTATTTTAAATAATAGATAAATGCATTTAAATGTTACCTTGAGAACATGAAACTCAAGAACATGAAATTATATTTGGGAGTCCAATATAACCCATATAATGGATGACTGATGTTATATCTATCTTACTTTATCTTAGTAGTAGGCCACTGCACAGACTGTGTAGCATCCGCTTGATCTCCTCCAGCTCTGGGATGTGTGGAGGTGTAGGCTGAGGAGCTGGTCTGGCTAGGGCAGTAGCGTAGGTCATCTGCCGTTGAGGGAGGGGGGTTCTGCTGACAGGAGGGGCTCTCTGGGCGTGCAGTGCCAGATGCTGTGGGTGGGGCTGGTGAGGAGGGGCTCTGTGGGCATGCAGGGCCAGAGGTTGTGGTTGGGGCCGGTGAAATGGAGCAGGGTGATGAGGGCTGGGCTGTGATGGTGTGTTTCCTGGGTGTCTGGGGGTCCTATAGGGGCCTGCTATGGTGCTGGAGTTGGAGCTTCTATCGAGGGCGATATCCTTGAGAGTTTTGGCAAATACTCTGACTCCATCTCTGTCAAGATGCAGCCCATCGTACAGGTACCAGGTGCCGATGGTGGTGTGGTGTGCCAGGTGGACATTGGGGAGGTTGGAGCATTTCTTGGTGATCTCCATGTTAATGTCATGTATGACATGGGGTGGGGTGTCTGTACGGGGCAGGAGGGTGGAGATTACAATCCGTGACTCTGGAAATACCTTGCAGGCTCTCTCTGCAACCTTAGTGATTGCTTGGGCTGTGTCTCGGCGTAGGGACTGTAAGTCATTTGTGCCAGTGTGGACAACAATGATCTGGGGACAGCCAAGGGAGGCTCGCTGTAGTAGCTCTAGTGCATGTCCAGTATTTCTGCAACGCTTGGACACAACACGTTGGCCAGGGAAGAGGCGTCTGGGCTCCACATATTTCCCATTGGAGTCCATCAGTAGCACCACCTGTGGCTCTGGCTTGGCTGGTACAGTCGGTGAGGGTGTAGAGGAGGGGGGGTCAGCCTGACCAGCAGGGAGGGGATTTGTGTCAGGATCGGTGGTAGACATGTGGATCTATTCGCGGGTAGTTGATGAAGCTGGGGTGTTGTGGAACTTGATGGCTGGGGCTGCACTGTTCGAGGTTTGGGAACGGTCGCAGAGATTGCAGAGATTGGTATGATCCTTGATGAGAATTTAGATTATGAATCACTGGCGAGGACCTGCAGGAACAGGCCCTTATAGATGTGAATATGACATCACCTGTGTTATGACATCACCAGCGAAAGGCATGAAAGACGCCCATGAATCATGACATCATCAGTGATTGATGACATCATAGTAGGAATGACGACGTCAAAGTAGGAATGATGACGTCATCCTAACAGTACCCTCCCCTCAACGGACGTCACCTGGCGTCCAATGAGACCATCAAGGATGGCATCTGGGAGACAAAAAATCCGTAGGTTCTGGTGGAGGTGCTCTTCCGCAGATGGTTAGACGCAGGTGGTTAGGCCCCAAAGGGGGTGTAAGAGAGTGAGGTGCTCTTCAGCAGGTGGTTAGATGCAGGTGGTCAGACCCCAAAGGGGGTGTAGGACAGTGGAGGTGCTCCTCCCTAATACAGGATATCGAACCCATAGATGGACCGATACGTAGATAGAACTTCCACCGGGTCCGGTGGATCCTCTGGGGCCGGCCATCCCCTGGGGCACGATCCAAACACGGGAGGCTGGGGGCCATCAAAAGGGTCAAATGCCGCCGTCTCCGAAGGCAGAGCCACAGGGGGATCTGACTCAGCGAGGCCTGCCCTCCCGACCTGTAGTTTGGGGAGGTCACCCACCGTCTCCTCCTTTAAACGCCTCTTATTTCTTCTTGCTCTTGACCGAGGGCTGACGACACTACGGGAGCCTCCCAGCATGAGGCTGGAACCTACGTGTTGGTCAGGGACAGGAATTGGCTGCTGCTGGGGTACGGGTTCAGACTCGGCGAGGGGAAGGTCCACAGGTTGTGCCTCAGGTACGGGTTCAGACTCGGCGAGGGGCAGGTCCACAGGTTGTGCCTCAGGTTGTGCCTCAGGGCCAGCAGACTCGGAGGCCCCCTGCGGGGGGACGGAGCCGATCTGCAGGCAGCGATTGAACTTCCCAATGAGACGATCGACAGTCCTCTCCAACTCGTTAACCCTCTTGGAGACACACTGCCACTCCTGGGTCCTGCAGGGAACGCTACCCAACCGTACAGATTCTTCGGCTGGACACGTAGAGTCTTGATCCACTGAGAGTACCACGGGCCGGCGAGCGGTGGGACCACTTACTGGACGCCGGGAGCAGGAGGAGAGGTAATGCCCGGCTCGACCACAGTACAGGCAGCTCCGGGTGTCCAAACGGCGCTGCCTCTCCTCTGGTGTGATGCGAACCCTGCCGGTCAGATCACGGTACAGATGGCTGCTGGGACTCAAATGTGGGTGCCCCTGCTCTGGAATGACGCAAACTCCCCCCCAGAATATGCCCTTAGCAGCTGGGGGCGGCCGAGAGGCAGAGCTAGAAGCAACGGCCGCTGTGGACGGGGGAGTAGCAGGTCTGGAAACCTCCGGAACGGCGGTGCGCTCGAAAGCTGGGGCAGGAGGGGCAGAAGGCTGCGGAATGGCACCCTGGGGGCCTAGCCCGTCGAGACGATCTAGCCGGCCAATCAAGAGGGCGTGCCGATCAGCGGCTTCGGAAGCCAGAGCCTGGATTGCTTTTTCCTGGTGGGCAATCAGGCGTCTTGACTCAAGTGCGAGGTCTCGCAGAGGCTGCGGAATGACACCCTGGGGGCCTAGCCCTTCGAGACGATCTAGCCGGCCAATCAAGAGGGCGTGCCGATCAGCGGCTTCGGAAGCCAGAGCCTGGATTACTCTTTCCTGCTGGGCAGAGCTAGAAGCAGCTTGAGCAATCAGCTCAAGTATTGTTTCAAACCCCTGTCGGGTGGCCGAAGGCAGGTCTCGCACCCACCAAGGGTCTTCCTCCTTGATCGGTGGAAATCTATCCGCTAAATCCATTTCTGAGTGATTCATACTGTCAGGATCGGTGGTAGACATGTGGATCTATTCGCGGGTAGTTGATGAAGCTGGGGTGTTGTGGAACTTGATGGCTGGGGCTGCACTGTTCGAGGTTTGGGAACGGTCGCAGAGATTGCAGAGATTGGAATGATCCTTGATGAGAATTTAGATTATGAATCACTGGCGAGGACCTGCAGGAACAGGCCCTTATAGATGTGAATATGACATCACCTGTGTTATGACATCACCAGCGAAAGGCATGAAAGACGCCCATGAATCATGACATCATCAGTGATTGATGACATCATAGTAGGAATGACGACGTCAAAGTAGGAATGATGACGTCATCCTAACAATTT
>NC_139624.1:26957985-26970242 GCF_964638095.1 Poromitra crassiceps | reverse complement strand
GCCAGTGTCAGGTGCCAGGTGCCCGTTCAATGCTGCTTGCAGCTTTCATTATTTTCAGATTTCCCTCCCATTTTCTCCCCAATTGTACTTGGCCAATTTCCCCCTGTCGATCTGAGAAGAGCCGTAGACTAGCGCCATGCTTCCTTTGACACATGCGCAGTGGCCAGCCGCTTCTTTTCACCTGACAGTGGGGGAAACCGCTACACTACCCGGATGCCCACAGACGGACACCATTTTAACATTATTCCTGTCTGGGACAACACATGATGTGTGTTTCACGTGTTGCTTACACCTTACGCAGGATGTCCAATTTCACAGTGAGTTGTCAATCTGTTCCTGATACAACATTCAAGTGCCTTTATTGTACTCTGCATACGTGATACTAACTCTTGATATTTTGTTGGCCTCACTCATAACTCCCGTAATGAGTTGAACAGTTAGACGGGCTGCTGTCTCGGTCCGAGCCAACAGAACCATAAGCTGGCCTCTGTTCTGAGACAGAGACACATCTCACCCCGTAACCCAAATGCTATTTCTCTCCCTAACGTTGATCAGGTCAGTTAGATCCTTTTATCTTATTAAAGCACTAAGGAGCACATCTGGCACTTCCACTCCCTCCACTCCAGATGAGAGAGAGGGAGGGAGTGAGGGAGAGGGAGGGAGAGGGAGGGAGAGAGGGAGGGAGGGAGAGAGGAAGAGGGAGGGAGAGAAAGAGGGAGAGGGAGAGGGAGGGAGAGGGAGAGGGAGGGAGAGAGGAAGGCGGGAGGGAGAGGGACAGAGAGAGGGAGAGAGGGAGGGAGGGAGAGAGAGAGAGAGGGAGGGAGAAAGAGGGAGGGAGGGAGAGAGAGGGAATGAGGGAGAGAGGAAGAGGGAGGGAGGGAGAGAGGGAGGGAGAGAGGAAGGCGGGAGGGAGAGGGACAGAGAGAGGGAGGGAGGGAGAGGGAGGGAGGAAGGGAGGGAGAGACAGAGGGAGGGAGGGAGGGAGGGAGAGGGAAAGAGGAAGAGAGAGGGAGGGAGGGAGGGAGAGACAGAGGGAGGGAGGGAGGGAGAGGGAAAGAGGAAGAGAGAGGGAGGGAGGGAGAGACAGAGGGAGGGAGGGAGGGAGAGAGAGGGAAAGAGGAAGAGAGAGGGAGGGAGAGAGAGGGAAAGAGGAAGAGAGAGGGAGGGAGGGAGAGAGAGGGAGAGAGAGGGAGGGAGAGAGGGAGAATATACCAAAGATGCCCTTTTGGCTACGTTCACACAGCATCCTTAGTGCTTGAATCTAATCTTTTCCCCCCTAATTGTCTTTCTCTCAAACAGGAAACAGACAGAGTGAAACATGGAGAGCAAGAGAGAGACAGACGAGAAGAGGGAGAGTTGTAATTTAGCTGGCTGACAGAGGAAGTGAGTGAGTGATCTCTTGTGGGTGTGTGTGACTGTGACAGGCTAAATGAATGGACATCACTGTGTGTGTGTGTGTGTGTGTGTGTGTGTGTGCGTGTGCGTGCGCGTGTGCGCGTGCGTCCGCGTTTGCATGTTCATACTTAATGTCAAATTCAAGACGGCCCTAAGTGTTTATTTTATTTTATCAACCTTCCTCCCCTCTCCTCCCTGTCATCACTCTGTGTTAGAGAGAGAGAGAGAGAGAGAGAGAGAGAGAGAGAGTGTGTGGTCAGAGAGAGAGAGAGAGAGAGAGAGAGAGAGAGCAGTGAGAGTGGGGAGAGACAGAGGGAAATGACCAACAGGTGGAGTGGTGTCTCCACAGTAAAATATATTTCCACCCTCCTCTCATCCTCCCCTCTTCTTTCACTTCAACTCACCTTTCCTTTCCTTTGCTCATCTCATCTCATCTCCTCCCATGTCTCAGCTCACCACCTCAGCACGGTTGCCAGATCTCAGGAGGCAAACAAGCATCCCTGACTGTCAAAAGAAGCCCAAAATAACCAACCACCTCTATAACCACCCTTCTTTTAAACTTGAACAAAATATTACACCATTACACTGTACAGAGTGACAGTCATTTGTAGGCAATGGAAATAAAATTAATTTGACTTGTTTTGGTGGGGCACCATATTTTTGACATCTGGATATCTATTCACCGGAACCGGAACCTTCACTGGCTTCCCATCTCGGCACGCATCAAATTCAAGACACTGGTACTTGCCTACATGGCAGTACAGCAGATCTTCTGCTGTATCTGCAATCTATGGTCAGTTTCCAGACCTGGCACCACTCCTCCACCCATGCAGACCCCCTCACCCCTCCATCCCTACGTGGACTCAAAAGTCACTCATCCCGATCATGACTCTTCTCATCCCTGGCGCTACAATGGTGGAACAAGCTCCCCCCTTCTGTCAGGGTGGCCCAATCACTGCCCATCTTTCAGCAGGGACTCAAGACACACCTCTTCAGGCTACCCCTGGGCTCTTCTTGAACTGACTCGTCTTCTTCTTCTTCCTCTCCTTCTTCTTCTTCTTCTTCTTCTTCTTCTTCTTCTTCTTCTTCTTCTTCTTCTTCTTCCTCTCCTTCTTCTCCTTCTTCTTCCCCTTCTTCTTCTCCTTCTTCTCCTTCTTCTTCTTCTTCTTCTTCTCCTTCTTCTCCTTCTTCTTCTTCTTCTTCTTCTTCTTCTTCTTCTTCTTCTTCTTCCTCTCCTTCTTCTCCTTCTTCTTCTTCTTCTTCTTCTTCTTCTTCTTCCTCTCCTTCTTCTCCTTCTTCTTCTTCTTCTTCTTCTTCTTCTTCTTCTTCTTCTTCTTCTTCTTCTCCTTCTTCTCCTTCTTCTCCTTCTTCTTCTCCTTCTTCTTCCAAAAATCCAACTATTGCCGGTTATTCCTTCTTAAAACTACTTTCTACAAATGCTACTCTATTCCTTTTAAAAAGTCTTAGCTGACATAGATTGTGTTGCACAGTTGATTTCACTACTGTTGACATTGCTTAGAATGAGAGGATATGGCAACCATGCCACCTCCTCTATTCTCTGCTCCTCTCCTTTCCTTTCCTCTCCTCTTCCTCTTTGCCTAATATAAAGCAGAGGTTGTATAAGTCCCTATGCAATATCTAACTCAGTGATCGGGTCAAAAGGGCAAATCTACAATGGATTCCGGCCTTCACAAATCCATAATCCATGCTCTCTCAGTCTGGACAGCTCTCAGCCAAACCCTGCAGTGTTTTTTTGTTTGTGAGTTCCCCCCCCCCCCTTTTTTTTGCACGTTTCTGTGTGTGTGTGTGTGTGTGTGTGTGTGTGTGTGTGTGTGTGTGTGTGTGTGTGTGTGTGTGTGTGTGTGTCTGTCCATCCAGGGTTGTCTGAGGTCAACTCAAATACAAACAGTGAAGTCAGCAAGTACATTGAAATAGGTTTAAAAGCCAAAACTGATTAAAAATGCTCCATACAGTATAAACACCTCAATCAGCTTAAACAAGCCCAAACCGATTGACATTTCAATCGGTTGCAGGGGGGTAGTTTAAACATTTTCATAAACCGATCAAAATAATTTTTTTAGCATGTAAACGATGAAACTGATTACTCTCTGGCTGCATTCTTTCTGCGCATGACCATGAAGTCCTCCGTCTTGATGCAAAGGGGAATCCTGCCTGCTGCAGCAGGAGAGGAGAGAGGACAGCAGCTGCTGCCAGAAGACTTATTTTCTAACTATGCCCGGACAAAGTGGAGATTTTCAACACTCCAGTGAGGAGAAACCCGCACGGAGTAGGCTAAGTGCAAAACGTTTTCTCGTCAGGATTCCGTGTCTCTCATTTGTGTGTGACTTCAGTCCATATAATATGTCTGGCATCATTCATGTTTTAGGCTACCGGTATGATTATAATATGAATTTATTTTTCACTGTGAGAAAATGTATTTTATTTATTTGACAGGGACAATGGACAGTCACAAACTGTCCCAGACTTAGTTAGGAAGCTAAATTTAATCTGCAGTCCCTGCGGTCCCTAGATGATACAAGGACAGTCAAAAACACAATAAAACAGTTACAATGTAAATCTGATACACATGCATGTACATAATCCAATTCAAAATAAGAATAATAAAAGATGCACTGCTAGGTATTGGATGTTAATGACTACATGATTGTTGGGATTTCAGCCATGATTTCAGTTGGTTTTTTAAAACTTGTAAAGTTGGGGCTTTGTCTGATGCTACTGGGAGTAGAGTTCCAGATGTTTGTAGCTCTGATGGAAAAGGCTGATCGGTGCGTCTCAGTTGAACTGCACAGTTGCCTCTGGTGGCGGCTCTTGTTTGTTTGATGTTGTCTGAGCACAGTGGAACAAACTCTTTTAGAGGAGGAGGAGCAAGATCATGAATAATTCTGTACATCAAACCAATATTTGCATAATTTACAAAGTTATCAAAGGACAATAGATTGTACTTGGAAATGATATGACAGTGGTGATACCTGTCCAGGACTTTCAGGGTGTATTTGTATAGACTGTGCATTGGCTTGATGGTGGTTTTTCCCGCCTGAGACCAAGTGGTAATACCTATGACAAGTGAGTGCATGTACAACTTGGCACCATCTGTTGATATTTGGTTTAGAGCCCTGCACGGGCTTCAGATCTGGGCCCTAGCCCGGCCCGAGCCCAATGTGAGCCCTACGGCTTGTCAAACTTTACTGCATCATTTATCATTTTGAGAATTAAAGGACCAAGTTGGGGCCAGAATGTTAATAAGAATTCAGGAGACTCTAAGGCCTACAAAATTACCCTTCAGCCGGAGGCAGAACACGCCATCTTCGGCTGCTCGGAGACCTCTCTGGGCTTCCCCACAGCTGTGCAACAGTCTCTGACACTGGGGACAACTGTTGCCAACACACTAATTCTGAAAGAATGGAAGTCCCCCTCTTCACCTTCTTTCCAACTGTGGTTGACGGACACGATCTCTGTTATAAGGATGGAGAGGCTCAGATCCTTGAGAACCAACTCACTTAAAAAATCTCTAGCTATTTGGGAGCCGTTTCTGGCCTACCTCGATGAGGTTGGGGGCGGTGGGTGACTTGCCCGGCTGGTTTCTGTTGGACGCCTTGCGTGGGACCCCATGCGCGACATCTCTTACAAGTATATAAGCACCTTATGGATGGTAGCACCACATTATGATAACTGTTGATATATGTATGTCTTTTTTTCCGTTACTGTCTGAGCTTGTTCATTTTTGTTCATATTGTGGAGTCTCGTCAGCCTACCCCCTGACAGGTGAGAGCAGGAGGACAGCCAGCCACCACAGTGACGTCAGAGCAGGGGGATCCCAACAGAAACGCTGTCTGGGACGCGTCATCACTGATAGGTACTTCCCCAATTATGTCCTGAATCAGTGGGACCGCTAGCAGCCGGGCGCTGTTAGGAACAGAGCGCCCGGCTGGAACAGATCCCCAATCAGTGGCCCTAGAAAAACAGACGCCGCTCTGAAGCTCACTGTGTGGCCGGTTTTCCTCCAGGTGGAAGCGCTCCTTGCTGTCGGGCGGTAAGTCAGATTTCCACTCCTCTCCCTAAACATTCTCGTGTCATACAATGATGTTGCCTGACAGACCCTCTCTCCTCTCGTCCACAGGCACGTTACGGGAGCACTTAAACGAGGAACGGAGCCCTGGCTACGTGGTGGGGAGCAAACCCCCTCACTGGCCCCAGGCTAACCCAGCCTACTTTAGTTATATATATTTCATGGACATACCCCGATACGGGAAGAGTTTTCATTTTGGTGAATAAAACAACGCTTCGGCGTATAAAACTGTTTTATGTGTCTTGGATTGAATCAGAGTTGCCACAAGTGGTGGAGAATGCAGGCACTCTGATTCAACGCCAACCGCACGCACCATGGAGCAAGCACAGGCTCTGGTGGCCCTAATACAAAGCCAAACTGACCTACAGCAGGCAGTACACGAACTGATAAAAAAAATAGAGAAAGACGGCTCGACTTCCCGGGCTCCAGGAGATGTCCTCACTAAGCAGACCCCCGACGATGATATCGAGGCATACATGGAGCTCTTCGAAAGAACGGCGGTGCGAGAGGGATGGCCCGCAGCCCACTGGGGAGGCATCATCGCGCCCTTCCTCACGGGCCAGGCACAGAGGGTTTGCCGGGACATGTCCATGGGAGAGGCCCGCGACTTTGTGAAACTGCGCACCGCCATCCTCGCCAGTTACGGCTACAGCCTTCCTGCTCGCGCACAAAGGTACCATGGCTGGAGGTACACCCCGGACCAACCGCCCCGCTCCCAAGTCGCCGATTTGCTGAGGCTCACCCAGAGTTGGCTCACCTCCACCGGGGAGCCCCCGTGGATAGAACGCCTCGTAATAGACAGATGTATCCGCTCCTTGCCGCCCGACGCCCGAAAATATGCCGCCCAGGTGAGCCCCTCATCGCTGAACGCATTGGTGGCCTTGCTAGAGAACCACCAAGTCAGCGCCGACATGATGCGCCACACGCAGAACGAGCCCCTCCGAAAGCCCGCCATAGCCGACAGACCCAGCCGAGACAGCCGACGCCGGCCACCGCCGCTACAGCCCCCGACCCAGAGGGACCCTCGTGCCCAGGCCGACCGAGTGAGTCGGCAGCTGAGGAGGTGCTATGTCTGCGGACAAGAGGACCACCTCTCCTGGTCCTGCCCCGACCGGGATGTGTCGATGCCTTCCGCCGCCGGAGACGAACCACGGCCCTCCCTCCACACCGGAGGAGCCCCTAGCCAGCAGGCGACACTGCCGGTCCGGGTGGGCCGCATCGACACCCACGCCCTCCTAGACTCCGGTAGTGTGGTGACGCTCGTGCGGGCTGACCTCGTGGAGGTCCTCACTACAGAGACAATGCCGGTGACGTGCGTCCACGGGGACGTGAAGAGCTATCCGGTCAGTTATATACGGGTCCAGACCCCGAAAGGCGACGTAAAAGTAGCCGCCGGCGTGGTGCCCAACCTCCCGGTCCCGCTCCTGATAGGCACCGACTGCCCCCTATTCAGCCGGTACTGGAGTCACGGTCGTCGGCCGGAGAAGCCCCGACGAGAGAAACCGAGGGGAAAAAGGATGGCCCGGCCGCGCCTGGCCTGCCCAGCCTTCCGGCCGGGATCAGACGGACCGCAGTCCGAAACATCAGCCGCGGAAGACGGTCCAACCCGGCCAGCCGAGTCGGACACGCCTCCTCTCGACGAGGACCCTTTCGCGGAGTTTCCGCTCCCGGACGACCCTGGACCTCCGGGCCGCGGAGAGTTTGCCTCGGCCCAGTGGGCCGATCCGAATTTGGAAGCCGGCCGCCGCGCCGTCGCTGGCATCGATGGCCAGCACTGTTCCGGGGTGAGACAAAACTTTCCACAGTTTATTGTTAAACATGGGTTGTTGTATCGAGTCGCCAAAACTCCGGGGGGGGATTTAATAGAACAATTGTTAGTACCAAAAACATACGTATCCAGAGTGTTGTATTTGGCCCACACTCACCAACTGGGGGCCCACTTAGGGGTCCAAAAAACGTATGATAGAGTGCTACGCAGGTTCTATTGGCCCGGCATAAAGAAAGCCATTGAACTGTTCTGTCGTTGTTGTGGCGAGTGCCAGAAAACGGCACCCCGGCCAATGTACCGGAACCCACTGATTCCACTGCCAATCATCGAGGTCCCGTTCTCCAGGCTGGCCATGGATATCGTGGGGCCTCTCCCGAAGTCCAGCCGAGGACACCGATACATACTGGTAATAGTGGATTATGCTACTCGGTACCCTGAGGCAATACCTTTACGCACCGCTAATGCAAAAAATGTCGCTCGAGAACTGTTCCTGCTATTTAGCAGAGTGGGAATAGCGGAGCAGGTACTCACAGACCAAGGGTCCTGTTTTATGTCCAGAGTAATGACGGCGTTATACAAATGGCTGAAAATCACCCGTATCAGAACTTCTGTTTATCACCCCCAGACCGATGGACTTGTCGAGAGATTCAACCAAACCCTGAAAAAGATGCTAAAAAAACTGATTGACGTGGACGGAAAAGATTGGGACCAACTCCTCCCATACGTGCTGTTCGCCATACGGGAGGTGCCACAGGCCTCCACCGGATACTCACCGTTCGAACTCCTCTACGGCCGAAACCCCCGGGGCCTACTCGACCTGGCCAAGGAGGCCTGGGAAAGCCAGCCCTCCCCCCTCCGGAATGTTATCGAACATGTGGAGCGGCTCCAGGAGAGAGCCAAAAAGGTCTGGCCACTGGTACGGAGTCACATGGAGGAAGCCCAGGCAGCCCAGGCGCGCACCTATAACAGGGGAGCCAAAACCCGGCAGTTCCAGGTAGGAGAGAAGGTCCTGGTGCTGGTGCCCAGCCATGACTGCAAATTCCTGGCAAAATGGCAGGGACCATTTGAAGTAACCGAGAAGGTCGGGCCAGTGAATTACCGGGTCTGTCAGCCGGGGAGGAGGAAAGGCCACCAGATATACCACATAAACATTCTGAAGCCATGGCACGACGCCGAGAGACCCGGCCCCCTAGCCCTCCTCACCCTCGCACAACCCAGGCCACCGCAGACGATCCCCGTGGACATCGGACAGGACCTGGGGCCAGAGCAACGACAAGATCTCAAGGAACTCCTAGGAAGGAGTCATGATGTTTTCTCCGAGCTGCCAGGACGGACACACGCTATCCAACACGACATTGAGACGACGCCGGGAAAAGTGGTGCGACAGCGGCCCTACCGCATCCCCGAGGCCCGGAGAGAAGCCATCCGGGGCGAAGTGAAGAAAATGCTCGAGTTGGGCGTAATAGAAGAGTCCCACAGCCCCTGGTCCAGCCCCATTGTCATTGTGCCGAAGCCAGACGGGACGCTTCGGTTTTGCAATGATTTTAGAAAACTGAATGAAATATCCACTTTTGACGCATACCCGATGCCAAGGGTAGATGAATTAATCGAGCGGCTGGGGCCCGCTCGATTCGTGAGCACCCTGGACCTCACCAAAGGCTATTGGCAGGTACCCCTAACCAGACGGGCGAGAGCCAAAACCGCATTCGCGACCCCCGACGGCCTATTTCAATACCGCGTCCTCCCCTTTGGAGTACACGGCGCCCCGGCCACATTTCAGCGACTGATGGACAGAGTCCTCCGGCCCCATCGCGCTTATGCGGCGGCATATCTAGACGATATCGTCATACACAGCAGCAGCTGGGAGCAGCACATGACACAGCTGGAAGCGGTGCTGGGAGCCCTCCGCCGAGCCGGACTCACCGCCAACGCCAAGAAATGTAAATTGGCATGGACAGAGACAAACTACCTGGGATACACCATAGGCCGGGGGTGCGTAAAACCCCAAATAACCAAAGTGGAGAGGATACAAAATTGGCCCCAGCCCAGGACGAAAAAACAAGTAAAATCCTTCCTGGGCCTGATTGCATATTATTTAAAATTTGTAAAATTTTTTGCCACCATAGCAGCCCCGTTGTATGACTTAACGCGCCAGAAGCTGCCCCACCATGTCAAATGGACGGAGGAAACAAACGCCGCATTCGGTGCCCTAAAGGAGGCGCTCTGCCGAGAGCCGGTGCTGATAGCCCCAGACTTCGCTAAGCCATTCATCCTACACACAGACGCCTCAGGAACAGGAATAGGAGCAGTGCTGGCGCAGGTAATAGATGGGGATGAACACCCCGTTACCTTTATAAGTAGAAAATTGCTTAAACATGAGAGAAACTACTCAACCGTAGAGAAGGAATGCCTGGCGGTGAAGTGGGCCATTCACTACCTACGCTACTACCTATGGGGCAGGGTATTCACCCTCATCACGGACCACGCCCCCCTAAAATGGATGGCGACGAACAAGGATAAAAATGAGCGGGTAACGCGGTGGTTCTTGGAACTTCAGAACTATAAGTTCAAAGTGGAACACAAACCAGGAAGAGAGATACCACACGCAGACGCCATGTCACGCCGAGATGAAGCAGGGGAAAGTGAAGCTCCCCGCACTGGCAGCGAGCTTAGGGGGAGGATGTGTGGAGTCTCGTCAGCCTACCCCCTGACAGGTGAGAGCAGGAGGACAGCCAGCCACCACAGTGACGTCAGAGCAGGGGGATCCCAACAGAAACGCTGTCTGGGACGCGTCATCACTGATAGGTACTTCCCCAATTATGTCCTGAATCAGTGGGACCGCTAGCAGCCGGGCGCTGTTAGGAACAGAGCGCCCGGCTGGAACAGATCCCCAATCAGTGGCCCTAGAAAAACAGACGCCGCTCTGAAGCTCACTGTGTGGCCGGTTTTCCTCCAGGTGGAAGCGCTCCTTGCTGTCGGGCGGTAAGTCAGATTTCCACTCCTCTCCCTAAACATTCTCGTGTCATACAATGATGTTGCCTGACAGACCCTCTCTCCTCTCGTCCACAGGCACGTTACGGGAGCACTTAAACGAGGAACGGAGCCCTGGCTACGTGGTGGGGAGCAAACCCCCTCACTGGCCCCAGGCTAACCCAGCCTACTTTAGTTATATATATTTCATGGACATACCCCGATACGGGAAGAGTTTTCATTTTGGTGAATAAAACAACGCTTCGGCGTATAAAACTGTTTTATGTGTCTTGGATTGAATCAGAGTTGCCACAATATATATTGTTAAAATTGAAAATAATATATACAGTATATAAAAAAAGGAATTCAGGAGGAATCCCATCAAAACCTGGAGACTTGCCTCTGCTCATAGTACATAAAGCGGTTTCCAATTCACACCAAGATATTGGTTTCTCCAAAGACAAGACTTCATTAGGAGATAGCTTGGGTAGACGAAGATTATCAAAAAAAGAGTCAGACAGAAGAATCAGGTGATACCTCAGAACTATAAAGATTAGAAAAGAAAGTGCGAACCGTATTGTTGATTTGCGTGAGATCTGTCACCAAATCCCCCTGTGGGGATTTGATGGATGTTATATTGGCAAAGTTCTCGCAGGCTCTGACACTCATAGCTAGTGATCTGCTAGGGCGAGCATTCATCAACACATTCAATCTTTAGTTCAAATTGGCTAAGCGGTGTCTGTGGCGGTGTCAGTCACGATTAATTTGTGATGTCATCAGTGATGTCACTTGAGCAATTGTGATGTCATCAGTGATGTCACTCGAGCAACTGTGATGTAGTATGAGCCGAAGGGGGCATGGTGCAGGTTGGAGACCACATTGCATTAATATGTGGAAGGGGTATGTATAGCAATGGGATTTGGGGGATTTTTTTTTTTCAATCACACATAGCTGCGTTTAGACTAGTTTTTGTAACCAGCAGGGGGCACTGGTCCATTTCATGGAACTACCTTTTGTGATGTCACAGGGATGCAAAATAGTCACCTTTAGGTGACAGTCACATTTTTCAGCCCAAAATATGAGGATTTCTGAGTGGTTTTATGTCTGCCCTGGTATCTGTCACCTTTTTTCACTCTCCATGACTTTGCATCCCTGTGTCAGCCCCAGCAGAACATTCTCCTCTTGTGATGTCACTCCTGTTGTTATGTCACACACCCATTTATAAAATGACACCTTTTCCTCCATATTTATACCCTGGGGGCCTGGGGGGGGGGGGGGGTCTTTGTCTTTTTGTGTTTTCACTGTAATCATGAGCCCAAAATGTCAATTCAGATTTTTTTTTAACCTGCACCACGCCCTTTAAGTCTGCAATAGTATGATTGAAATCTGTTTCTGCTGTGGCTGGTGTGTTTTAATTCTTTCTTTCTTTCTTTCTTTCTTTCTTTCTTTCTTTCTTTCTTTCTTTCTTCTCTGTAAGACATGCCTCTTAATTCTAAATGATACATAGCCTATTTAATGAGATTTTGTAAAAGCCGAAATTCGAGGAGAGGAAAAATAGGTATATTGCCCTTTTAGAGTCCAGTGTCCCTTTTAGTAGTTTGAAGAGCCAAAAGAAGTCTGCACATTTTATTTCGCCAGTCATGCTGTTGTGTGTGTGTGTGTGTGTGTGTGTGTGTGTGTGTGTGTGTGTGTGTGTGTGTGTGTGTGTGTGTGTGTGTGTGTGTGTGTGAGACATGTGTGTGTGTCATTCTAATCGAGCATCACGAGACCACTGGTGTGACTGTGATGTTGTCTTTGTCTCTGTGACTGATGTCATTTCTCAGAAGCATTACTTTGGAACAATCCTTTTTTCATGTCTTCAGTTCCTTCCTGTTCCTCTGACTTCTTCAGCCTATTTATTTGTGGGAGTGGCTTTGTGGGAGTGGGTGGTGCTAGTCTACTATTATAAAGATGATAGTGCCAGTCAGTGTTGTGTTGAGTCACATTCAAAGCGTAAAATACCCAGTAAATGCAAGTCAAGATTAAAACTATTTAACT
>NC_139624.1:26875485-26945485 GCF_964638095.1 Poromitra crassiceps | reverse complement strand
GTACAGTACGCCAAAGCGATATCCATTGACTTTAACCTTTTCGATGATGCTGTTGTATGTTGCGCGTTTCTGTTGCACCAACGCGGAGAGGTCCTGCCGGACGAAAAAGCGCGTACCCTAGCAGCCTGGAGGATGAGTTGACGGTCGGGCCAGCGGAGTAGGCGGATGAAGATGGCCCTCGGTGTCAGGCCGGGGTCTGGACGTGGCCGAGGCGCCCGGTGTGCCCTGTCCACTGTGGTTTCTCGCCTTCCTTCAGGTCCAGGATGTAACACAGGATTTTGCCAAGGAAAGCGTCCATGTCACCAATCTCAGCTCCTCTTTTACATTGATCAGGCGAATGTTATTTCTTTTACTCCTGCTGATTAAGTCATCAACCTGCGTGTGCAGGGTTTGTTTTTGCATTTTATCCATTTTCGGACTCACTGTGTTGTTTTTGTCCTCCAGTGCGCTGATGCGCTTTTCCGCATTAGAAACTCTGTTCACGGTTGCCTTATTTTCTTTAGTGAGTGAGTGGATGGACTTCTGCACGTTTTCAAACTTGTTTTCAAGCTGCTCAAAACCTCTGAGCGATGTCGGACTTAATCGATAGTGTTTCACGGAGTAAAAGTTAAGCCCAAGCCGTGTATCTCCAGCCTCCAGCAGGTGAGTCATTTCCTCATTCATGGCGGTGATTGCTTCGTCTCTTTTCTTTCTGCTTACTGGTTTTCAGTCTTGTGCTTCTTCCAGCAGACATTCGCCCCACTCTTTAAAGTTATTCAGTTGGTTCTGGTCACCTTATTCATTTTAGATCAGATCGCTAAAACATATTGTTTGGTCTGGTGTAGCAGCTGTCTAGCTGAGCGCCATGTTCACCGTGATGCCGGTTGATTTCCGCCAAATGATGTCAAGTCAAGTCAAGTCAAATTTTATTTATATAGCACCTTTCATACACAAAGGCAATTCAAGGTGCTTTACAAAAAAATAATCGAAAAAACAAGCAGCAAAGCAATGCACATAAAATGTGCAGATGAAGCTGTGTAACCTGTAAAATCCATCGATTTTGGAGGTCACCGAGTGGCCGTTTGCTGAAAAAATCCATAGATAAGCCGCACCGTTATATAAGCCGCAGGGGCCAAAAAACGGGGAAAAAGCCGCGGCTTATAGTCCGGAATTTACGGTACATCAAAAGTGTATGGACGTAATGAATGAAAGAACTGTCTTCATTTACATCAAAAGTGTATGGACGTAATGAATGAATGAACTACGTATCTTTATTTGCATCAAAAGTGTATGGACGTAATGAATGAATGAATGAACTATCTTTATTCACAGCTAAAGCGTATGGACGTAATGAATGATTGAACTATCTTTATTACATCAAAAGTGTATCGACGTAATGAATGAATTAACTATCTTTATTACATCAAAAGTGTATGGACGTAATGAATGAATGAACTATCTTTATTTACATTGCGCTTTCTACAGCAGAGCCGTCTCTGTCAAGCACATACCCTTGGCTCACTCTTGGCCATACCCAGGGCCGGTTCCAGAACAAGATGACTACGGGTGCATCCTAGATAGGAAGGGGTGCAGATGCCCGGCCATAGGCCGGACCCACTCGGGTGGCCGGCCAAAGGCCGGCCGCCCGAAAAATTTGACATGTTATTTTACTAAAAATAATGCATTTGACCATCATTTCAAGTAGAATGATACCACCCAAGTAAGAATATTTCAAGTGTTTCAAGTGCTTTACTGAAATATTTGGACCATATAATGATAATACAATTATCTCAACCTTTTTTTTTTTTTTTTTTATACTTTGTTTTTATTCAGTTTTTCCATTTGCAAGTGCAAAAGAACAGACATACAGGTACAGTGCACATAACAGAGACAGACATCAGTGGAAGGAACTGTTACAAATTCAAATAAAATAAAATAATAACAGGTCTTGAAGGAGCACATCCATCTTCTTCACATCTAGTTTACATAATTGCTGTGGGTTGCATATGAGACAACAATCACATCCCATGGGGATTATCACATGGAGAGAATGGGAGAGGAAAAATAAAACAAAACAAAACCAAAAACACATTATACAGAGTGATTGGATCACCTGTAGGTTACCCCTCACAGAGGTCCTTTGAACTACCCAGATACAGAGACCATCTCATCCAGTGGTTGACAAATTTGTCCATGCATAATCTCAAAGAAAAGGTCAGACTTTCCATTTTGTAAATTTCCTTTACCAGCCCTATCCACTCTGATCTCGTTGGAGGTTCTACATTCAACCACTTCCTCGTTATAGCTTTTTTACTGGCTGCGAGCAGTATGTGGAGAAGGTATCTATCATGTGAATTGAGCTTGTGTGGTATATTGCATAAGTAAATTGTACTAAAATCGTGGTTAAGCCTTAGGCCCATTATTGTGTTTATCTCAGCTACTACTCCCAGCCAGTATGGTTGAATTACAGCACAGTCCCAAAAAGTATGAAAGTGGTCGGCCATGGTGTTGTTACATTTCCTCCAGCAGTGACCAGGATCTGTGTTGCCAATCTGTCTCTGTTTTATCTTTGGGGTGATAAAAAACCTGATCAAATTTTTCCATACAAATTCTCTCCATTGACCCGAACTTGACGTGTGTACCTGTGTTTTACATATATTAAACCACTCCTCCTCTGTAAGAGACATATTCGCTTCTTTCTCCCATTTTGATTTAACATACATTGTGGAGTGAGTCTTGGAAGATTGTAAACATGAGTAGATTCTGGCAACCAGTTTTTTCTGAGGGTTGAATTATCTCAACCTTAAAAGGTTACATATAGGTGCCAAAAAGCCATAAAATCACATCAAAGAACAAAGAAAAACAACAACTATCATTCAAGTTTAAACAGTAAGTGTGCAGCTGTAGCATTTTTTTTTTTTTTTTTTTTTTTTTTTTTTTTTTTTTACTTTTCAACTGAGCATGCAGACAATTAAAATAAGGGTGCAATGCATGCTTTTGCACCCCCGTAGAACCGGGCCTGGCCATACCCCAAACTCAATAACAACAATATGGCGGTTTAATGTTGCCTTGTTATCGTCAAACTTGTGCACGTGGTAACGTTAGAACATAATAATAACTTTTAGGAATCGCTAGTGTCTGCTGGTAAATTCTGCATGCAGGTGACCCAGTAAGAACACTGTAATGTTATTTCAATAAATTCTTAGCTTATAAAATAAGTAAATGCGACCCCAAATCACAGAGGTGCCGATTTGAACGGGACTAATATTATGACATGACTTGTTGCCATTTATGCAAGCTAATGTCAGATGCCCCAAATCACATTTAAAAAATAACATATGATGTAATGCAACTTCCTGCGCTAAGGGACCGCTCGTTATTTAGAAAGGGGGTCACTGGAGGGATTTGGTGTGCTCTGAAATAAAAAGCTGTGCCCCTTCCCTGATCAAAATATATTTTTCCTTCACCCTCCCGAAGCGATTTGAAAAATATAATTGACCCTCCCCAAACAATATTGTGGCGAGCTTGCGTGGAAGAATGCAGACTGACACAGATATCTTACTTTTAACCTAACATTTGCAGAAACTCCGGCCAGAGGTGATCGAACACACTAACAGTCTCAGTCATGGTGGCTACATTGATAGTAAAACTAAACATATCCTGGCCACACAAACATTGCCATACCACATAATGCAATCAAAAAATGAGCACAACATCACTAAACCATGTTTTTAACTGTAACAGTAACAGCTTCCCACAAGAACATGGAACTCCCATAATCCTTTGCGCTGCTTAGAACTGTCACCAATCAGAGTGACCGCCTCCTCCGGTCGCTACATAATGCTATTTTCGCTTGTGAAACAATCTTCAGTCTGTGTATATCAATATTTGTGTTTAAATAGCGGTCAATGACTGATGGAAAAAAAGTTCGCCGGTTCTATTATTGTGCGTAAAAACACAACCCTATGTGAAACATATATGTCATCCTGGTGGTATAAATACCCCTTGTAGACTTAACGTAATTTAGGAGATGAGTGAGCCGTAACTCGGTTCTACTGTGACTGTAAGACGACTTATCTGCGCATAGAGCCCATATATATTTTGTGATGCCGATGTCTGTTTGCTCGACTTTGTTCCAGTGGGTTATTGTACTTCCATATTATCACCAGAAAAGCGCCACCGATTCGCCAGATACTGTACACGCCCACTGTCTGGATAGGCCAAGCACAAAGATTGACAGATAGGACCGCCAAAGAGAAACAATGCACCGGGACATACCAAACAGTTTGGACAGGAGGGGTGTAAATGAAGCAACTCAGTAGTTGTTGAAGTCCGAAAAGCAAACATTACACACACAAAAAAAGTTTATATATTTTTATCGAATCAACATTGTATACCCCTCCCCTGGACTCAAATTAAAGAGAGTGTACCCTCCCTCAGACTAAATTTAAAACAAAATTACCCTCCCCTATTTTCCTCCAGTGGACCCTTCCCTAAATAACGAACGGTCCCTAATAAGATCAAGTATGTTTTTCCACATCTTACATTTTATCCATGGTTGACATTTTTGGTTCTCCTGTCAATGAGCAAGTTTGTCCTGCTTTGTGTGTAACAAAGTGTGAATGTTGATTCCTGCTTACTGCCCATGTGTAGGCTAGATGGGACAAAAACATCTTCCCCCCTAAAATAACCTTCTACGGTGGCTGCCTGGTGACATCAAGATATTTTTTATTATTGCGTGGCCACACATTAGTATCTCATGGCCACGAGATACTAATGCGTGGGAACGAGATAACTAAGTCATGGCCACAAGATACTAATGTGTGGAACGAGATAACTAAGTCATGGCCACAAGATACTAATGCGTGGGAACGAGATAACTAAGTCATGGCCACAAGATACTAATGTGTGGAACGAGATAACTAAGTCATGGCCACGAGATACTAATGCGTGGGAACGAGATAACTAAGTCATGGCCACGAGATACTAATGTGTGGAACGAGATAACTAAGTCATGGCCACGAGATACTAATGTGTGGAACGAGATAACTAAGTCATGGCCACGAGATACTAATGCGTGGGAACGAGATAACTAAGTCATGGCCACAAGATACTAATGTGTGGAACGAGATAACTAAGTCATGGCCACGAGATACTAATGCGTGGGAACGAGATAACTAAGTCATGGCCACAAGATACTAATGTGTGGAACGAGATAACTAAGTCATGGCCACGAGATACTAATGCGTGGGAACGAGATAACTAAGTCATGGCCACGAGATACTAATGTGTGGAACGAGATAACTAAGTCATGGCCACGAGATACTAATGTGTGGAACGAGATAACTAAGTCATGGCCACGAGATACTAATGCGTGGGAACGAGATAACTAAGTCATGGCCACGAGATACTAATGTGTGGAACGAGATAACTAAGTCATGGCCACGAGATACTAATGCGTGGAACGAGATAACTAAGTCATGGCCACGAGATACTAATGTGTGGAACGAGATAACTAAGTCATGGCCACGAGATACTAATGTGTGGAACGAGATAACTAAGTCATGGCCACGAGATACTAATGTGTGGAACGAGATAACTAAGTCATGGCCACGAGATACTAATGTGTGGAACGAGATAACTAAGTCATGGCCACGAGATACTAATGTGTGGAACGAGATAACTAAGTCATGGCCACGAGATACTAATGTGTGGAACGAGATAACTAAGTCATGGCCACGAGATACTAATGCGTGGGAACGAGATAACTAAGTCATGGCCACGAGATACTAATGTGTGGAACGAGATAACTAAGTCATGGCCACGAGATACTAATGTGTGGAACGAGATAACTAAGTCATGGCCACGAGATACTAATGCGTGGAACGAGATAACTAAGTCATGGCCACGAGATACTAATGTGTGGAACGAGATAACTAAGTCATGGCCACGAGATACTAATGTGTGGAACGAGATAACTAAGTCATGGCCACGAGATACTAATGTGTGGAACGAGTAAGTCGTGGGAACCACATATTGATTATCTCGTGGCCACGCATTAGTAACTCGTGGCCACGCATTAGTAAGTCGTGGACACGCATTAGTAACTCGTGGCCACGACTTAATTATCTCGTTCCCACACATTAGTATCTTGTGGCCATGAGATACTAATGCGTGGCCACGCAATAATAAAAATATCTTGATGTCACCAGGCAGCCACCGTACTTTTCATTAAGGTACAGGATGTAATTCTTGATTACAGGAGCCGTGACGGCTGAACCAAGGAGCTGCTCGTCCCCTCGGGTGAGAGGGGACGAGACAGTAGGTGGACAGACAGACAGAGAAGCAGCATATGGGGCGGAGCATAGGGACGAGACAGTAGATGGACAGACAGACAGAGAAGCAGCATATGGAGCGGAGGAGCATAGGGACGAGACGGTAGGTGGACAGACAGACAGAGAAGCAGCATATGGGGCGGAGCATAGGGACGAGACAGTAGATGGACAGACAGACAGAGAAGCAGCATATGGGGCGGAGCATAGGGACGAGACAGTAGATGGACAGACAGACAGAGAAGCAGCATATGGAGCGTAGGGACGGAGGGATTGTTTGTTGGGGATACGAAGGCCGAGGGAAACGGGGACAGTAAGGGACAGCTGAGACAAAGAGACATATGGAGAGTTCACATTAAAAAGGCCAAGCTGCCAGCAGTTAACTGTTGTTTTGATTTTTAGTGTTGAAATAGCTCAGCGTGCAAAGTGTCCATCCATGAATTCTCTGAGACCCAATTCCTGTACAAACCAGTTGTTAAATTTTGAAAATTACACAAAGAAATACTAGTTGAAGGACGTTAGGAAAAATTATTGTATAAAGGAATTGTGTTTCTATGATTTACAACCACCGAGGTATGGTCTTTTACATTTGGAAATTATGATTTTTCCACCCCCTATAGATGAAATTGTACATACCTGCACACCTGTACCAAGTTTGGTTAGCATTGGGCAACGCGTTCCTGAGTTGTTGTCCTGAGTTCCTGAGTTTCCTGAGTTGCTGAGTAGATGCGTAATGACCCAAGGAATCCAGGGATTTTTATTTTTTATTTTTTTGTAGATACTACGTTTGAAAGCTGAATGAATGACTTTATTCTGGATAATGCATGACAACATCCAAGGGATGACATGAAAAGTGCGAACACTTATTTCCATCATGGTCCCTGACTTATAAAAACATGACATACAATGACATATAACATCAGATCAACAATACAGAACAATCAAGGATAAGAGGAACAGGAGACATAAACCAACATACCATAACACCGGAAGACTCACGAGTTACTTTAGTTTGCTCAATAAGAATTTCTAAAGAAGGTTTTTAAAACCATTCAGAAAGTTAGCAGACTTAGTTTCATTAGGGATCTTGTTCTACTCCTCTCCCCCCGTATAGAGAAATGTAGTTCTTCCTACAGCGCCCGGGGACCTACTCCAGTTCTTTTGCCAGTGCCTTGGTCAGGGGCACTGACAGGAGCCTTAACCCTAACATACATGTCTTTGATGGTGGGAGGAAACCGGAGCACCCGGGGAAAACCCATACGAACACGGGGAGAACATGCAAACTCCACACAGAAAGGACCTGGGACGGACCGGGGTTCGAACCTTGGACCTTCTTGCTGTGAGGCAACAGTGCTAACCACTGAGCCACCGTGCCGTCCTAAATTTAGCATAAACACATACATGCACACACATTCACTTGCACAGGTCAATATGAGCACAGACACACACACACGCGCACACGCGCACACACACACACACACACACACACACACACACACACACACACACACACACACAAACGGACTGAAAAAGTCTCTGTCACTGCTGTGTCTTCATCTGCCAGCGCGGCCATCGAAGAAGCCCTGTCCCCAAATCAGATTGTGTGTGTGCCACGCGTGCATGTGTGTGTGCCACGCACGCGTGCGAATACCTGGTTTCACAAGTGGGGGGGGACACAATAAAATGTGGTACGCCGACCCTCTAGGGGGGTCCGGGGGCATGCCCCCCCGGAAGATTTTCTTTTTTACATTTTAAAGTAAAATGCATCAATTTGGTGCACTCTGAGGGGAAGATTAACAGGCTAGATCTATGAAGAACTACACACATCACTCAATACATGCCTTTTAGACACCACCTCCTCCAACTCATCAGAGCTCTGATATGAAAGCAGGTGACATGAACAAGGCATAGAACAATACTGATGTGAAAGCCAGAGCCATATTGAAATCACGTTGGTTGTATTATTATTATCATTATTATTATTATTAGTGTGCTTTATTTTAAATTCAACCATGTTCACTGCTTACCATGTTCACTTCCTCTCATCACCTAACCCTTTATACAGCAGCAGGGACGTGCAGAGAATGTTAGAGGGGCAGGGGCTGGCAAAAAAGTTTTAACGTTTTTAGCCAGATTTAGAGGAATATCTCAATTTAAATTAACATTTGGATGATACTTGTCACAGAAAAATAACTCCACAAAGTGAATAATATTAGTACAAAAGTTAAATTTGCTGTTACAATACTGTTGTGATATCATTATTTAGTCTTAAGAAAAGCCAAACTCTGTGAGTGCTGCCTTCAGGGATGGCTTGGAAAGGGGATTTTCCATACCGAGCGGCATTAGAAATGCATTCAGGGTCTGGAGAGGGCACTTTTTACAGACGAGAAAATCTGTGGCAATCTTTTGGAGTAGCCTATAGCTTATAATTAGCAACTCAATTAACATTCTCAGCCATAATATGATGGCTGGTCAAACAGTAGCCTATTAAGCATGATTTGTTCAGTTTACCCACGATTTTTTCAGTTTAAAAAGTGGGGGGGACAGAATCAAGGTTTTGAAAAGTGGGGGGGACATGTCCCCCCTGTCCCCAGTGGAAAATTCACCCCTGCGCGTGCATGTGTGTGCCACGCACGCGTGCATGTGTGTGTGCCACGCACGCGTGCATGTGTGTGTGCCACGCACGCGTGCATGTGTGTGTGCGTGGCACAGGTTGGGTTTAGGCATTGGATAGGTGGTCTTTATGTTTAGGCATTGGGTGGGTGGTCTTAGGGTTTGGGTCTCCAGGGGAGACCCAGCGGTCTTCAAGCCCCAAGCCCAAGTCCCTAACCCAAAACCAGGGTGGTACTACCGCCCCCTGGGTGGTAGTACCATACTTCCCAACCCATTCTGGACGACGCCGTACTTGACCTTTGCCTGGCCCTGAACCCACAGCTGAGTGCTTTTTAACGGGCAGCGCGTGGTGCGTTCCATAAAATGCTCTAGGGTCCGGGGCGCAGCACCTCAAAAGGACAAGGCACGTGACAAAGCAGTACTCTGGGACGAGTTCAGAGTGACACCAGGCTGCATATTTCCAGATATTTATTTTTTAGTTATCTTTTTACAAAAAAAAATATATATATATATATATATATATATATACAGTATATAGCAGAGAGCCAACAAAGAGTTATGCATTGTAGTGAGGACAAGTGGAGTTGGACTTTTCATGATACATGTATTCCACCAATATTGCTATAGTCTCTTAAAGGCCGGCTTTACCGTGGGGGATATGAATATATATTAAATCTCACGCCCCTAATGTTTTCGAATCCGTTGAAATTTTTGAAATTGGTTGTTTCCCACCAGAGATATCACCAGAAATCCACTCTGTGTGGAGGGGGGGGGGGGGTGGTGGAGGGGAGGGGCGGGTGCGGGGACCCGAAATACTACATTTCCCACAATGCACTGGGCTCGCGTGGCCTTCGTTTCCATGCCCACCCCTCAGGCAATTGGCTGATATCAAACTCCAGTAGGTGGCGGTAATGCACATATATGTTTGCCAACCGCCATAAAACTGAAAGAAGAAGAAGAAGGCTTCGACAATAAAACAAGAGAACAAGAAAAAAATCGGAAAAAAATCGAAAATAAAATTGCACCAAATTGCACCAAATTTAAACCGATGTATATATGTCGGGAGATGTCTTCATAAAAAAAAATTCATGCATTTTAAGGCATTTTCGTAGGAGTTACGCGCATCTGATGTTGTAACTATTTTCTGTAAAAATGGGTACATTGCTCAGCGTTGATTTCGTTACTTCAACTCACCTACTACTAGATGTAAAATTTGACGAGCTTTCCAATGCCGCCAGTCCCGTGTCTTTTGGTGCTTCCGTTCCAGAGATATGGTCTCTTGGCAAGGAGCTATGGAAAGCTAACCTAGCTACAGTATGCTATGAGGGTGAACAAGATGGCTGCCTTTTGCTTTTCGTCGAGAGCTCTGAAGGGGCGTGGAGGACCTCTAGAGGCGGGACCATGGCTCACAAGACTTGTAGTTCATTAACCTCGCGTCACCAGGCTCTTCTCGGCGAGAAAGAGCCTGGCTCCCGCCCACAATAGACCCTTCTCACGGGGGCCATTTTGGGTCGAAAAGGCAGGGTAAACACAGGTGCAAGCAAAACACTAATGAGGCTTTCCAAATTCCAATCATGGAAGTTGGAAAGCCTCATTAGTGTTTTGCTTGCACCTGTGTTTACCCTGCCTTTTCGACACAAAATGGCCCCCGTGAGAAGGGTCTATTGATTTTGTCACCCTACTGGTTCCCGCCTAGAGCCCGCCCTAGACCGGATGGCAGCGTTTCTAGCTCGTCAACTTTCACGTTAACTTGACAATTTGACCCAAGTATCAGAATCCTCTTTCACCGTTTTGACCGGTGTGTCAGGCGGTGGTGGCGGAGATGCCATATTGCATAAACGTTTTGTTTTATGTAACGCTAGCTTTGTTTTGATCAGACTCTAGTTTAGGTAACATCACCGCGTCAAGCTAACGGCAACAAAGACGTTGTTAGGCGCATTGCCATCCGGTGTTAATTCTGGGTCCGGGGTTTACGCCCCCATGACAAAAAGCGGGGTGGAAGGTGCCCAGACTAGTAGTTCATAGGCGCTCGAGTTCCGCAACGGGGAGGGAGGCCGGATGACGCGTAACGCGTCATCCGGCTTCCCTAAAATATGTGAGAGATGCCTGATAGGTCAGGCAGTGAAGCTCCAATTTCAAAAATTCCAACGGATTCTAAAACCTTAGGGGCGTGAGATTTAATATATATTCATATTCCCCACGGTAAAGCCGTCCTTTAAGAAGTGGGACACTAGTCCCCACCTGTATCCCTAGTTTTCTTAGTGTGTGTGTGTGTGTGTGTGTGTGTGTGTGTGTGCGCACGCGCGTGTGTGTGTGTCACAGAGTGTGTGTGTGTGTGTGTGTGTTTACAGGCATGTGGCGCTGAGGAGCTGATGGCATAAACAGATAAAGATGTGATGGAGGATGTGCACTCTTTTGTTTGAGTTTAGGAGACAAACGGCTGTCCCAAATGCACACACAAGCATGAATACACACACACACGCACACACACACACACACACACACACACACACACACACACACACACACACACACACACACACACACACACACACACACACACTATGCTGTGTGTATACACTACATGTCAGGTCTTAAGTGCTTGGTAACAAAGGGTGAGTTTATCCCTGGGCCCCACTGTAAATATAATGGTGACTAATGCTACAGTATGGAGGGCGATGCAGACTGGCTTGTGGTCACTATAGCCACGCCCAGTTCAGACAGAAACTCAAAGAGACTGGAGGAGTGGGAGGTAGGGCTGGGCAATATACAGTATAATATTATATTATGATATGAGCCTAGATATCATTTTACATTTTCAAGATTCAAGATTCACTTTAATAGCCACAGTAAGTAAGTAAGTAAACAGATTACAGACGGGGATTTTTGGATGATAATATTGCGATATGGCATAAGTGTCGAGCTGTTCTATTTTTGCCTTTATCCACTTAGTCATTATATCGACATTACTAATGATTATTACCAGGGTTCTCATCTATAAAACCTTGCGTAGAATCCCTACTAAAACCATGACTAACCTGTCCAGTGATTATCTACTCGATCCAATCCGTGTTTCACCACACAGTATCGTCTTGCAAAGGTATCCCACACAGATGTAGTGATGTAAAAAACAAAACAACAAAATGGTTAAAAGTAAACAAAAGCAAAGTTGAGCAATTGTGCTCCTGGAATTATCACTCACTGATGACATCACAATGAGCAATGTGCGGACCTACATAGATACAGACAGATATTATACAGACACTCCTCGATCACAATGATGTCAAAATGTCATCATCAATGAGTGATGTCATCAGCTATGCAAAGTTGAGCAATGACAATGATTGTGTGCAGACATACAGACATACTGACATACAGACAATGATTGTGCGCAGACATACACATACAGACAGACAGACAGACAGACAGACAGACAGACATACATACATACATACATACATACATACATACATACAGTACATACATACATACCAACATACATACATACATACAGTACATACATACATACTGTACATACAGACATACATACATACATACATACATACAGTACATACATACACTCCTGGATCACAATGATGTCAAAATGTCATAATCAATGAGAGATGTCATGAGTTATGCAAAGTTCAGCAAAGTTGAGCAGCTTGCCAAGCTGGCCCTGCAGCTCGCATTCGCAGCTCGGCTGCTGTGTGGCCTTGCCTGCCCTATTGGCTCTCTCCCCCTCTCTCTCTCTCTCTCTCTCTCTCTCTCTCTCTCTCTCTCTCTCTCTCTCTCTCTCCCTCTCATCTCTCTCCCTCCCTCTCCTCCTCTCCTCTCTCTTCCTCTCCCTCAGACTCTCTCCCCCTCTCTCTCTCCTCTCTCCCTCTCCCTCAGTCTCTCTGGAGCCTCCTCAGTCTCTCCCGTGATCCTCAGACTGATGACATCATCAGTGGGACTGATGTCATCAGTGGTTTATGACATCACTGATGATGTCAGTGGGATTTATGACATCACTGATGATGTCATCAGTGGGACAGACAGAGAAACAGACAGAGCCCAGACAGACAGAGCCCTAGCTCCCATTATACTGATGATGATATATATATATAGATATATAGATACTGTAGATACTGTAGATAGATAGATGTATAGTAGAAGATGTATAAACCTTTAGAGACTATGCAAAATTGAACAAGAAGACCGAACAGAGGAGGCACTATAGTGCAGCGACCAGGACACACTTAATCTGGCTTCCCACCTGCACACACCTTTATGGATGCCTGAGCAAGCCGGAGGTAACATGGGGGCTCGAACCTGTGACCCTCAGTTTGGTAGGCAGGGAATCTACTGCTGCACTACCCGCTCGCTTTGTTTACAGTGCACTGAAACCTTTGAAAACATGGCTAGAATAAAGCTATTGTTATTGTGACATGTTGTCTCTGGATTGTTACCCCCCACCCCCCAACCAATCAAAAACACAAATACGCACATGCGCACGCATGCTCGGACGCACGCACTCGCACGCACGCACGCACGCACACACACGCACGCAGGCAGGCACTCACTCACTCACTCTCTCACTCTCTCACACACACACACACACACACACACACACACACACACACACACACACACACAGCACAGCAGTGGGAGAACATCATCTGTCACCCAGGGCCCAGGCGGAGGGCGACAGATTGTCCTTGTGGTGTTCCTTCAGGTCCCACTGCTCCCAACACACGCACGCACGGACACACACACGCACGCACGCACACACACACACACACACACACACATGCGCGCGCACACACACGCACGCACACGCATGCACAAACACGCACACGCATGCACGCACACACACACACAGAAGCACATGCATGCATGCACGCACACACACACACGCAAGCACACGCATGCACGCGCGCGCGCGCAGACACACACACACACACACACACACACACACACACACACACAATCTGCCCACTGACATACTGTTCTGAAAGTACTCCTCACCGGACTCACCTAAACCTGAATCCGGAGTGACAGCAACTGAGTCAGGACTGACAGCAACTGAGTCTGGAGTGACAGCAACTGAGTCTGGAGTGACAGCAACTGAGTCAGGAGTGACAGCAACTGAGTCAGGAGTGACAGCAACTGAGTCTGGAGTGACAGCAACTGAGTCAGGAGTGACAGCAACTGAGTCAGGAGTGACAGCAACTGAGTCTGGAGTGACAGCAACTGTGTCAGGAGTGACAGCAACTGAGTCAGGAGTGACAGCAACTGAGTCTGGAGTGACAGCAACTGAGTCTGGAGTGACAGCAACTGAGTCAGAAGTGACAGCAACTGAGTCAGAAGTGACAGCAACTGAGTCAGGAGTGACAGCAACTGAGTCTGGAGTGACAGCAACTGAGTCTGGAGTGACAGCAACTGAGTCAGGAGTGACAGCAACTGAGTCTGGAGTGACAGCAACTGAGTCAGGAGTGACAACAACTGAGTCAGGAGTGACAGCAACTGAGTCTGGAGTGACAGCAACTATGTCAGGAGTGACAGCAACTGAGTCAGGAGTGACAGCAACTGAGTCTGGAGTGACAGCAACTGTGTCAGGAGTGACAGCAACTGAGTCAGGAGTGACAGCAACTGAGTCAGAAGTGACAGCAACTGAGTCAGAAGTGACAGCAACTGAGTCAGGAGTGACAGCAACTGAGTCTGGAGTGACAGCAACTGAGTCAGGAGTGACAGCAACTGAGTCAGGAGTGACAGCAACTGAGTCTGGAGTGACAGCAACTGAGTCAGGAGTGACAACAACTGAGTCAGGAGTGACAGCAACTGAGTCTGGAGTGACAGCAACTGAGTCAGGAGTGACAGCAACTGAGTCTGGAGTGACAGCAACTGAGTCAGGAGTGACAGCAACTGAGTCAGGAGTGACAGCAACTGAGTCTGGAGTGACAGCAACTGTGTCAGGAGTGACAGCAACTGAGTCTGGAGTGACAGCAACTGAGTCAGGAGTGACAGCAACTGAGTCAGGAGTGACAGCAACTGAGTCTGGAGTGACAGCAACTGAGTCAGGAGTGACAGCAACTGAGTCTGGAGTGACAACAACTGAGTCAGGAGTGACAGCAACTGAGTCTGGAGTGACAGCAACTGAGTCAGGAGTGACAGCAACTGAGTCTGGAGTGACAGCAACTGAGTCTGGAGTGACAGCAACTGAGTCAGGAGTGACAACAACTGAGTCAGGAGTGACAGCAACTGAGTCAGGAGTGACAGCAACTGAGTCAGGAGTGACAGCAACTGAGTCAGGAGTGACAGCAACTGAGTCTGGAGTGACAGCAACTGAGTCAGGAGTGACAGCAACTGGGCGTTTGAGCCATTCCATGGTTGCTTTAGCTACAGTAGTTTGGTTTGCGTGCACTTTTGACATGCGTCAATGTGGCCTCTTCACAGAGTAGTGTTACAGTTGACACCTGCCGGGGGGGAACTAGTTGTGGCACGAACCACCATTTTAGCAATGGGCTTATAAAATGAAAAAATGGGGAGCTATTTGGAGTTTTTTAGGCAATATTTAATGCGAAGTAATATATCTGTGTACAAGCAGTTACAAAACGGAATATATCTTCAATGTACTACGGGCAAACAAAACGCAACGCGTTTCAACCACGCAGGTCTTCCTCAGGCAGTGTTAGCTGGGCGTCGGCCGCCGCACCTGTGTATATAAGGCAATACGTGGCACAAGTCAGTTGGGATGACGTAGGGTGGGCAGTACTATGACATCACAATACAGGAAGGGCCTTATTAAAGACAACGGAGATAGCAACATCATAAATAAGCAATAATAAATAGACAGTAATGGCTGCAGATAGAAGCAGAAATTAGATATAGGCTATAGGTTATAGGCTAGGGGAAAAAAGGGGGGGGGCTGTGGAGGGGGGAGGGACAAAGGGGTAAAGTAAAGTAAAGTAAGGTAAAGTCCCACTGATTGTCACACAATGTGTGAAATTTGTTCTCCGCATTTGACCCATCCCCTGGGGGAGCGGTGAGCGGCAGCGTGAACACACATCATATGGACCCGGACAACAATATCATATTTAAATAAAACACGTCAAGTCAAGCTCCTCATTGAGTCCGTGAGGGCTGACTGTGTTAATGGTGTGAATCCAGCGCACTTCACGCTGTAGTAGAGTAGAGTCCTTGGGTGCGGTTTGATAATGTCCAGTGCCCAGAAACGGAGATCAGCATCAGAGTGATTGTGCTGTATGAAGTGATCCACCAGAGGGGCTTTAGTGTCTCGGCGACGAATTGCGCTCTTGTGTTCCGTTACGCGTATGCTAACCCACCGCGGGCAGGGACAGGAGATAGCATAAACTACCCCCTGTGAAGCGCAGGTGGTGAGGTGTTTGAGGTGGATGGTTACTCCGTTTGGGAACGAGAGGAATTTAGCTTTATTCGTTTGGGGGCAACATGAACAGTGTCCGCACGGGTAGTGGCCTATAGGGGGAGGACGGGAATCGATGGTGGGTTGTGTGAAGGTGGGGGTGTGGAGCGTTTTGACCAGACTGTCCCTGATGTTTTGGTTTCTGGTGAAGGCTATCCTGGGGGGTGTGGTGAATGTTTCGTGTACTTGTAGCACTCTCCAATGTTTTAACAGGCAGCGTTTAATTCTATTGGCTAGGGGAGAGTACTGGAGGGTGGCTGTGACTCTGGGTGGGGTAGGGTCCGGTGTCTTGGGCTGTAACAGGATGCCCCTGTGTGAATGTAGGGCGCGGGCTTAGCTAACGTAACAGTTAGCTAGCTAATTAAGATGCTAGCTTGTCCTCATTCAGAATCACAACCGAATTGACATCATTCCATTTTTGCAACTAGCAAATATTTGGTGAACACTGTGGGCTGATCAACATTGTCAGGACATGACCCAGAAAATATGACAAAATACACTGGAGGCGGGCTTTGAAGCTGAAATGTTTAATTTGACATGTTTACACATTAATAATTAATAACTGAGGGCTAACATCTATTGAACAGAAGCCAGCTCTTCTTGTGTTGTCTTTGGGTATACAGTAGATGAGATGGGAGCTCACAGCACCAGAGGTCTACTCTACATTGTTCTGATATGTGATCCTGTTGATCAAATATTGAGCAAATGGATTGAAATTATTTTACACGTAACAAATAGACATGCAAGCACTGCATGCAGACACACACACACACACACACACACACACACACACACACACACACACACACACACACACACACTGTTTTGTGATGGCATTACTGATTTGTGCACACACATCCTCTGCATGTTATCTGCATGTTATCTTATTCCATGTCACACAGTTTATCTTTCTGTTAAAGACGAACCTATAGGCTGCTACAAGCTTACAGATCAAATAGGGCAGTGGGTCTTAAACTTTGTTTTGCTTCACTACCCCCTTTCCCTGATTTCTGCATCCAAGTACCTCCTTTACCCGACTACAACATTTTGCTTACAAAGCTGCCACAGAAAACTACAGGTGATGCAATGCATGAATGATAACCCACGTTTTGAAGAATATACCATTACAAAATAAGAAATTGTGTGAGAGTTGCAAATACGCAATTAGTGCCTCCTGACCAAATTTATTAATGTTTCATTTATTTTCATGATTTATCCTTACATGTTTTCAGTTTTCCCCTTTTTCTCAAGTACCCCCTGTAGTACCCCCACGTACCCCTAGGGGTACGCGTGCCCCAGTTTGGGAACCACTGAAATACGAGATTACAACTCGCAGTCATTTGCTCTGCTACTCCAGTAACATCAATGGCCCTCTGCAGCTATATGATATGACCCTCTGCAGCTATATGATATGACCCTCTGCAGCTATATGATATGACCCTCTGCAGCTATATGATATGACCCTCTGCAGCTATATGACCCTCTGCAGCTATATGATATGACCCTCTGCAGCTATATGACCCTCTGCAGCTATATGATATGACCCTCTGCAGCTATATGACCCTCTGCAGCTATATGATATGACCCTCTGCAGCTATATGATATGACCCTCTGCAGCTATATGACATGACCCTCTGCAGCTATATGATATGACCCTCTGCAGCTATATGATATGACCCTCTGCAGCTATATGATATGACCCTCTGCAGCTATATGACCCTCTGCAGCTATATGATATGACCCTCTGCAGCTATATGATATGACCCTCTGCAGCTATACGATATGACCCTCTGCAGCTATACGATATGACCCTCTGCAGCTATATGATATGACCCTCTGCAGCTATATGATATGACCCTCTGCAGCTATATGACCCTCTGCAGCTATATTACATGACCCTCTGCAGCTATATGATATGACCCTCTGCAGCTATATGACCCTCTGCAGCTATACGATATGACCCTCTGCAGCTATATGATATGACCCTCTGCAGCTATATGACATGACCCTCTGCAGCTATATGATATGACCCTCTGCAGCTATATGACCCTCTGCAGCTATACGATATGACCCTCTGCAGCTATATGATATGACCCTCTGCAGCTATATGACATGACCCTCTGCAGCTATATGATATGACCCTCTGCAGCTATATGATATGACCCTCTGCAGCTATATGATATGACCCTCTGCAGCTATATGATATGACCCTCTGCAGCTATATGACATGACCCTCTGCAGCTATATGACATGACCCTCTGCAGCTATATGATATGACCCTCTGCAGCTATATGATATGACCCTCTGCAGCTATATGATATGACCCTCTGCAGCTATATGATATGACCCTCTGCAGCTATATGATATGACCCTCTGCAGCTATATGATATGACCCTCTGCAGCTATATGATATGACCCTCTGCAGCTATATGATATGACCCTCTGCAGCTATATGATATGGCCCTCTGCAGCTATATGATATGACCCTCTGCAGCTATATGATATGACCCTCTGCAGCTATATGATATGACCCTCTGCAGCTATATGACATGACCCTCTGCAGCTATATGATATGACCCTCTGAACCTCTGCAGCTATATGATATGACCCTCTGAACCTCTGCAGCTATATGATATGACCCTCTGAACCTCTGCAGCTATATGATATGACCCTCTGCAGCTATATGATATGACCCTCTGCAGCTATATGATATGACCCTCTGCAGCTATATGATATGACCCTCTGAACCTCTGCAGCTATATGATATGACCCTCTGCAGCTATATGATATGACCCTCTGCAGCTATACGATATGACCCTCTGCAGCTATATGATATGACCCTCTGCAGCTATATGATATGGCCCTCTGCAGCTATACGATATGACCCTCTGCAGCTATATGACATGACCCTCTGCAGCTATATGATATGACCCTCTGCAGCTATATGACATGACCCTCTGCAGCTATATGATATGACCCTCTGCAGCTATATGACATGACCCTCTGCAGCTATATGATATGACCCTCTGCAGCTATATGATATGACCCTCTGCAGCTATATGACATGACCCTCTGCAGCTATATGACATGACCCTCTGCAGCTATACAATATGACCCTCTGCAGCTATATGATATGACCCTCTGCAGCTATACGATATGACCCTCTGCAGCTATATGACATGACCCTCTGCAGCTATATGATATGGCCCTCTGCAGCTATACGATATGACCCTCTGCAGCTATATGATATGGCCCTCTGCAGCTATATGATATGACCCTCTGCAGCTATATGATATGACCCTCTGCAGCTATATGATATGACCCTCTGCAGCTATATGACATGACCCTCTGCAGCTATATGACATGACCCTCTGCAGCTATATGATATGACCCTCTGCAGCTATATGATATGACCCTCTGCAGCTATATGATATGACCCTCTGCAGCTATATGACATGACCCTCTGCAGCTATATGATATGGCCCTCTGCAGCTATATGACATGACCCTCTGCAGCTATATGATATGACCCTCTGCAGCTATATGATATGACCCTCTGCAGCTATATGATATGACCCTCTGCAGCTATATGACATGACCCTCTGCAGCTATATGATATGGCCCTCTGCAGCTATATGACATGACCCTCTGCAGCTATATGATATGACCCTCTGCAGCTATACGATATGACCCTCTGCAGCTATATGATATGACCCTCTGCAGCTATATGATATGGCCCTCTGCAGCTATATGATATGACCCTCTGCAGCTATATGATATGACCCTCTGCAGCTATATGATATGACCCTCTGCAGCTATATGATATGACCCTCTGCAGCTATACGATATGACCCTCTGCAGCTATATGACCCTCTGCAGCTATATGATATGACCCTCTGCAGCTATATGACCCTCTGCAGCTATATGATATGACCCTCTGCAGCTATATGATATGACCCTCTGCAGCTATATGACATGACCCTCTGCAGCTATATGATATGACCCTCTGCAGCTATATGATATGACCCTCTGCAGCTATATGACCCTCTGCAGCTATATGATATGGCCCTCTGCAGCTATATGACCCTCTGCAGCTATATGATATGACCCTCTGCAGCTATATGACCCTCTGCAGCTATATGATATGACCCTCTGCAGCTATATGACCCTCTGCAGCTATACGATATGACCCTCTGCAGCTATATGATATGACCCTCTGCAGCTATATGATATGACCCTCTGCAGCTATATGATATGGCCCTCTGCAGCTATATGACATGACCCTCTGCAGCTATATGATATGACCCTCTGCAGCTATATGACATGACCCTCTGCAGCTATATGATATGACCCTCTGCAGCTATATGACATGACCCTCTGCAGCTATATGACATGACCCTCTGCAGCTATATGATATGACCCTCTGCAGCTATATGACATGACCCTCTGCAGCTATATGATATGACCCTCTGCAGCTATATGATATGACCCTCTGCAGCTATATGATATGGCCCTCTGCAGCTATATGATATGACCCTCTGCAGCTATATGATATGGCGTAGTGTGTGGATCAGAAAGCGAGCGTGGCGTATTGAACGCTACAAAACAGCCACATCAATTAAACATCAAGGGCACACATTCTATAGCCAGAGCACGTCGTAATCAACGTGCTGCTCAGTGAACGCCAGCCTTTAAAGATCGTCATCCATACACATTACCTCGCGGTCTGAGCCTTTGTTGTTCACTCTCAGGTGAGGGGGAACCACACACACACACACACACACACACACACACACACACACACATGCCATCCTCTCTCTCTCTCTCTCTCTCTTTCTCTACTCGTTTTCCTCCACCCATCCCTCCCTCGCCCCATACCTGCATTTGTGTGTAAAGAGTTAGGAGCATCACACAGACTCTGCGCCCGCTCCCCTCCTGCTGTTAATGCATGTTTCCTCCCTCTGTGGAATTCTCTCTCCTTGAAGTGAAAGAGGAAGTGAGAGGAGAGAGAGAGAGAGAGAGAGAGAGAGAGAGAGAGAGAGAGAGAGAGAGAGAGAGAGAGAGAGAGAGAGAGAGAGAGAGAGAGAGAGAACAGGTAGTTTGATTACCTCCTCTCTCTCTCTCTCCCACCTCTCTGTGTGCCTGGGTTATGGCCAATTAGGACTATTAGCAACAACAAAACACAACAAAACCCAGTAGGCAGGCAGGCAGGTAGTTAACGGTGGGAGGAATTGTTATCTCTCCCACTGATAGGGAAAAAAGGGAATGCTCTCCAGAGTGCCGGAGAAAGAATTATACCTCCCAGTGTTCTCAATTCTACCATTAAACTCTTTTACTGCAATTTCCCATTGGTCGGGGTCTCCTGAGGGACTCTACAATAGACCGCAGCCATTTGACGTGTGCAAATGGCGCGTTCGACAATTAACCAGGTTTGACCCCATTGCACACGCTGCAGAAAACAGCTTTTCGATAGAGTATTATAGACAATACTGTTCAGTCCCACAGCACATTTGTGGCGATGACATAGACCGAATTAATTGCCAGTTTATTTGAATGGGATTTCAGCTCTCAGGCTCCTTGGCTGATCAACTGCCTTCATCTCTTCCTTGGAGAATACAGCAATGTTTGGCTATTTGGCGAGCTAGGCAACGTTAGCTACTGAGCCATTAGCAAACAACCTTTAGCGTATTGCATATATACACAGTTACTGGTTCTATGGCAGTGTGCTGTATTGTACATTGTATTATAAAGTGTAGGTGTGCAGACGTCACGGTAGCTACGCCCATAATATTTACGGTCCATTATAGATATCTAGAGAAATCCTTATGATTATCCTGATATTGATTTCAACCATATGGCCCAGCCATAACCTCCAGGGATTTTCCTTGTCTGAGGCAGTGGAAATAATGCTTAGGACTACACCAGGATCACCTCACCTCCCTCCCCCCCTCTCTCTCTCTCTACCCCTCTCTCTCTCCCCTCTCTTTCTCTCTGTCAGTCTCTTAAGGCCCTCTTACTCCACGCTCAGATTAAACGCTGCATGCTCTGTACAGAATCCATTAACTCAACATGCAGATACACAACCATCGCCCAGATGGGAAATGAGTGTGTATTGTGTGAGCGTCATGTCAAGGACACGCACGCACGCACGCACGCACGCACGCACGCACGCACGCACACGCACACGCACACACACACACACACACACACACACACACACACACACACACACACACACTCTCTCTCAAATAGAGGCAGGGAGGTAAACTAAATGTGACGTCTCATATTTGACTTTTCACTTCCCATTTAGCCGACACATCCAAGATAAGTGGCGGAAAGATTACTGCTCTCATTCTGCTAGACAAAGGTGTGTGTGTGTGTGTGTGTGTGTGTGTGTGTGTGTGTGTGTGTGTTAGACTGAAATTAGGGACACACACCCGACTTAAACCCCCCCTCCAGTCAGTTTTTCCTACCTGTACACCAGGGTTGCCAACTCACACGTTTCTGGTGTGTGACACACTCTTTCACCTTCAATCTCACACTCACTCTGCCCAAACAATTCTCACGCCAATTAACACTGACTGTGGTCGCCACATGTCTCTCTCTCTCTCTCTCTCTCTCTCTCTCTCCCTCTCTTTCTCTCTCTCACTCCCTCTCACATGTGCGCATATAAAGGACAGCGAGTGCAGCGAAAATCCCCCCACAATTTTGATAGCATAAAAATCTTTTCAACATACCCAGATCCATGTTTAACACCTTAAGTGCCATAGCCGAAATAATTCGTCTTACATAATCCAACGCTTAAGTGCCAGAGCCGAGTTTACTCGTCTTACATAAACATTTTTTTTTTTTGACGGTGGGACATCAATCAACAACTTTTACATCTTCGAGATCACTATTGGAGCAAGATAATGTGTATAATCTATTTTACCGACCCACTAAGTGTTGACAGTGCTCCCCCAGACGACCGAAATCAAAGAAAAAACTGCCGCGGGACCAAGCCGTTCAAGGAAATGCCGTGGCGATTTTACAGTAATCCATTCAAGACTTGTCTTGCCTGAGAGCGGCCGCGCACCGGCAGCAGCACACAGAGAGCGGAGAGCGATTTGCAAAATAGATCATAGGTGAAACACACTTTGAAACACCTCAGAAAGGCCAGAATCAACATCTGCCCATCGCCCACGCATTCCCCGGCCCATCTTGACTCGCACAAGGAGCGTCCGCACGCAGGCAAGCAGGCAGGCAGGCACACAGGCAGGCAGCAGCAAAAGCGCTTCTGACACGCCCGCTGTACAGCCAGGAGGAAGGAGGAGAAGACACACGGAGGGAGGAGTTTGAATGAGAGGGGTGTTTCCTGTTGTTATGGAGGAAATTACTGTTCAAAACTATTGTTTAGAATGTCTGACGGTCTTACTGATGCCAAAAATGAATGGTTAAAGTGACTGTTTCACAAAAAGCCATTTATCTCTGAATAAATTTCCAGACGCTGAAACCATGCTGTACTCAACGGCTAATATCTACATAACTACTAACTCTGCAAACTAACTCTTTTAGACAGAGAAAGCACACATTCTATTAGTTATTTTTAGATGATTGGTGTTCATGAATTCTTAACAGAAAATAATCCTCGGCTCTTGTAAAATGAGCCAGAATCGTCAAAAACACCCCTGGCACAACTTACCTACAGGAATGAAAACATGGCTGGCATTCAATGTGTTAATGTGCCTCCGTGTGGTCTGTCCTGTCCGCTGATGATCAGTCTAACCAAACAAACCTGCCTGCCAGCCACATCCCGATCGCTGCTCATCAAACTTCACTCCAACGATAAAACGTTAGTCCAGTGCAATTCTGTTGAAGTGGAAAGTTACGTGCCACGTGCAGGAGAGCGCAATCCATTATTGTTGCAACACCGTGCGACAGCGCCCGCACAATGCAATCGATATTTACATTCACCATTTAGGTATAAAATGCACGAGATGTTATGCAAATATCTTGGATTTCAATATATGGTACACATCTGAATCTTGTTTATATTTGCCATTGTAATTAGGAGCAGAATTTAATTCATGTCTATGCTCATAATAGTTATTAAGTAGGCCTATGCCTATGGAAGTACGAAATGTGAACTATAAATATAGATATGTACCCTACAATTATGAAATTTGAGTTGTTTGATGACCTGCATTATATGCTTATTTCATTTAATATAATATTTGAATCTATGAATATGAGCAGTTTTTTGTATATTTTATTAGTATTCACGGTAAACACGAGCCCAATTGAACGAAGCATCAATCCCTGTCTCCGCCTCTTCTTTCATTGGCCAGCCTGACCTGGATTACCGGATTACCTGGAATGAATTAGGCTAATAGCCTATAGGCTACTTCGATTTTAAACCTTGTACAACATGTTTTGGCAATACTGTACTGGAATCTGGTCATGTCAAAAGAGAAAATGGGGAGGAGATATCCATTCGTTTATTAATTCCATAAGGATAAGTGACATCACTGACGGTATGCTGCATGGAGTATAAACCTTTTCCTTTGCGTGTGTGTGTGTGTGTGTGTGTGTGTGTGTGTGTGGATTGTCTGAATTGTCTCACCCAGTGATACTCAACTCGCGGCCCAGGGGCCAGATGTGGCCCGCGATAGGGTGCCTAGTGACCCCCCGACCATTAGACTCTAACCCATTATATTTGATTCCCCTTTAAAGCAGCTACGAGCAAGATTTTCGATTGTTATTAAACAGTCTAAATTTAATATCGATGCCTCACATCTTACTTCTAATAGTAGACGAGACCAACGCCGAGTAGTCTCGCTTGAACCCCGAGTGAATCGGCCAGTGTTGTCTTGATGATTAGTCTGTCTGCGGCCGGGGCAGATCAGGAAGTGAAATGAAACGGTTTGCGGCAGCCACTTCGGCCATAACCACAAAATAACAAAATGACTTCCAAACAAACTGTTAGAATCTAACGAGAGATGTTCGCGAGAGTAGCAAGCCCCTGGATGTAGCGAGCATGGCGTTCTCCTTGTTTATGGTCTGTTGCTAGGCAGAGCGAAACGGTTGAAGGCAGGCAGCTGCCGTAAACCGTTTCGTTTCACTTCCTGGTCTATCCGGCCTGCCAGAAGACAGACACAGACTCTATAATCATCAAGAGAGCAATCTCCGATTCACACGGCTTTGGTCTCAGCTACTATTATAGGTAAGATGTGATGCATCAATATTACATTTAGACTGTTTAATAACAATCAAAAATCTTGCTCGTAGCTGCTTTAATATAATTTGTGGACTCAAATAAAGCATGAATGTGCTTCCACCACATGTAAGCTCAAGCCGCATACTTCTTCATTGGCTGATGGTGAATTGAGTCGTGATTAAATCTCACTCCAGCCAGGTACCCAAAGTTGGCGACCCTGCTGTACACCAGTGATGATGAAAACGTACATATGCACCTGCTGTATCAACGCACGTCATCATTTGCACCAAAGAGCTTACATTGAAAAGAACTGAAGGTAATGCCTTGTTCCACAGATTATTCCACTGCAGCCCAATGACAGCAGCACTGTTCTCTGTGTGTCTGTTCTCTCTTTGTTCAACTCTTTGTCTGGTCCAGAGCGGAAATAGCGGAAACAGTTATGCCGCCATGACAGTCTCCCCGCATCCCCATAAAAACGTTGTTTTAGAGCCACAATATTGTTATAAATATCAACAACTAGCCAACATTATATCAACGCTCGGAAAGAGCGTGACTCAAACTGTGCCAGTTCTATCAAACTGGTCATTCAGTGGCGTTTTGTTGCCACATAACTCACAGCTCACAGCTAACATTGACTGTTATGTCAATGACAGCTAACAGCTATGGCTAATGCCAGAGGATAACCAGCCAGCTATTTAATGTAACTCATACTGTAATGTATTATCTGAATATCGTACGTCACTCGATAGACAACCATAATGTCTGACGTCATCACCCACTTTTTACCAACAGCTTATTTTTAGGACTTTGAGCCCAAATACACTGAGGAACACTGTGTCTAATCAGCAGAGCAGGGAAAACCCAGCAAGACATAACATCTTCAAAATGACAACATACACTGGAGGGGGGCTTTAAGACTTAAGGTTAGGGGTTAGGGCAGATCTGGGCAACTGGCGGCCCACGGCCCGCGAGCGCCCCCTGTGTGGCCCGTGCTGGAATTGCAATTTCTTTTTTTTTTTTACAGTGCACCTGAATGCAACATGCAAGATACCCGCTGAATAAGTGTCCAAATGTTCATGTCATTCTGGCCAATACACTTCTGTTATAGCATTGCAGTCTGGAATATGGAATATCTTTCAATAATCTTTATGACTAAAAGGCTAAAAGTAATCTCGTGTAAGAAATGACTGTTGTACATTGAAGTAAAACATGTAAATAATTAACTTGTTGGTTTTGGATTTATTTAGATTCAAGAGTGCATTTTTGTTCACCCTCAACACAGGCTTTGAGAATCCCGGGCCACTTACTGATACTAAAGCGCAAATTATGCTCAAGCGAAATCGCAGGCGCTGACTGATAGGACGGCCAGCTGCGGCGACCCCCTCGGCGCAGCTCGGTGGAGGGTTCGTGCAGCTCCTCGAAAATGTGACTCCGCGGCGTCAACGCGGACGTGACGTGACCAGCACGACAGCTGTGATTGGCCGTTGCCTTGGGCCGCGCACATATCCGCTGATGTACTTATTGTGAGGAATGAGGAAATGCCATTTCCTCATTTAACAGTGCTTGTCCCTAATCTAGCAAAGCCTTCTGCAGGCTCACCGAAATGAGTTTGGAAATAGAGGGACAATAAAATGTCCCCCCACCGACATGATTGCAAGTTCTTGGTAAACGACACGATAACGTCATATGTAATGGACATAAGTGTACCACAAGCCACCTAGTGTTTTGGACGTGTACCGCAGCCAACGCGCCGAGTTACGTTCGAGTATGCACAGTCTCGCTGTCGCCGCTCATCAGCGGCAAGGCTCCAAGTCGAGGCTGCGCGGAACCTTGTCAGCGCCTTTATGCTTAAATTAACCCAGTCATATTCTGGTTTATTGAAAGAAAAATGTTTTGGCTAGTGGAAATTCTAATTGGCTGGTAACTTTAAAATCTAGCAGCCATATTGGCAGGTGGTCAAAAAAGTTAATTTCAAGCCCTGCAGGGAGAGGAAGTGGTGACATAGGAGTGAGTGAGAAAAGGATCAAATATTGGTGTTAAGACTGAATAATGAAATCACAACTGTTAATTTAAAATGAGTTATTCCTCTAAACCTGGCTTCAAATGCCCTAATTTTTTCGCGCCGGCACCGTTCGGCCCCCAACCCTCAGTAAAATCTGGCCCTTTGGTAGCGAGGACATTTTTTTGTGGTCCTCTATCATCAAAGTTCCTGGGTTACGGCATGACAATATTTGTTCGACCCCCGGCAACAATCTGGGTTTCTCATGTTGCCCCCCATGAAAAAGAATTGCCCACCCCAGGGTTAGGGTTAGGCAAGTAGTGCTTATGGTTAGGCTAAGTCTAAGTGAATGTATGCAAGTCTATGTAAATACCCCAAAAGTGACCTAAGTAAGACTGTGTGTGTTTGCGTGCGTGCATGCGTGTGTGTGTGTGTGTTTGTGTGTGTGTGTGTGTGTGTGTTTGTGTGCGTGCATGCGTGTGCGTGTGTGTGCGTGCGACAAGAATAACATGCTTCCATATATGATGGATTTTCTATGTGCCTCTGCAATCCATCATACAGTTCACCTGACAATGTGCTCCTTTTGACAATAGCAGCTAAGTGGTAAATGTTAGCTTAGGCCTGCATGTTGTGTACTATCAGTTCAACAAACAGCAACACATTTCTATATTAGAGCATCACTGCTGCAGTGTGAATTCAATACATTTTCACTGAATAGCCGAAGATCATATACAGCACAAATCCCCCATCTTCCATCTGACCATCTATCCACCACTTGTCCAACAACGACCGCCTCAAGCCCATCTTTGTTCATCGTAAAATAGAGCCCACCTTTACAATGGCTGTATCTCTATCTGTCCATGTACTGTCAATGTCACAGAGACTGGGATGAGATGTAGCTGTGTGTGTGTGTGTGTGTGTGTGTGTGTGTGTGTGTGTGTGTGTGTGTGTGTGTGTGTGTGTGTGTGTGTGTGTGTGTGTGTGTGTGTGTGTGTGTGTGGGTATGTGTGTGTGTGTGTGTGGCTGCAGAGCATTTGGTGGCAGCCTATATAGGACAATATAGACACGTTGGATCTGCCAGTGATGTTTACCTATAGAATAGCTTTGTCGCTCCATATTGCAAAGGGGTGTGTGTGTGTGTGTGTGTGTGTGTGTGTGTGTGTGTGTGTGTGTGCGTGCGTGCGTGTATGCGTGCGTGCGTGTGTGTGTGTGTGTGAGCGGCTGCCTCCACACGGGTGCCCACCCAAGCGGACAAGAGAGGATGCAGTTATCTTCACCTCCAATTACGCACTGGGAACACCTCCCCTCTGAATGTGTGTGTGTGTATCCAATCACACATTTTTGTAACCTTTGTGTGTGACTTGACTGGGTCTGTGTGTGTATCCAATCTGTCTGTGTGTGTGTGTGTGTGTGTGTGTGTGTGTGTGTGTGTGTGTGTGTCCCGCAAGGCCCCGGGGTTACAGGCAGCTTGGTGACAGTGCAGATGGGATAACATATGACATGTGAGTGACTGAGGGAGTGTGTGTGTGTGTCAGTCCATCTGGGCTCCCCTCTGATCGGCCGGGGCTCCCTCTGCTCTCTGTAGCCCACTGGGGAGGCAGCGGGACGGGGGAGAGAAACCTCCGAGTCCTGCCTGCCTACCTCTGGCCTCTCTCACCTTCACCAACACTACTACACTATTATTATATAAATACTATTGTATTATGAATATTCAAATGAGGGGTTTTGCCTATCGATGTCACTGATAACGACTCAATGTACCATTTCGATCTTGGAAGAGATTGATTCCCTGTTGATTTTATGTATCTTTAATTTGCTTGTAATACTTTGTTTTGAAGTGGATTTCTATAAATAAATAAAAACTATTTTACAACTAGGCTATGTAAAACAACTTACAGTTTTCTAATGCACATTTATGGCTAAAATGACAACCTTGATGATTTTACAAGACGGCATAAGTGAGAAAATAATTTCACTATTTATGTGAAATAATTAGGCTATGTGAATTATTTTATTTATTTTCAACTAGCGGATTCACCAAGTAAAATTAAGTGTTGCAATATTGTTGTAATACGAGGGATCAGCCGATCAGCATTTTGGTAAACAAACAGTGTCACTCGGGGAAACACGAGTACGCGCAGAGCGCAGAGTACGCGCAGCAGAGAGGAGCGGAACGAGAGTCGCCGGCATGACAGTGTCACCGCATAGCTAAAAATGATATTTTAGAGCCAGAGGTGAATGTGTGTCGTCAGTGTTAAAGGGGGACTAAATCCCAAGATTTCTGGCAAAACTGCATGCTGCTTGATTAAAAAAAACAAAGAAAAGAAGCAGAAGAGCGTCTCCTCTTGTCTCACTACACTCTTTGGCTGTATTCAGACCCAATGATTCAGACCAGAAAAATAAACCGGAAACGGCACCATGACACTTTTACCCACATAGAGGAAAACGTTATATCAGAGTTTATCAGAGATAGAACGCTATAAATATAGCCACGTTGTAAACAACTAACCAACGCTGGTAGTCTGTATGGAAACAGTGTTACTCTAAATGGTTAAAAGTTATATCAATTTGGTCATTCAGTGGCATTTTACTGCCATGTAACATAACTAACTAGCTGCTAACATTAGCCACAGTAGCCGATTACCCACGATACCTTGCGCTGTTAAAGGGCTCGCGCTAAAAGCGGGTCCATTGGAGTGAATGGAGATGTTGCAACTCTCCCATTATGGCTCTGGTGTGAACTACAGTAATGATCACATGAAAAAAAAAATGAGTGGGAAAGGCGGGAGGGAGTTGGCCGTGACGTAACAGACAATCACATTTTGGGCATTTTGGAGGGCAAAAAAGAAAAGCAGGTTTGAACCCATAGAGGGCACTTTGCTACCTGAAAATTATACACTTTGTACAATTGTAACAGATCTTAAAATGTGGAGATTTTGACCAGAATCCTTCACACACCACCTCAAAAGCCATATATTTTGGTTAAAAGCTGAAAAAGTGTTTTGGGGTTTAGTACTGCTTTAACAGCCGAATATAGATTAGACCAGTGGTTCTCAACTGGTGTAGCCTCAGGACCCACTATTTTCCTTGTCATGAAGTCGCGACCCAAATTTCAGATTTTTTTTTAAACCACTCAAATTTATTGCACAAAAAATAGCGCATTAATTTAATACACAATGCCTTCATGCACTGTTATAAACCTCAAATGAACAAAAAAGTGCAACAGAAGTGCAACTAGGGCTAAAAACCAATTGAAATAAGGCAGACTTGCAGGGCTCCAAAGTGCGACCTATTAGGTCGCATGTGCCACCTAATTTCAAAATGTGCGAGTTAATTTGCAATCAGGTCGCACTCGTGCGACTTGGGAGAATGAGAGAGGATAATATTTTTTCCCCCCCCAACCAATCGCCTGCTTCAGATCGCATCTTTCTGTCCCCTCTGCTCCCCGTCTGCCTGCGCGTGCCTCTGTGCTGCAAGACAGCGGTTACGTCACTCACTCACAATACACACACCGGGTAGTGGCGAAAAAGTGTTTGGAAGTTGCACTCTCTCTATAGCGAAAGCAGCTTGGGCGAGAACAAACAGCAGAGCAGCTAACATGGCGTCGCCTGTCTGGCAATTTTACAACTTGTTGCCGTTTGCATTGTGTGCTCAAAGGAGATACCGCATGGGCGAATGTGACAATCCGCCAGGAGAATGGATATCACTTTGTAGTTAGTCAAACTCAGGCATGCGCTGCGCTGCGCACGGAGGGAAGAGGCGCAACAGAGTGAAGCCTGCCCTGTACCCCGCGGCCTCTCACCAGGCAAGACCGCGGCTTCACCAAACACCCTGCGGCCTAGTGGAGCGCTGCAGCTCAACTAACTACAGGAGCTTGCTGAGCAGCGGACTTTTTTCACTCTGAAAACAATTGAAACCACCGCCACGACTTTATTTCACCAGAGGCGAAGTCAGCAACACAAAGACTGATGGAAATAACAGTCAGCAACGACAGCAAGAAACGAAAAGAAATAAATGCAAAGCTAATGGAATTCATATGTCTTGATCAGCAGCCGCTGTCTGTTGTGGAAGACCTCGGGTTCAAACGCCTCATATCCTGCTTGGATCCACGTTACACGCTGCCAGGACGTAAATATTTAACTGACGTTTGCCTGCCGGAATTATACCAAATTGTTTACAAGCACATCGAGAGCCTTATGAAAGACAACACCACGTCAATCAGCTTCACGACTGACATTTGGAGTTCGAGTGTCTGTCCTATGTCCATGCTGAGCCTAACTGCGCAGTTTATTGATGAAAAGTTCGACCTGAACAAAGTTGTACTTCACTCACAAGAGTTTTCTGGGTCACACACCGCGGAGGCTATCGCTGCAGCTTTCACAGACATGTTCCAAGCTGTGTTGGTGCACATGTTGTGTACATAGTATTATATTTTTTGTTTTATAAGACTATTTATTTTTCCACAGGAAAGTTACAGTATACAGTCTACTCTGTAATAAATAATAATAAAACGGTTGCCAACTCATGATACTTTCTCATCTCCTAATTTTAATACTTAATATACAATGTCGATGTTGTTAAGAATAATTAAATATATGAATAATGCGACACAATAAATAGAAGGCTTGAATTGATGGATTTGACGCGGTGATCGGTGATCGGCCATATCGGGATCGGCAGATACTGCTTCCAGTGATCGGTGATCGGTGATCGGCCTCAAAAAAGCTGATCGGAGCATCTCTACGTATTAGTGTTGAGGGTCCAGCACTGGAGGACTATGATGCCAGGCAGGATGTTAAGGTGTGGTTCTCCAAGGGAAAGGCCCCCAGGAGGCCTAACTTTAAGAGTTGGCCAGTGTCCATGCAGGCCAGGACTGATTCCAGTCTTTGGATCTCATAGAAATGGCAGCATCACAGGCAATCTACAGGCTCACAGTTAGCTGTAAGCTCTAGATTGTCTGTTTTGGTGCTGACATGCTGCCATAGAACACATGTTGAATGTGATCCAAAACACAGTGAGTAAATGTATGCTGCTGTTTATGTTTATTGTAAGTTGTGCAGTTTTATTGACTGGAGCTTATTTGAACTGAATGTGTTAATGCTGCTGTGGTCAGGTGGAGTGTCACTTTAAGTTGGCTGTTGCACTGTTGGATAAGTTGAGGATGCTGTCTGTGCTGTGGAAACACTCAGAATCGACTTGTCTGTTTCTCTCTACCTCCTCATCTCCTCCGCCATCTCCAGCACTAGTTCCTCATGTCATTACATGATGTATGTTATTTTATGGTTTGATTTTATTATTCATATAAGAAGACCTTGTGTCAACTGCTCATGCAGTGTTTAATCAATCGATTAAAACATTTGATAAATGTCAAGTTTGAGTCATAGTCAATTTTTACATCAGATCACGGCAATACTACGGTATTTGGAATATAAATGTATCATCGGCATCATGGCATGAAAAGGTTATGTGTTAATTGTCACACGGTAAAAAAATATGGTGCTACCTAATTTATTTTTGTGCTACCTAATGAAACAGTAGGTAGCACTAGTGCTACCTGGAAAAAAACGAGTTTGGAGCCCTGCAGACTTGAATTACAGGCCTATATGTTTTTAAATTTAAACAAGTCAAACTGGTCATGCTCAGAAAGTCTTATTTGAACTGTATGAAATATGAAATAAAAGGCAGACTTATCTTGAATTACATGCCTATATGTTTTTAAACAAGTTAATAATAATAATAATAATAATAATAATAATAATAATAATAATAATAATAATAATAATAAAACAAGTTAACCTGGTCATGCTAATCCAGTTTCAATAGTCTGAATTTAACTAATATGAAATAAAAAGGAATCACAGGCAGGCTATATGCTTTTTAGTTAAACTGGTCATAACTTTTAATTAAACTGGGGCCATGCTAATCCAGTTTCAATCATCTGAATTGAACTAAAATTAAATATGAAATGAAAAGGCAGACTTCTCTTGAATTACAGGCAGAGCATATGCTTCAGCTTGTTAAACAAGTAAAACTGGTCAGGCTAATCCACTTTCAATAATCTGAATTTAACTCAAATGAAATATGAAAAAAAAAAAAAAAAAAAAAAGAATTTGGCCAATGTCCACGACCCAATCAAAACGGCCTTCTTGTATTTGAAGGTAAAAAATAAGTCAAATCATTATATAAACACCAAATATGTATTCCTTGACCAGAATAAGCTCTGAAACCATGTATTGTGCATCATTGTAGGTCAAACCATTAAAAAGTTCATTTCCACGGCAGACATTTTGGATTTTGGTCTCTCAAATATTTTCCCCGCCTTTTTTAAAAATACACCCCGGCTAAATTTGTTTATTAACCCTCCTAGATGACAAATCCATTGAGAAACGGACCTTCGCTCTCCACGGTCACGGAAGTGCCACAGATGACCCTACTAATTTGTGGTGTCTGTCAGTCACGTTTTCATTGTGACATCATCAGTGATGTCATAAATCAATTGTCACATTTTCATTGTGACGTCATAATATCATTTATTAAAATTGCCTCCAGAGTCCCCACCTTAGAAATTGAGCGTGTGTTGTTCTACAAAATGTTTATGGAAAAAAGAATGGTGGATGAAATTCCTTGGTTCGTATCCCTTACCCGGAAGAGGGCATGATGTTGGCTCTATTGCCAGCATGTAGAGCCATTGCTGCTCTTTGTATTTGTAGACTGAGATGTGTACATATTGGACTGGAGCCTCATTGCTTAGAGACTCTGCCAACATAAGACCCTTTATATCCATTCTCCAGTCAATAATTAGTGCTTCTTTTCAGTCTACGGCACAGGTTTGCACGTGATTGTGTGCTGCGTATGTTTGTCTTTTGGAAGTTTAATTGGGTCGATTTTTGTGCTCGATCCAAGTTTCCCTTTAGCTGGCTTCAGATTCGGGTTGGCATGGTGTTTTTACCGCCACAAAGGCGAGACAGCGGGGGTACAGGACACTGTGTGCTTCTGACATTGTGCGTTGTGTCCCTCCTCTTGTTCTTGGGATCCAGGTCTATGGCTATTTTGTGGCGGCTGGCCGGTGCTTATAGGAAAGGCTACGGCATTTGGACCGATGGAGGTATTGGAGGGTGGGTGGGTGTGTGTGTGTGTGTGTGTGTGTGTGTGTGTGTGTGTGTGTGTGTGTGTGTGTGTGTGTGTGTGTGTGTAAGTGTGTGTAAGTGTATGTGCGCGTGCGGGGATGAGAGGGTGACAGCAGGGAGCTGGGCAGTCGGTTTGTTCCCATTCCATCCGCAGGGCTGGAAGCCAGGCCTGGACAGATAAGGAGAGATGATGGAGAGAGAGAGAGAGAGAGAGAGAGAGAGAGAGAGAGAGAGAGAGAGAGAGAGAGAGAGAGAGAGAGAGAGATGATGGAGAGAGTGGGAGAAAGAGAGAGAGGTGATGGAGAGAGTGGGAGAAAGAGAGAGAGATGATGGAGAGAGTGTGATAAAAAGAGAGGGAGATGATGGAGAGAGTGGGACAGAGAGAGATGATGGAAAGAGTGGGAAAAAGAGAGAGATGATGGAGAGAGTGGGAGAAAGAGAGAGAGATGATGGAGAGAGTGGAAGAAAGAGAGAGAGATGATGGAGAGAGTGGGAGAAAGAGAGAGAGATGATGGAGAGAGTGGGAGAAAGAGAGAGAGATGATGGAGAGAGTGTGATAAAAAGAGAGGGAGATGATGGAGAGAGTGTGATAAAGAGAGAGAGATGATGGAGAGAGTGGGAGAAAGAGAGAGAGAGATGATGGAGAGAGTGGGAGAAAGAGAGAGAGATGATGGAGAGAGTGTGATAAAGAGAGAGAGATGATGGAGAGAGTGGGAGAAAGCGAGAGAGGTGATAGAGAGACAGTGGGAGAAAGAGAGAGAGATGATGGAGAGAGTGTGATAAAGAGAGAGGGAGATGATGGAGAGAGTGTGATAAAGAGAGAGAGAGATGATGGAGAGAGTGTGATAAAGAGAGAGAGAGATGATGGAGAGAGTGTGATAAAGAGAGAGAGATGATGGAGAGAGTGGGAGAAAGAGAGAGAGATGATGGAGAGAGTGTGATAAAGAGAGAGGGAGATGATGGAGAGAGTGTGATAAAGAGAGAGAGAGATGATGGAGAGAGTGTGATAAAGAGAGAGAGAGATGATGGAGAGAGTGTGATAAAGAGAGAGAGATGATGGAGAGAGTGGGAGAAAGAGAGAGAGATGATGGAGAGAGTGTGATAAAGAGAGAGAGAGATGATGGAGAGAGTGTGATAAAGAGAGAGAGAGATGATGGAGAGAGTGTGATAAAGAGAGAGAGATGATGGAGAGAGTGTGATAAAGAGAGAGATGATGGAGAGAGTGGGAGAAAGAGAGAGAGATGATGGAGAGAGTGTGATAAAAGAGAGGGAGATGATGGAGAGAGTGTGATAAAGAGAGAGAGATGATGGAGAGAGTGTGATAAAAAGAGAGGGAGATGATGGAGAGAGTGTGATAAAGAGAGGGAGATGATGGAGAGAGTGGGAGAAAGAGAGAGAGATGATGGAGAGAGTGTGATAAAGAGAGAGAGGTGATAGAGAGAGTGTGATAAAGAGAGAGGTGATAGAGACAGTGGGAGAAAGAGATTCCAGGCCAACAATGATGATTCATACCGACAACTAATTTCCCCACGTTGACAATAAAGTACCTACTATACTACTAAATGTGTTTTTATTGAAAAAGTGGGCGTCAAGTAAGCTAAAGTCTTGTTGGAGTGGACATCACAGTGCAACCGTGTTCCCATCGTCAAACTTCCCATCATGGCTATAACACGTATTTGCAAGGGATACCTTGTGGTTTTAGTGTCCGCCCTGAGACTGGGAGGTTGTGAGTTCGATCCCCGGCCGAGTCATACCAAAGACTATAAAAATGGGACCCATTGCCTCCCTGCTTGAGACTCAGCATCAAAAGGGTTGGAATTGGGGGCTTAACTCACCATATGATTCCCGAGCGCGGCACTCAGTGCTGCCGCTCACCGCTCCCCCAGGGGATGGGTCAAATGCGGAGAACAAATTTCGCACACTCAGGTGTGTGACAATCAGTGGGACTTTACCTTTACCTTTTCACAGCACCCGCTGTCTGTGAATGAAATCACACATGCACGAGCAGGAAATGCACAGAGGTCTGCCATTGGCTCTGAAATTAGCCCGCCCCCCAAAAGTTCATCCTATCCAAATGTGGAGTGGGCGGATTCCAAAGCCGGAAAACTGCCCGCCCTTTTTTGAAAAACTAACATGAGCCACGGCTGACTGATAGTGTTGAGTATCTCTTTAATACAGTATGCGCCATATCTCCTCAAATGTACTCAATAATATACATCATAAGCACATCTATTGTACTAGCATACCAGATACATCTTATCTATTGTACTAGCATACCAGATACATCTTATCTATTGTACTAGCATACCAGATACATCTTATCTATTGTACTAGCATACCAGATACATCTTATTTCTGTCATGTATCATGTGGCCTGTCTGGAAATATGCACGCTCAATATTTTCTCTAGGATACTGGTTGAGTTCATGTATGACATAAGTCATAATATCGTTACTCCATAGGGACTATTTCTGATGCATTCAGAGTTTTGTTGGCAAAGCATATCTGCTCAAACACTGTATGGGTGAAAGATACCAGCTGGCCATGTGGCAGTGCAAGGTGAAGGAGACAGGAGGTCATTTAAACCAAGAGAGGAGCCCGGGGGGGGGGGGGGGGGGGGGACTAGATGAGAGGATAAAGAGAGATGGAAGGTGGTGTGTGTGTGTGTGTGTGTGTGTGTGTGTGTGTGTGTGTGTGTGTGTGTGTGTGTGTGTGTGTGTGTGTGTGTGTGTGTGTGTGTGTGTGTAAAAATGTCTAGAACAATGCTAGCAGCGGGTGGGGAGGGGGGGGGTGGGGGTTCTTGTCGGATCAGACCAACACTGGGGTGCTAAAGAGGACTTAATGACGCCTGACAAGTGCAATTAATAATTAAAGCAGAAGCCGGCGGTCATGCAGCTAGCATATGACAATAGCCGGGTGGACACTCCCTCCCCCCTCTCTCTCTCTCTCCTCTCTTTCTCTCTCTCACTCTCTTTCTCTCTCTTTCCACCTCTCTCTCATCACTCTCTTGTCTTACTCGTCCTCTTGCCTTTTCACTTCCTGTCCTTTTATCACTCTAGCCTGTCTCTGTTGCTCCCCCTCTCTGTGTGTCTGTCACTCTCACCGCCGTTTGATCTGTAATTTTGCCACTTATGTTCATACCACACCCCTGCCCCAACCCCTGCCCTCCCTCTCGCTTCATCTCTCTCTCTCTCTCTCTCTCTCTCTCTCTCTCGCATCACCCTCGAGCAGCTTCACGCGAGCGAAAAACCACCGCCGTCACTATCAGGTGTTGACAAGTCGCCCTACTTGTTATTCATGGGTGAGATTGTTTGTGTGTGTGTGTGTGTGTGTATGGGGTAGGGTTACAGCGGATGGGAGGTGATGGAACGACAGTGTGTGTGTGTGTGTGTGTGTGTGTGTGTGTGTGTGTGTGTGTGTGTGTGTGTGTTGGTTAGGGATGGGGGTCGGGGGGTGTACGGGGCCCGGGATGCAGCATCATTACCATATCAAAGACGCACTAGGCTTTTCTGTCCTAATGGTAATTACACTGCCCACAATTGGCGCTCACCGCTCGGATCACAACAAGGGAAAAATGGATGGAGGGATGAGGGGGGGGGGATGTATAAAAGGGAGGGGGGTAGAATTGGCTGGGGCTTTCAGGTTATGTTAATACCGCTCATCTATTTAATTAGCGGCTGGCGTGGAGCTTTGTTTACATCTGACGTGTCTTTTCTAGGGGAGCCAGAGAGAGTGAGACGGAAACAGAGAGAGAGAAAGTAGGCTATAAGAAAGGGAATGAGAGAGAGAGAGAGAGAGAGAGAGAGAGAGGGGGGGGGGTGGTAGGTGGTGGTGGGATGGTTGGAGCGAGGTGCGACTGCGCCTCTTGGAGCCGTAATGAGGTCCGCTGTGGATGGACCTTTGATGGGGCCTCCTAGCTCCGCCCCCCCCCCCCCCCCTGTCCGCCTTCAAAATAAAAGCATGAACTACCGTACTCTGTACTAAACTAAATTCACTCAGAGCCAGCCTTCAGATAGGAGGCAACTCAATAAACTCTGCAGCAGATTCAAGACTAGGGATGTCACAATATATCATCCCGCGATATATCGCGATATCAAAACGTGACAATATGTATCGTTGAGATGAAATCTCATATCGCGAGAAAAAGAAGCTGAACATGGTGGCACTGATCTGCATCTGATTGCATGCTTTTCTGTCTGTCCTTTGAAGGGAAAGGTGGTGAAAAGCGCCTATAGCAGTTATGGAGCTTTTGGAAAATGTCACAGTGGATCATGAATATTGAACATTGATCTCCTTTTCATTGCTTTGTTTGAACAGACGAGGGACGTTACAGACACGGAGGATGAAAATGGTGAAATTACTCAAATTAGCGTGGAGGATGCCCCCTCAACTTACAAACCGATCGCAAAAAATTATTGTTAACTCATTCTCTGCCAAAGACGTACTCGGACGTACTTTTTACAATGGCGTTCTGTGCCAAAGACGTACTCGGACGTACTTTCATGTTTTGCTTGTTTACATTAGATCAGACCCTTTCCCAGCCTGTGACATTGTTTCAAGTCAAACTGATAAAAGGAACCCGCTAAATCACGTTTAGTATTTATAGTATAGTCACCCATTTAGCTCATTGAGTGCCAATGACAGCCTGAAAAAGCCCCGTGATCAAAGAGAACCCGCTCATGCTGCAGCCCAGAGCCATGTAGATTGTTCTGGCTGCAACTGACGGTGCCTGCAAACACAGTCAATCCGCTCACACAACTGAGCCCTTCTGCCTCTGTCTGTCTGTCAGCATAGTTTCTCCACACGATTAGCCGCTAGAAAAGCAGCAGCCAACACTGAAAAGCCAAACCTTTCCCTGCAGTCCGCGTGTGGCTTTTCCATGTTGCGCTTATGCGCTGCCTGGGAGGCGGCGCACAAAAAGCACTCCGAAAATAGACGCTGGGTGCGTGAGGCTGTGTGTTACTAGTGTGGGGAGGAGTTTTCAGCTGAGGGGGGAAGAGGGGGGTGGGGCACGCAGGGCAGGACACAACTACACCACGTCACTACATCAGAAAATATTAGCTAGAGTCAGTGAATGTGCTTGAAATGCTTCATTTCACAAAAGGCTGAATATCTCAGCTTATAATTTGAAATGCCTGAAAACGCTGATCTTCTCCGGCTCATAACTAAAGAACGGAAAATGGTATCAATAAACTTTTTTTTGCTGATGATACAATAGAGTCTCCTTGTTCTTTTTGCGTGTTCGGTGTTTACATAGTAATATCACACAATATTCTGTGGGCCTCGAGAAATCACTGAAAACGCTCTGAAACTCTGGCACTGGGAGCGTCGTTCTCCAAAAGTGGCTGGCACTCAATGAGTTAAAATACCGTATCGTTATCGTGAACCCAATATCGTGTAACGTATTGTATCGTGAACTGAGTGTATCGTGACACCCCTATTCAACACTAGAATTTAGCGCTGTAATGCTTTTTTTTATGTAGCCTATTTGTTTTGACTGTATTGAAGCATTTGATTATAAAAAAAAAGTGCAATGTTGTGTTGCACCATTACAAATTTACTGTTATAGCTTATTGTTTCTTTATTTATTCATTCATCACATTATTACTAATAATGTGATCTCCTATTGACTTTGTCCTGCCAGTGAGTCTCTCATGGAAAAAAGTAGTGAGGACCACTGTATATGCTGGTTATTGTATGCTGTGACTGTTTTGGATCTACATTAGCCTATGTTTGACTTTAACATGATTATTGTAACTTTCCCCCCCCAATATGCATATCGGTTTATACGCACGACTGCACGTTTTTGTCTAATGTTTTGGCTTCCAAATACCTGTGTGTATTTGTATCCACTTATTAAAAAGGGGCTTGTGATAGTATTGTAATAGAGCCCATTTTGAAGTGTTCTCAGGGGAAAGTGAACAGGGAAATGAGGATTTTTGCCTGTTAGAATAAACCCTCATATCTCCTCTGCTGATAGGTGATGGCTGTTTGCTGCACTGCAGCCATCCGCTCAGCATCTACTCTCGCTGGCCAGCCTCCTCTCCCTTCCGTCCGAGGAGTCTGGCGCCGCGGAAACAGGCAACAGGGATAAACCCTCCCCTGTCCTACAGCTGCGCTCCCATTGGAGCGACTGTTTTGGTGGCAGCCGGATGTCCGCTCCCGGCTTTTTACAAACTCTGTCATTGGCTCCGACCATGTCAATCAGAGCGGCTTCCGCTCCCTCCTCCCTGTGTGTCGCTGTAAATAGTGCCCTGTCACCTCAGTGAAAACAACAACGCTAACTAGCTAGCAAGCTAACGGCAGAAACCTACATGCTAGCTCGTTGCTACACGCTGAAAATGGCAAATTGGATTGTTGGAAACTATTTTCCAATGGCACTGCCGCTAAGCACCGGCCATCGCAATCCCACTATGGAGACCTGAGGCGCCAGACTCCTCGGACGGAAGGGAGAGGAGGCTGGCCAGCGAGACTACTCAGCACCTGATCACATGAGCGGCTCAATGAGAGCGACAAAAAGCGAACTGATGAAGAGGGATAACCTGTATGTGAGGTACATATGCCAATATTCATGATCCACTGTGACATTTTCCAAAAGCTCCATAACTGCTATAGGCACTTTTAACCACCTTTCCCTTCAAAGGACAGACAGACAGACAGACACAGACAGACAGACAGACAGACAGACAGACAGACAGACAGACAGACAGACAGACAGACAGACAGGGAGTGAGAAAAAAATACTTTAATTCCAAACGGTGGCCATTTGACTCAGTGGCAGAGTGAATGATGGGATGTGTTTGTTTTTTGGACCACTGTTTACTTGAAAACCCTGAGAATTATTGCCATCTTATAGGACCTCCAATAGAGCATCTTTCAGTGTTTTCCCCCCCTAAGCAGGGTGGGAATTTCACATTTTAGGGACAAGGCCATCTGGCCTTCGCCGTCAGAACTTTCCTTAGGGCACGAGGCCACATGCCAGGCCACAAAGGCCATTGCTCTATTGACATCATGAAGTGATTTTTTCTGAAATGTGTGATAAAATGAGCCAATGACACATCCTTTGCATAGGGCAGGCTAACTTAAACTGACACCACTGACACTTTTAAAGCAACTGAAAGTAGCAGTCGCGTGGGCGGGATGGAGAGAGTTTTGGAATTAAAAATGGCAAAGGAGAGGAGAGGGAATGATGGCACAGTAGCAAAGTATGAGATAAACAGCAAGTGTACAAGAGAGGTTGCAGAGTGAGAGAAAGGAGAGAAGAGTGCAGCAGGAAAAGTTTGAAACGTTCGTTAAAGCGTTTGTTCACAAAAAAGAGTCAGCAGGTCCGCTGTGTGAGAGCTGCCTCATTGCTAAACACAGTCAGAGAGAGAGAGAGAGGACTGCAGTGCAGTAGTTGTGTTGCTGAAAAGAGGGCAGGAGAGAAGCGATAGATCGTGCTCAAGGAGAGAAAAGAGAGGGAGAGAAGAGGGAACAGCCCACATGCTATTCACACTGTTTTTAATAACAGCATAGCGGCGACCCGAGGCCTCCACGTCCACGCAACGGCTGTGCAATGTCTGCTCAGCGTCTGTGCTGCACCCAGGAGGGAGTGGATCCAAGAGTCAAGCCATTCTGCTCTGTCTGTCAGCTACAGGCTGCAGGGAGCCCAGAGAGCGAGCGGCAGTTTAACACCCCTGCCTCCCACAGCCCACAGTGTTTAACCTACATTTACCCCAGGAGCCTCTGCTGATCCATGAGATGCTGCTCCACACATGACAGTGAAACGCATTCACACCTGAGCTGCCCACAACCACAGCTTTCTGCCCAGTACAGCCACAGCTTTCTGCCCAGTACAACCACAGCTTTCTGCTCAGTACAACCACAGCTTTCTGCCCAGTACAACCACAGCTTTCTGCCCAGTACAACCACAGCTTTCTGCTCAGTACAACCACAGCTTTAATACAACCACAGCTTTAATACAACCACAGCTTTAATACAACCACAGCTGTCTCGGTGAAGGTGGTGGAGGGAGAGGGGAGGATCCTGGACTCTGCAGCTGAATAAAGCAATAGTGAAACAGCACACCACGATTACATTGTGGGTTTGATTCATAGATCATATACATATATGGATGTAGCCACTGTGATGTCACCCATTGGTTTGTGGAGTCCTATTTTGATGTCTCGAGATTGGATTTTTTTTCACCGTCGCCATCTTGGTTATTGGTTATCTTGGTTATTTGGAGCCAGAAGTGAAGAGAATTTGGATCAGAAGAACCGCAGTGCCACCTGCTATTGGTCCGTGATCAGCGGGCTGCGAAATCACTGCACAGCCGACCTGTCAATCACACCCCCGAAAAATCTATTTTACTGTAAATGGGACCATCATTTACAAAAGGAACATCATGCTGTATTGAAGAAGACTTGGAACTGGGGATTAGGACCATCAACTCATTATTAGGAAAGTGTTTTCTGGCGCCATAAATCAAGTGAGAACGATGGGCATTTTCCCATTCACTTCCATACAATTCTACTTCTTTTGCCCTCTGCAGGCCATTCGAAAGAATGCATGTTTAAAGATACTAGGCACGTAGACGTGGCACGCTTGATGCCACATGTTGGATGCCAACCACCGTAAAACCAAACCGAAGAAGAAGAAGACGTGGCGTGCTAGATTCCTAGGCTTGCCCGCTGTGCTCTTATGACATCACTGATGATGTCACAACTTTGCATCTTATGACATCACTGATGACATCATCAGTGATTTATGACATCACTGATGACATCATCAGTGAGACGTTATGACATCACTGATGACATCATCAGTGATGTCACAATGCCTCTTTGTGTGTGTGTGTGTGTGTGTGTGTGTGTGTGTGTGTGTGTGTGTGTACTGGGACAAAAACAAAAAACAAAACAGAGAAACATTGCCCACATGCTCCCTTTTATAGATCTAAGTGATGTCTCCCTCCACTCATCCCTCACTTCTCCCTCTATTTCTCCCTCTACTCATCCCCCACTTCTCCCTCCTCTATTTCTCCCTCCACTCATCCCCCACTTCTCCCTCCTCTATTTCTCCCTCCACTCATCCCCCACTTCTCCCTCCTCTATTTCTCCCTCCACTCATCCCTCACTTCTCGCTCTATTTCTCCCTCTACTCATCCCTCACTTCTCCCTCCTCTATTTCTCCCTCTACTCATCCCTCACTTCTCCCTGCTCTAGTTTCTCCCTCCACTCATCCCTCACTTCTCCCTCCTCTATTTCTCCCTCTACTCATCCCTCACTTCTCCATCCTCTATTTCTCCCTCTACTCATCCCTCACTTCTCCCTCCTCTAGTTTCTCCCTCCACTCATCCCTCACTTCTCCCTCCTCTAGTTTCTCCCTCCACTCATCCCTCACTTCTCACAGTGTATCAAGTTCATCATCCTCTCACACCTCGCTTTCCCCTCGAGAACAGACACACACACACACACACACACACACACACACACACACACACACACACCAACACACACACACACACACACACACACACACACACACACACACACACACACACACACACACCAACACACACACACACACACATGCATGGTGCTGCCTCATAAGTGAGATAAGGAACTGGCGACACCAAAGGGTCAGGCTTCTGTCACCCTGCTAGCTCGCCTATAGACCACATGGCCTCAGGAGCAGAGAGGAGCGAGAGAACGCAGAGAGGAGGAGTGGGAACAAGAGTAGGAGGGGAGAAAAGGAGAGCTCAAGGGAAAACAAGCTAATGTGATAAAGATATAGAAGGATGGAGAGATGAAAGAGGAAGAGAGACAGATGGGGCCAGAGAGAGAGAGGGAGAGAAAATGACACAGAGAGACACAGAGAGCTTAAAAAAGCAGAGAGAACAGCGAGCGGACGGCAGCAGTGCCAGAAGAGAGGGACTGTTGTTTTGGGTGCATGTTGTCGGTTGGCTTGCCACCAGTTAGCATGAGGCAGATGCAACCGGGAGCGCTCGGTAATTACTGCGGTGAACCTCCCTCAGAGCACATGTGCTCGCCGCTCGCCTGTCTTCACAAAGATTCAGCAGCATGGCCATTCTGCTTTTCAACATTTCAACTCCAGTTACAACAAAAGCAAACAACAACAAAATAAAGTAAAAAAAAAAAAAAAAAAAAAAACCAGCAGCACATGTAGTGTGTCCACCTGCGGAAAGGGGTGTTGAGGCTTCTGTGAGAAAGCCTGCGCAGCGCAAAGAAACGCACTCTAAAAGCACAACTTTAACTTCCGCCATCTTTTTTGTTTGGAGATCTGCGTGTTTTTGTGTGTGCGTGCAATCTGCGTGTCTCCGAACAGCTCTTTACCCGTGTGCCGCGTTATCGCGGCCAGTTGAGTTGTTTTGTGGACGCTGCCGTACAGCAGAGCCGCCTCCTGCACACTCCTGATAAGCCTGCGTCCTCACGACTCACCCGGCTGGCCCTCCATAGGATCTGCTCATACCTCGCAGCCAAGCCACAGAAGCATTCCCTCGCCCATGTGCAGAGATGGGCTATCTCAACCCCGCTCTTTGAACATACTCTTCAGACACACTTGGACTGGCCTTACACAGGCTGAAATCACCGTAGCATCGCTCAAACAGCCTCGAAATGTGCTTTAACAATGTGTTTGAGAGATTTAATTCAGCCAAAGTTTATGTAAGGCTAGCTGGGGCATTATCAGATGAAGCAGTACACAGTGCCAGAGAACTAATGTTGCCTAGTAAAAATGATGAACACATGGATGGCACGCTGTAAAGTCTGAGGATTGATGTGTTCGAGTGACATCGAGAAGCACATGCCGTTAAGAGCAGTGCTGAAAAGAAAGCCGACGGGCATTTTTCTAAGGAATGCCATTTTGCCCGGTCAAGGCTGTGACTGAGCACGTGTCTGGATGCTTCTCCATCACATGTCTCTGATACTGTGCTGCATGCACTCCATCCCTCCTGACGAAGCCCACTTCCATTAACCAAGGAGCATCTGCTGAGCCCTGCCTGGTGATGTTCTGCAGAAGGTTCAGGTCAGAACGGCTGCTGTGACTTTGGACTTGCTTGGTTTGATTACTGACCACTTGAAAGTTACCTGTTGCGGAAAAAGCGGGCGCTTGTGAGTGAGCAGAAATTAAATGAAAATAATCCTCAAAAAGAGAATTAACAGCTATTTAACCTCAGTGGAACTAAAGTGGCTTCAACACTAAACATGCTGTTTTGGGAAATTGGGCTTCAATCAGTTTGGATCGATCTTTCAGAGTGACTGTCAGACTAAGATCATTCAGAGTGACTGTCAGACTAAGATCTTTCAGAGTGACTGTCAGACTAAGATCATTCAGAGTGACTGTCAGACTAAGATCTTTCAGAGTGACTGTCAGACTAAGATCATTCAGAGTGACTGTCAGACTAAGATCATTCAGAGTGACTGTCAGACTAAGATATTTCAGAGTGTCTGTCAGACTAAGATCATTCAGAGTGACTGTCAGACTAAGATCTTTCAGAGTGTCTGTCAGACTAAGATCATTCAGAGTGACTGTCAGACTAAGATCATTCAGAGTGACTGTCAGACTAAGATCTTTTAGAGTGTCTGTCAGACTAAGATCATTCAGAGTGACTGTCAGACTAAGATCTTTTAGAGTGTCTGTCAGACTAAGATCATTCAGAGTGACTGTCAGACTAAGATCTTTCAGAGTGACTGTCAGACTAAGATCATTCAGAGTGACTGTCAGACTAAGATCATTCAGAGTGACTGTCAGACTAAGATATTTCAGAGTGACTGTCAGACTAAGATCTTTCAGAGTGACTGTCAGACTAAGATCTTTCAGAGTGACTGTCAGACCATTCAGAGTGACTGTCAGACTAAGATCTCTGAGTGACTGTCAGACTAAGATCTTTCAGAGTGACTGTCAGACTAAGATCTTTCAGAGTGACTGTCAGACCATTCAGAGTGACTGTCAGACTAAGATCTCTGAGTGACTGTCAGACTAAGATCTTTCAGAGTGACTGTCAGACTAAGATCTTTCAGAGTGACTGTCAGACTAAGATCTTTCAGAGTGACTGTCAGACTAAGATCTTTCAGAGTGACTGTCAGACCATTCAGAGTGACTGTCAGACTAAGATCTCTGAGTGACTGTCAGACTAAGATCTTTCAGAGTGACTGTCAGACTAAGATCTTTCAGAGTGACTGTCAGACTAAGATCTTTCAGAGTGACTGTCAGACTAAGATCTTTCAGAGTGACTGTCAGACTAAGATCTTTCAGAGTGACTGTCAGACTAAGATCTTTCACAGTGACTGTCAGACTAAGATCTTTCAGAGTGACTGTCAGACTAAGATCTTTCAGAGTGACTGTCAGACTAAGATCTTTCACAGTGACTGTCAGACTAAGATCTTTCACAGTGACTGTCAGACTAAGATCTTTCAGAGTGACTGTCAGACTAAGATCTTTCAGAGTGACTGTCAGACTAAGATCTTTCAGAGTGACTGTCAGACTAAGATCTTTCAGAGTGACTGTCAGACTAAGATCTTTCAGAGTGACTCTCAGACTAAGATATTTCAGAGTGACTGTCAGACTAAGCGCTAAATTGAACCCCTCCAGACGATCTGGGCTAAGCAGCACAGTGCTGGCCAAACGATCCAGCTGGATACCAGAAACTCCACAAGATCAGTAGTGCTAGTCGCCCAATGTCAGACCCCCTCCCCCCATTAACAAAGGCATATCCTCTCTGCTGGTTTAGACATGTCACTTAAAGAGATACTCAACACTTTTTCCACTTTTTTCTGCTGTAAATCAATATATATTGGAAATTAGCTGTGTTCTTGATGAATCCAGGTCAAAGTCCTGACATTTAGTGTAAATCTGAGTAATTCCTCTTTTCTTCTCACATACCCATGCAGTTCCATACAAACCAAAAAGGCAAAAAGGCCAGCTGTAGACTCCCAAATTTCCTCCCTTTCTATTGGCTGAGCTCTTGATCACTGACGTAGCTTGATCAGTGACATCGCCAAACCCAGCCCGCCCATCTCTCGTGCCTAGGCCCCTCCCAGTGCTGTGTATTTCTGATATTGTTTTGTTTAATCCTGGCTTCCTCTGACGTGAATAGATCAATAAAAAGTTTTCCAGTTATTCCTAGGCTGCAAACCTGTTTTAACATGCAAATCGCAGTGGTTTCTGATGAGAATAAAGTAACGTTAACGTTACGTTATGTCAGACTGTTCTCATCCCCATGGCAAAGCCTTTGCCTCGGCCATGAGAGGCGAGGAGCACAGCTGCGCGCGGCCGCGCGCCCCCGCAGCCCGGAGCTTGCGGCTCGTGCATGCGCATACCAGAGGGGAGGCGGCCATCAGCGCCTGACTGGCCGGGAGAGAGTGCTTCCAAGTCGGACTGATAATATAAACTACATCATTTGAGCTTATCCAGGTAAGATATTAATAAAGTAAATATAATTAAGACATGTGCCAACTTTGACAACGTTTTTTAAGAGCAAACAGGTTTTTTTAACTTCCTGAAAAGTTGCTGTTTTGGAGATTCGAGGTCCTGCCGCGACAGCGACGGTATGCTGGTGTTTGGACTGAGAGAGCCTGGTGATGCGAGGTTTGGACAGGAGAAGCGAGGGGGTGGTGGAAGGGAGAAACATCAGCAGCAGATCCATTCACAGCGCTAGCTGGCTTTAACTGAAACTACACATTCGCGAGCAGGATACTCGCAATACTAAAAATTTGAAATAGATACAATACTAATTTGCAACAGGTATTGATAGTATCGATAAGTATCAATACTAAAAATGTATGTGATTTCTCTTACTGAAAATTCAAACATACTACTGATTTTTCCCTCCCTATCATTGGTGGGTTTATGTTGCTTCAACAAGCTCAAAGTGTTGTGATAGGCTGATGACTAGAGCAGGGCTAATCTGCTGTATAAAGTTCTTATCGGGCCTAGATTATGGAGATCCGTGCGTCTGTCCAACCATCTGTCATATTTTTATGACTCTTAATGTGTTGTCAGTGTCCTCCCTCCCCCCTTGCTATCGAAAATGAGTATCGATATTTTCCTGGGTATTGTATCAAAATTAGAAATTGTAGTACCGTGACTTTCAGTGTGATATCTCTCGCACCGCTGATTCAATTTTGGTGAACCTTGGGGAAACGATGCATCTCACTGCTGCATTCCAGTATTCTCAAAATTACACTGATTGGCGCGAGGCGGGTGATAGAATTACAGGTGAAGAAGAGGTGAAATCTTGGTACTGATTGGCCCAGAGGGGACTGCATCAGTCACATGTTGACCTTGGCCTGTAAGTGTTTCTCTCAGAGCGATGCAATAAACATGCTTTCATATTGCAATGAACAAGCAAGTGAGTAGCTGTTGTCCAGCTAATGAAAACACACACACACACACACACACACACACACACACACACACATAGTGCTGGCGTGTGCCAATCAGGTGCCCTGGGCAAGACTTTGAATGCTGCCTATCCGCACGTTCTCAAGTATTATCAATTTAGGGTTACCAACTCATCAATTAATTTAAATTAATTTTATTTGGTCACAAATTTCTTTGTAGATCGCGACAAATGTATGCTGTCTCACCTAGTTTCCTCCTAGTTATAATCAAATTAAGACAAGTGTGGCCAAATTTGGCGCCCCTAGTGGGCATGGGCAATTGCCCTGTCTGCCCTACCCATGCACCACAACTGCACACACATACAAACACATGCATGGCACTAACACTGACAGGCTTAGATAAGCCATCTCTTGAATAGCTCAATGGGTAAAGCATGGAAATAACAGTGTGTTAGAGGTCTGACACCATATGTATGTCCGACTCCTCACACTGCAGCACCCAAAGCATAGGTCATCTTAATCTAATCTAGAATTTGTAACTGCAATGACTCGATTTTCTGGATTTTTGTTCTATAATTAGAACATACAACCATGAGTGATTTGGCAGTGGAATATCAGACAGAATCATCCCAGCAGTATTTCCTGCAGGGGAAAGGTTTGAACTGATATGGGGGCGGGGCTTGTGTGCTATAGAGGTAGAAGTGTTTATCCATAATGCTTTTCAGCTTTTCAGGCTGTTAGGAAGTGGCTCTACAGGTCCACTGTCATGTAGGGCTGCCCCCTCCAGGTCGATTGGTCGATTGTTTGGTCGACGTGCTCTTGGTCGACGAGATTCACGTTGGTCGAGCAATCGCTGGTGTTAATAATTTCCTAGTAGAAATTCAATTTCATACAAATAAAAGCGATCCGGAACGAAGTAGCGTGCCACGGAAGCAAGTTGCAACACGGACCTTTTCTAGAAGCACACAGGGATCGATCCACAGCACAGATCGATCCAGGCTAGAGACAGGCAACCACAGTTAGCAGAAAGGAGAGGAACCAGCAGAGCGATGGAATTAACAATTAAATGGCTCAGCTATCAGCACAAACAATGGACACGTTTCAGCCTTCAGCACGCAGCCCTCAGCCACCAGCTGTTAACAAGCTGTTAACGAGCACAGTACGCACCTTATGAGATTAGACTGTCATCAGTGAGACTGGATGTCCAGACACTTTCACTCACAGTTCACAGTTGATACATAAACTCCAACTCCGGTAATGTTAGACAGGCTGTTATAAGATGTTACTGGAATAAATCGCAAAAGCTATCTAGCTTAGCTGTTCTTTCTACCAACTAATTAACCATGCCACGTGTGCTAACATTACATAACCATCGCACAGGCTTTCTCTGAACTGAGCAGGTGGTCAGGTGTTGCATGTCACGCTGATCAGTCTGTCCATTCCGGTAACGTTACAACGCTGCAAATAGCTTTTATTTATAATTATCAGCTATCGGGTATAGTGCCCTCAGTAGTCAGTACACTGCACAAAATAAGAAAAAAAAGTACACTGCAAAAATTGAAAACAAAAAAGTTTTTAGACCCAGCTCCGACCAATTGATTGGTCGGAGCTGTGGTCGATTTCTGGTCGACCAGGATAATCTTTGGTCGATTGTCATGTCAATCTGTCATGTCTTGATACTACAGGTCCACTGTCATGTCAATCTGTCATGTCTTGAAACTACAGGTCCACTGTCATGTCAATCTGTCATGTCTTGATAGCAAGCAGATCTACATGGTGAAAATGTCTGCTCTTTCTCTTTCTCTCTCTCTCTCTCACACACACACACACACACACACACACACACACATTTAAATAATGCATTACACTTTAACTAAGCCCGTTAGATTTTAGTTAGCTAAATCTACCGTAGATTTAGTCAACTAAAGTCTTATGTCAACTAAAACTAGACTAAAAGTAAAACATTTCAGATGACTGAAATATGACTCAAACGTAATTTTAGTCAAAAGACTATGACTAAAACTAAATACAAATTAGCTGTCAAAATTAACACTGACACACACACGCACGCACACGCGCACACACACACACACACACACACACACACACACACACACACACACACACACACACACACCCTTCCAAAGTGATGTTTTTGGCCCCTCATCTCTCCTCTTGAAGTGTAATCATTTGTATAGGTCAATTCCAAAGAGCGCCTTCATGCTTTGGCCTATCCCAAAGTGAAGGAGCATGAAGAACATTAGGGTTGTCCTACAACCCAGGTTTTACGAGTGAGAACGAGAGCTCTCACTAGTGCCTTAAACGCTGCAACGCAGCCCTATGGAAGACTGTTATTTTGCTCCAAAATTACTTTTCATTAAAACCTGACCACCCACCCGTAGGTGGCGTGGTACCCCCTGGGACTGACACGGATCCACGTGACTACGTCACGTCCTGCCAGCCCAGGGATAATCACTCTAATTTCTTCCAGCCCGCTGAGATCCGACGCGCCCCGTGACGCATCGACACAGCAAGGCTGGGTAGTGAGAGCTCTCGTTCTCACTCGTAAAACCTGGGTTGTAGGACAACCCTAATGTTTTACTTCGTTTCGAACTCAAGCTCTCACTAGTGCCTCCATTCAACCGACCTTGCTGCCGGGAGCACCCCACAGGGCGACCCGAAAGGCACCGGTGAACCACGGCCATATGGCAACGTTTATGCCTAACCGTCTGACATATTAGAGTGGCAACGATACTACTTTCTTGCCACCGACAGCACCGCGTGCACGAACTGCGAACCGGACACGTCGAGAGTGTAGTACCTGACAAAAGTGTGATGAGAGGACCATGAGGCCACGGCACACATGTCCTCCACCGACACACCACGCAACAACGCAGAGGATGTCGCAACACCTCGCGTAGAATGCGCCCTGATACCCTCTGGGGGAACCTTGCCCACGGCAGAGTATGCCAACGCGATCGCCTCCACTATCCAGTGTGATAAGCGATCCTTGGAAAGGGGTCCGCCCTGGGCCCTTTGCCCAAAGCAAACCAACAGCTGATCTGTAATGCGTAAAGAACGCGTCCTGGCCACATAGGCCGAGAGCGCCCTTACGGGGCACAGCATGAGCAAACGTCTCTCCTCACCCGTCTCTAACTGAACGGCGGGGGACAGAATGCTGATAAGTCTATGACCATAGACCTAAAGCTGACATTAATAATCTTAGGTTGGTAAGCCGGGTTAGGTCGCAACGTAACCCTGCGCCCATCATTCCCAAAACCACACAGGCCTGCTGCACCGAGAGGGCAATCAGGTCACCAACTCTCTTTCCTGACGACAAGGCCAGCAGCAGCACAGTCTTTAAAGACAGAACCCTTAAATCGGCGGAGTCCAAGGGCTCAAACGGATGACCCGTTAGCCCGTCCAGCACCGTAACCAGGTCCGATTTGGGGAAAAAACGCACCGCGACGGCGCGCCCCCTTCATGAAGCGCAAGACCAAAGGGTACGCCCCCACGGGGCTCCCTTCAATTCCCATATCTGAAGGAAACAGAGAACTGGTCGCACACTGCAGTTCACTGGATCCACGCCCTTACTTGCTGCATAGTGCATCCCACATTATCAGGCAAGACCTGGGCTAGCAACTGGTCCCGTTCAGGAGCCAGACCGCTAGCTTCCACCTGCCTGGGGAGGGGTGGAACACCTCCCCCTCCGCCCGGGATAGGCGATCGGCCCGTACCGGCAACGCCCATGGCGGATCTTGCGCCAGGGAGACCAGGTCCGCAAACCATGTCTGCCTGGGCCAAAACAGACTAAAACGAGCCGGAGGCGCTGTTCCCTCACCCTGTCCAACACCTGACGGATCAGGGGGGTCGGGGGAAACGCATAGCGCCCCTCCCTCGGCCACGCGTGCGCTTTTAGCGCGTCATGACCTAACGGGGGCTGTCCTCCTGGATCGAGAACCACAGTGGGCAGTGTGTCCCTGTTCCATCACCCGAGGGTGGAGGCACCACTCCATATAACGGGGATTGCCTCGAGACAGCAGGCCGGTCGTAACTCCGCCGTCCCGGCAGATAGACCGCTGACACTGAAAGGAGACGGGGATACACCCACAGGTGAATCCCCGCTATGGTTCAGCGCCCCCGACCACACACCGCCCTGTTTTGTTCAGGCGGGCGATCGCTGCCCTATTGTCCGAGCGAATCAGCACATGGTGCCCATGTGTGAGCCGCTGGAAGTGTTACCTCCGCAGGCCGGGGGGACTGCGGAGGCAACGTTCTCTTTCGAGTCTGGCCGCACGCGGACTTGTCCGGCAGTGCGGTCCCCAAGAGAGCTCCTAACCAACAATGGGCCCACGGCGCCATTGATGGTGGGCTTGTCCTGAGGCAGAGCCCGGCGAATCGCCTTCAGCTCTAGCACGTTTATGTGGCGAAGCTCCTGAGCCTCCCACCGGCCGTTAACCCCCCCCCCCCTGCCGTGCGCCTTTCGCAGGCTGGGGGGACTGCGGAGGTAACGTTCTTTCTCGAGACGCACGTGGACTTGTCCGACAGTGCGGCCCCCAGGCGAGCTCCCGACCAGCAATGAGCCGTTGGTGCCATTGATGGTGGGCTGTCCTAGGAGCCTCTAGCCGAGGCCAGGCCGTAGCCATGGACCAAGGCGAACCTTGATGCTGGGTATGAGACCCTGGGCGAGCTCCCGACCGAACTCGGGCCTTGGGCACCGAGGACGGTGGGTCTAAAGCTACAAGCCGCAGGCTGGAACTAAGCCCAGCCTTGATGAGCCAACCGGTGGGCTTGACCTGGGCGCTGCCAACCGAGGCCAGGCCGTGGCCATGGACCAAGGTGCGCTGTGCCCCCAGCCAGGCTCCCTGCACTTGCAGGGGGCGCCCCAACACGGGAGTGCGACCCATGGAGAGCTCCCAACCACCCCGGGCCTTGGGCACCAAGGGCGGTGGGCTTGTCCTTAGAGCTACAAGCCAAAGGCTGGCACTGAGCCCAGAGCTTGGCGAGCTGTAAGCCCTGCTGGACGCGTAGCGCCAGCAAGGAGCAGTATGTCTATTGTAGCGGAGGTAGCTCGCGCCCAATGTACTTAGCACACAGATACTAACTGCACGGGTGCACGCCAGCTATCTGCAAAATACTATCGTTCTGTGCTAAACAGTACTAAATATTGCTATCTGCACCTATGCAAGGCAAGCTAGCTTTCACACTTCTTTGAGAGCGGACCTTGGTCCGCTCTCAAGAGCTTAGCTGCGGACAAGACTGAGGGTTCAAGGCGCCTGTGCAGCGTGCTCGTGCCCAAGGCAGAACACGCACTTAACGTGCCAATTCATACTCGGCCAAAGTAGTTTTACACACGGCCCATCCCCTCCCTGACCTTCCCTGCTCAGTAGCAAGAGGAAGCAGGAAGCTAACCACTAATAGCAAGCTCCCGCAGGGCGCACCCTATTAGCGGGAGTACTGCTTAAGCCAGCTAGCAGGCTAGCAAGAAGCACAGGCTAGACAGTAAGCAACCCGGAGGCTAGCGAACGTGCGCGTGCAATGGTAACGTAAGCGGCAATAGCCCATCCCGAAGGGGGGGCACCAATACCCACAACCTGTTAATTCAAATTAAATGTGCCGGTCGTAACCGGCCAGCGTAGCCTCACAGCTATTACAGCACCCAGCTGTTCCCCCCTCTCTCCTAACAGGAATAATGGGGTTAACGTGCAAGCTAAGCCTGCAACGGTAAGAGCTGGAGTGCTACACATCACTAGATACTGGCTGCACGGGAGCAAGCTAGCTATCTAGCTAACTGAAGAGCATGGCTTCTAGCTACTACTCTGCTTAAGGCGTGCCCTACACAGAGGTAGCTGGCGCGAAGTACTTAGCACACAGACACTAACTGCACGTGTGCACGTTAGCTATCTGCCACAAAACCGGGTGCGTTACCCCTGGGGACGCAGCCAGATAGCTAGAGTGCTACAAGGTAGTCCAAGCTAGCTGCACTGAGCAAACTAGCTAACTATCTAACGCGCGCGCTCTAAAGCCGGCGCCTAAAGTACCTAGCACACGAAAGCTACCCGCACGGGTGCCAAGGTAGCTATCTGTAACAACTGGGCTACTTAGCCTCTTTGTTCCTGTGCTACGTGGTACAAGCTATTTGCACGTATGCAAAGCTTAACAGTTTGAGCGCGGACCTAAATCGGCCCTCAAACGAAAACGCTGCCCCAGCCAGGGGAGCGAAGCAAAGCTACACAGCGGCAGCAATAACCACTATACGGCGATAGCAGTAGAGCTACACGGCGGTAGCAATAAACAGTTAACTAAGGAAGATACTCTTAGCTTTGATGACTTGTTCCGACTTTATCCCGTCCACGCTACCCTCTTGAGGTGGGCAAATGAGCCGGAACGAGCCTAGTATCTAAGCTATGTAAAAAGAGCTAACTCCTAGTTAACCGTGGAGCTTTCAGAAAACACGTCTTATCAGCGGGTGGAAGAAAGCGTAAGTGATTATCCCTGGGCTGGCAGGACGTGACGTAGTCACGTGGATCCGTGTCAGTCCCAGGGGGTACCACGCCACCTACGGGTGGGTGGTCAGGTTTTAATGAAAAGTAATTTTGGAGCAAAATAACAGTCTTCCATAGGGCTGCGTTGCAGCGTTTAAGGCACTAGTGAGAGCTTGAGTTCGAAACGAAGTAAAACAACCTTGTCACAGAAAGAAAAGCAAGAATTGAAATGTATTCAATGGATAATCAATGCTGCATTTATTCAAGAGGGCAGGCCACTGAACAACCTCTGAATGTTGTATTTAGTGAATAAAGCACAGATCCAAAAGAAACTACAATTTGTGATGACGACGACTACTACTACCTACTACTGCTAATAATAGTATCAACACTACCTTGAAATATTGAAATAAGGAAGATCTGTGTATGTTATAAATGCTGTACCTTTTATCAGTATGAGTCCCTCTCCAAAGCACAAAGTGATGATCAAAGTATGGTGGGCTTTCAGGGAGAAAACAAAACACAAACAAACAAACACAAACAAACAAAACAGCAGTGGATCATATTTACATGGCATCCTGTTGAAATAGAGTTGTGTGTGTGTGTGAATCTAATTCGGATCTAATCTTACATCTAATCATACGTCTCTACTTTTCTCTACTTATTTTTGTTTACTCTCATTCGGCCTCTTCTCTTTTCTTTCCATGTTCCAGTCTTCTCTCGTAAATATCTGCCGCCGCCTCAATTTTGGTCGTGGCTCCAGCCTCACTGGCCTTGTGTGATGGTTGAAAAGGATTCTGGGGGGGGGGGGGGGGTTAATGGCGCTGTTAGGGAGGTCAATGCCGTCCGTGATTCATGGCATAAAGAAAGCTTGTGTAAGAGATAGCACATTGTCTGCGGTACAGCATATGGCAGAGGTCAGTCTCAATCATCATCCTTTGTTAGGGGTGCCAGCACGATATCCAAGGCATCTTTTCACTCTTCCTTTTGTCGCTGCAGAACTCACCGTGTCTAAATTCCACTCATATACAGTATTTGATAAGTGGCGACCTCCGTTACGAGCGCAGCGTTTCGCTTCCCGAATGAACAATGGCAGTTTTGGAGACAGCTTTGACCTCGGCACCCTACCAGTATTGGAGCTCCTGTTTGCGCGTGATGCGTGGGGTCAGTTTCCCCTGCGGTCGGGTACCGGGGAGGTACCGGGTACCGGGGAGGTGCGCGGCTATCGGAATAAGGGGGCGAACTGTATTGTTGCCAGGCCCTGTTTGGGAGAGGCTGCAACAAGCGCTGAGGCTGAGAATAGACTTGCAGTGCAGTTGTTATCTGCCCAAGGCCTCCAGAAAGGAGCACACAGAGGGAGAGAAAGGCCAGCCTCAAACACAAAGGCCTACCTGGAAATATGCTATGTCACCTTCTGTCCATTCTCACCTCTTTGTGGAGCAGATTCAATTCACTTTGAAGGCAAAATCGTTCACAAGTGGAAAGAAGTCCCGGGATTGGCACAAATACCCCTTGGAAATTGTTCTTTTGATAAAAATCGATTAGCCACGGGGGGGGGGGGTCAACATTTTTCCAAATAGGGCTGCCATTTCCACCCCGGAAATACTATTTTGGGGGCAGCTTTGTGTATAATTGTCCAATATGAATGATCTTACTGATAAACCATACATTTATGGTCACAGAGAAGCCAGATTTACTTCTCAAGATGGCTGCCATTTTTACCATATCATTTCACTGTCCAGGGCGATTTGGATGATTCTGGTGTCAAATGGCAGGTATTTAACTATAACTACATAGCTATAACTATAACTCGGGCTTATCACTGATCACTAGACATTGTAACATCAGTCACCACTGGCTCACATCACTCGATGATTGTGGGGCATGACATCAGTGGGTATGACATCATCATTTGGGGGCGTTTGGCATGCTCAGGTGATGGCTTACTATTATACAACATGTAGTTCCGACCAAGCAATCTGATTGGTCAAATCCCGTTCTTAAATAAGCAGCCATTCTTAATTCATTTAAGAACGGTCTCGATATTTCATTTTAAAGTTGTGCGATACCGACGTGCCAATATCATGGTGCATCCCTAGCCTTCCTCTGGGTTACACTCTCATACTCCCCATCCCCCCCACCCTGCTATTTCCTCTAATCATGATTTCCTGTCATCGCTCTCTCCCTTCACCCCGGCCTCCTCTCTCTCTCCTCGGCCTCCTCTCTCTCTCCTCGGCCTCCACTCTCTCTCTCCTCGGCCTCCTCTCTCTCTCCTCGGCCTCCACTCTCTCTCCCTGGCCTCCTCTCTCTCCTCTGCCTCCTCTCTCTCCCCGGCCTCCTCTCTCTCCTCGGCCTCCACTCTCTCTCCTCGGCCTCCTCTCTCTCCTCGGCCTCCACTCTCTCTCCCCGGCCTCCTATCTCTACCTGGCCTCCTCTCTCTCCTCGGCCTCCTCTCTCTCCCCGGCCTCCTCTCTCCTCGGCCTCCACTCTCTCTCCCCGGCCTCCTCTCTCTACCTGGCCTCCTCTCTCTCCCTGGCCTCCTCTCTCTACCTGGCCTCCTCTCTCTCCCTGGCCTCCTCTCTCTCCTCGGCCTCCTCTCTCTCCTCTGCGTCCTCTCTCTCCCCGGCCTCCTCTCTCTCCCTGGCCTCCTCTCTCTCCTCTGCCTCCTCTCTCTCGCCCGGCCTCCTCTCACTCCTCTGCCTCCTCTCTCTCCTCTGCCTCCTCTCTCTCCTCGGCCTCCTCTCTCTCTCCCTGGCCTCCTCTCTCTCCTCGGCCTCCTCTCTCTCCTCGGCCTCTCTCTCTCCCTGGCCTCCTCTCTCTCCTCTGCCTCCTCTCTCTCCTCAGCCTCCTCTCTCTCCTCGGCCTCCTCTCTCTCCTCGGCCTCTCTCTCTCCCTGGCCTCCTCTCTCTCCTCTGCCTCCTCTCTCTCCTCAGCCTCCTCTCTCTCCTCAGCCTCCTCTCTCTCCTCGGTCTCTCTCTCCCCGGCCTCCTCTATTTCTCTCTCAGGGCTCCTCTCTCCCCGGCAGGGCTCCAAAGTGCGACCTATTAGGTCGCATGTGCCACCTAATTTCAAAATGTGCGAGTTAATTTGCAATCAGGTCGCACTCGTGCGACTTGGGAGAATGAGAGAGGATAATATTTTTTCCCCCCCCAACCAATCGCCTGCTTCAGATCGCATCTTTCTGTCCCCTCTGCTCCCCGTCTGCCTGCGCGTGCCTCTGTGCTGCAAGACAGCGGTTACGTCACTCACTCACAATACACACACCGGGTAGTGGCGAAAAAGTGTTTGGAAGTTGCACTCTCTCTATAGCGAAAGCAGCTTGGGCGAGAACAAACAGCAGAGCAGCTAACATGGCGTCGCCTGTCTGGCAATTTTACAACTTGTTGCCGTTTGCATTGTGTGCTCAAAGGAGATACCGCATGGGCGAATGTGACAATCCGCCAGGAGAATGGATATCACTTTGTAGTTAGTCAAACTCAGGCATGCGCTGCGCTGCGCACGGAGGGAAGAGGCGCAACAGAGTGAAGCCTGCCCTGTACCCCGCGGCCTCTCACCAGGCAAGACCGCGGCTTCACCAAACACCCTGCGGCCTAGTGGAGCGCTGCAGCTCAACTAACTACAGGAGCTTGCTGAGCAGCGGACTTTTTTCACTCTGAAAACAATTGAAACCACCGCCACGACTTTATTTCACCAGAGGCGAAGTCAGCAACACAAAGACTGATGGAAATAACAGTCAGCAACGACAGCAAGAAACGAAAAGAAATAAATGCAAAGCTAATGGAATTCATATGTCTTGATCAGCAGCCGCTGTCTGTTGTGGAAGACCTCGGGTTCAAACGCCTCATATCCTGCTTGGATCCACGTTACACGCTGCCAGGACGTAAATATTTAACTGACGTTTGCCTGCCGGAATTATACCAAATTGTTTACAAGCACATCGAGAGCCTTATGAAAGACAACACCACGTCAATCAGCTTCACGACTGACATTTGGAGTTCGAGTGTCTGTCCTATGTCCATGCTGAGCCTAACTGCGCAGTTTATTGATGAAAAGTTCGACCTGAACAAAGTTGTACTTCACTCACAAGAGTTTTCTGGGTCACACACCGCGGAGGCTATCGCTGCAGCTTTCACAGACATGTTCCAAGCTGTGTTGGTGCACATGTTGTGTACATAGTATTATATTTTTTGTTTTATAAGACTATTTATTTTTCCACAGGAAAGTTACAGTATACAGTCTACTCTGTAATAAATAATAATAAAACGGTTGCCAACTCATGATACTTTCTCATCTCCTAATTTTAATACTTAATATACAATGTCGATGTTGTTAAGAATAATTAAATATATGAATAATGCGACACAATAAATAGAAGGCTTGAATTGATGGATTTGACGCGGTGATCGGTGATCGGCCATATCGGGATCGGCAGATACTGCTTCCGGTGATCGGTGATCGGCCTCAAAAAAGCTGATCGGAGCATCTCTACGTATTAGTGTTGAGGGTCCAGCACTGGAGGACTATGATGCCAGGCAGGATGTTAAGGTGTGGTTCTCCAAGGGAAAGGCCCCCAGGAGGCCTAACTTTAAGAGTTGGCCAGTGTCCATGCAGGCCAGGACTGATTCCAGTCTTTGGATCTCATAGAAATGGCAGCATCACAGGCAATCTACAGGCTCACAGTTAGCTGTAAGCTCTAGATTGTCTGTTTTGGTGCTGACATGCTGCCATAGAACACATGTTGAATGTGATCCAAAACACAGTGAGTAAATGTATGCTGCTGTTTATGTTTATTGTAAGTTGTGCAGTTTTATTGACTGGAGCTTATTTGAACTGAATGTGTTAATGCTGCTGTGGTCAGGTGGAGTGTCACTTTAAGTTGGCTGTTGCACTGTTGGATAAGTTGAGGATGCTGTCTGTGCTGTGGAAACACTCAGAATCGACTTGTCTGTTTCTCTCTACCTCCTCATCTCCTCCGCCATCTCCAGCACTAGTTCCTCATGTCATTACATGATGTATGTTATTTTATGGTTTGATTTTATTATTCATATAAGAAGACCTTGTGTCAACTGCTCATGCAGTGTTTAATCAATCGATTAAAACATTTGATAAATGTCAAGTTTGAGTCATAGTCAATTTTTACATCAGATCACGGCAATACTACGGTATTTGGAATATAAATGTATCATCGGCATCATGGCATGAAAAGGTTATGTGTTAATTGTCACACGGTAAAAAAATATGGTGCTACCTAATTTATTTTTGTGCTACCTAATGAAACAGTAGGTAGCACTAGTGCTACCTGGAAAAAAACGAGTTTGGAGCCCTGCTCCCCGGCCTCCTCTATTTCTCTCCCAGGCCTCCTCTCTCCCCGGCCTCCTCTATTTCTCTCCCAGGCCTCCTCTCTCCTCGGCCTCCTCTCTCTCCTCGGTCTCTCTCTCCCCGGCCTCCTCTATTTCTCTCCCAGGCCTCCTCTCTCTCCGGCCTCCTCTCTCTCCTCGGCCTCCTCTCTCTCCTCGGCCTCCTCTCTCTCCTCGGCCTCCTCTCTCTCCCAGGCCTCCTCTCTCTCCTCGGCCTCCTCTCTCTCCCAGGCCTCCTCTCTCTCCCAGGCCTCCTCTCTCTCCTTGCCCTCCTCTCTCTCTCCCAGGCCTCCTCTCTCTCCTTGCCCTCCTCTCTCTCTCCTCGGCCTCCTCTCTCTCCCAGGCCTCCTCTCTCTCTCTCTCCCAGGCCTCCTCTCTCTCCCAGGCCTCCTCTCTCTCCTCGGCCTCCTCTCTCTCCTCGGCCTCCTCTCTCTCCCAGGCCTCCTCTCTCTCCCAGGCCTCCTCTCTCTCCTTGCCCTCCTCTCTCTCTCCCAGGCCTCCTCTCTCTCCTTGCCCTCCTCTCTCTCTCCTCGGCCTCCTCTCTCTCCCAGGCCTCCTCTCTCTCCCAGGCCTCCTCTCTCTCCCAGGCCTCCTCTCTCTCTCTCTCCCAGGCCTCCTCTCTCTCCTCAGCCTCCTCTCTCTCCTCGGCCTCCTCTCTCTCCCAGGCCTCCTCTCTCTCCTCGGCCTCCTCTCTCTCCCAGGCCTCCTCTCTCTCCTTGGCCTCCTCTCTCTCCCAGGCCTCCTCTCTCTCCTCAGTCTCCTTGTTCAGTAATGATCTTCACTCTCTGTGATGACTGCAGTGCTTTTGTGTCGTCTGACACGTCTTCTGTTGGATAAGGGAACAGAGGCTGTTTTACAATGGCCTTTTATGCCCTGTGAGAAATATACGAGTCTTTTGGCGCGGCTAATGAAGGCTCTTTCATGTCTCCCCCACCAGTAGAAGAAACGTATAGAGATGGATTGTCTGAGGCCCACACAGGCCCCACTGTAAGCCAGTCCATTCTGAGTATTGATCTGAAGGGGGGCAGAGGATGGGGGAGAGAGAGAGGAGAGGAGAAAAGCGAAAGAAAGAGAAAGAAAGAAAGAAAGAGAAAGAAAGAAAGAAAGAAAGAAAGAAAGAAAGAAAGAAAGGAAGAAGTTGAATGTCAATAGAAATATCAACCAGTGAGGAGTGAAGCTCGCTCAGTATGTTGCCTGGGTCCAGACCTTTGGATCTGCCCACTCCACAGAGCTGACTTTGGCTGCTCTAACTTTTGGTCTAGGATCGTTACATGCAAATGGCTTCTCTGACACGAAGGCCGAGTCAAATCAGCCAATGAGCGCCGAGGGGGACTAACAATTGGCCAATCAGCATCAATAAGCATCATGCGCGCTCGTCAAGACTGCACCGAGGAGTAAACAACAATGAATGCCTGCTGTCGAGGCTGCTTTAAATTGATTACAAGTACCAATTACTTTGAAATCTGAACACACACTGCTTGGAGGGCATTTATGCAAAGGGGAGATATTTTACGTTCGCCCAACTGGAGTAACTGACCCAAGATTCAGGCTCATATACGTTGGACTTGATCTCTATTGATTGGTTGGAATTCCCCTGGGGGGATCCCGCCATAGAAATAACAATGAGTGCAGTCTCAGAATAGAAGATGGAAATGAGTGTATGAGTTGACCATTCAGTCTGAATATCAGACTGCAGTGTACGTATGGTCTCTCTGCTGGCTCTCTGAAGCTGCGTTCACACCGACCTATTAAAGTTTGTCGCTGGCGTCGAGTTTACATACAAAGTCAATGCAAACGAGCGATTGAGCGTATATTCGCCTGGGAGAATAATCGCTGGGCGTCCGAGCGGCAGAGACAGAGCGATAGGGAGAAAATACGCTCGTCGCTCAAGATGAAATATTCCAACTCGAGCAAAAATACGCTGGCATCAGTCGCTCGCTGTTCAATGCTGATTGGCTGCCGTGTGAGAGCGAGTCAAGGATCACACTGGCTTGGAACAAACCGCTGGTTTATTGTGTGGCAACAAACCGCATTGACAGGCTGACAGCTGACATGAAGTGAAGTCTGTCCTACCGGTATGCAGCTCGCATTAGGAGCACGCTGATAGGCTTTAGCTTGTAAACAATGACGGTGGCACGTAGTGGACAAACAGCATGACATTGCGTAACGTTATATCCCCCACATGTCCGTCATTTCGTGTGCCTGTTGATGAGCGATTTAAACAGAGCGACAGAGCGATTCCAAAGGGTTGACTTGAGCGACAGAGCGAAAAATAAATATCTCGGTGTGAATACACCTTGACACTGTGACAGGACAGTGTACGTATGGTCTCTCTGCTGGCTCTCTGACACTGGGACAGGACAGTGTACGTATGGTTTCTCTGCTGGCTCTCTGACACTGGGACAGGACAGTGTACGTATGGTCTCTCTGCTGGCTCTCTGACACTGGGACAGGACAGTGTACGTATGGTCTCTCTGCTGGCTCTCTGACACTGGGACAGGACAGTGTACGTATGGTCTCTCTGCTGGCTCTCTGACACTGGGACAGGACAGTGTATGTATGGTCTCTCTGCTGGCTCTCTGACACTGGGACAGGACAGTGTACGTATGGTTTCTCTGCTGGCTCTCTGACACTGGGACAGGACAGTGTACGTATGGTCTCTCTGCTGGCTCTCTGACACTGGGACAGGACAGTGTACGTATGGTTTCTCTGCTGGCTCTCTGACACTGGGACAGGACAGTGTACGTATGGTCTCTCTGCTGGCTCTCTGACACTGGGACAGGACAGTGTACGTATGGTCTCTCTGCTGGCTCTCTGACACTGGGACAGGACAGTGTACGTATGGTCTCTCTGCTGGCTCTCTGACACTGGGACAGGACAGTGTACGTATGGTCTCTCTGCTGGCTCTCTGACACTAGGACAGGACAGTGTACGTATGGTCTCTCTGCTGGCTCTCTGACACTGGGACAGGACAGTGTACGTATGGTCTCTCTGCTGGCTCTCTGACACTGGGACAGGACAGTGTACGTATGGTCTCTCTGCTGGCTCTCTGACACTGGGACAGGACAGTGTACGTATGGTTTCTCTGCTGGCTCTCTGACACTGGGACAGGACAGTGTACGTATGGTCTCTCTGCTGGCTCTCTGACACTGGGACAGGACAGTGTACATATGGTTTCTCTGCTGGCTCTCTGACACTGGGACAGGACAGTGTACGTATGGTCTCTCTGCTGGCTCTCTGACACTGGGACAGGACAGTGTACGTATGGTCTCTCTGCTGGCTCTCTGACACTGGGACAGGAGTAGTCTTGCAGTAGCCAGCTGTAGATATGATACATCTATGTCTGGAACACAACTCTTGAAAAGTGCTTAACGCCCACCCATCAATACAAAAAACAGACATGAATTGACCAACCACGGACGGCATGCCGGACTTCAGGGGCGGACTGGGATCATAATACAGGCCGGGCATTAGATACCAAGCAGGCCAGGCCGATATGGGCCGGCGCGCTTGCTGGCGTCCGTAGGGCGCCGGCGAAAAATTTGGGCTGTTTGAAGCCCAATTTGGGCCGTTTGAAGCCCAATTTGGGCCGTTTGAAGCCAGATTTGGGCCGTTTGAAGCCCAATTTGGCTCGTTTGAAGCCAGATTTGGGCCGTTTGAAGCCCGATTTGGGCCGTTTGAAGCCAGATTTGGGCCGAGTCCAATTTTACAATGACATGCACCCACGTTAAACCCTGAATAAAGTAATAAAACCACTAGTAAACCAGTAGGCGGCGCCTGGCCTGCTGTTCAGTGAGTGGCCTGACTGCGGGCACAAAAAAAAAAAAAAGGGGGGGTTTTCCAGGCCAGGCCAGGCCAGGCCACCGGGGCATTTGCCCGACGTGCCCGATTATGCAGTCCGCGCCTGGCTATAAGCCTCCCCAATAAGGGAATGTTCAAGTATCCCATGCAAGTACAATGACTATTAATGATTTATTATGCAGAAATCTGTAAAGTCATTAAATTACCTTTTGAGACTAATATTACATTACATTACGTTACATTACGTCATTTGGCAGATGCTTTTATCCAAAGCGACTTACAATAACACATTTTTTGTCAGCAATAGAGCAATCAACTGTAACTGTAACTAATTACTCATTTTCAGTAACTTGCCCAACACTGCACATAACTAACTGGAGCTGTGCTTCTCTAAATCAAACTGAATGATAGACAGTGGACTTGTGTTGTGATGATGTGTCGGAGACATGGTGAAGCTACAGGAAGTCACTGTGGTTTCTGCGTGCAGTGGGTCTCAAACTGTTTTGCCTTCAGTACCCCTTGGCCTGATTTCTGAATCCACATACCCAGGAGCGGACTGGGATCATAATTCAGGCTGGGCATTAGATACCAAGCAGGCCAGGCCGATACGGGCCGACACGCGTGCCGGCGTCCAAAGGACGGCGGCGAAAAATTTGGGCCATTTGAAGCTCAATTTGGGCCGTTTGAAGCCCAATTTGGGCCGTTTGAAGCCAAATTTGGGCCGTTTGAAGCCCAATTTGGGCCGTTTGAAGCCAGATTTGGGCCGTTTGAAGCCCAATTTGGGTCGTTTAAAGCCAGATTTGGGCCGTTTGAAGCCCAATTTGGGCCAAGTCCAATTTTACAATGAGATGCACCCACTTTAACCCTGAATAAAGTAATAAAACCACTAGTAAACCAGTAGGCGGCACCTGGCCTGCTGTTCAGTGAGTGGCCTGACTGCGGGCACACAATTTTTTTTTTTTTTTTTTTTTGCAGGCCAGGCCACCGGGCATTTGCCCGACGTGCCCGATTATGCAGTCCGCCCCTGCCGGACTTCCATAACACCCCAGCCAATCAGATTTCGCCGCACGATTCCTGTCCGCGGGAGCCTGGAAATGTGATTCAGAGCCTCTGTCGCTGGAAGCGTGCTGACGTGAGACTGAGCATGTCTGAGCATGTGAGACCAGGACAGAGAGGAAGCCAGGTGCACCATCATGGCTCCTAAAGATCAGAGGCAGGGCCCGCAGAGAGATGACAGGAGAGACACAAGATGGCACCCAAAAAATAGGAGGAGCAGGCGGATGGAGGAAGGAGAAAAAATATAATGTGGAAAGGAGTGATTGGAGAAGGGAGAGAGAGAGAGAGAAAAAAAGTGTGGGTATTAGTTAAATAATTAGACCAGTTCACCAAGGGCATAGTGTACCCTAGCTTCAAAGTACCTTCAAGTACACGCACAAACACACACACACACACACACACACACACACACACATGCCCATACACCGTCCGGATGCACTTATGTCAGCCAATGTCAGCTCTTGCTAGCGAGGGTCTAGCTGTGCCGCCGGGGATCATGGGATATGAAGTCCCATCGTGGATTTAATTGTCTCTTTATAATCAGATTAATTACCCAACGTATGCTTGTCAGGAGTACCCCCATACACACACACCTACCCCCACCCTTTTCACACCGCGCTGCATCTGTATGTCCTCGCTCTCTCTCTCTCTTTGTCTTTGCATCCTCGCTCGCCCTTCACGTGTTCGCCCAAGCGGGGTGACAACTTGGCAACGTGCAAACCGTGTCCAACACAAGCGTGCATGAGTGAGTGAGCCAGCGAGTGTATGTGTGTAGGGTGTGCATGAGTGAGTGAGCCAGCGAGTGTATGTGTGTGTAGGGTGTGCATGAGTGAGTGAGCCAGCGAGTGTGTGTGTGTAGGGTGTGCATGAGTGAGTGAGCCAGCGAGTGTATGTGTGTGTAGGGTGTGCATGAGTGAGTGAGCCAGCGAGTGTGTGTGTGTAGGGTGTGCATGAGTGAGTGAGCCAGCGAGTGTATGTGTGTAGGGTGTGCATGAGTGAGTCAGTGAGTGTATGAGTGTGGGGTGTGCATGAGTGAGTGAGCCAGTGAGTGTGTGTGTGTAGGGTGTGCATGAGTGAGTGAGTGAGCCAGCGAGTGTATGTGTGTGGGGTGTGCATGAGTGAGTGAGCCAGCGAGTGTATGTGTGTGGGGTGTGCATGAGTGAGTGAGCCAGTGAGTGTATGAGTGTGTAGGGTGTGCATGAGTGAGTGAGCCAGCGAGTGTATGTGTGTGTAGGGTGTGCATGAGTGAGTGAGCCAGCGAGTGTATGTGTGTGTAGGGTGTGCATGAGTGAGTGAGCCAGCGAGTGTATGTGTGTGTAGGGTGTGCATGAGTGAGTGAGCCAATGAGTGTGTGTGTGTGTAGGGTGTGCATGAGTGAGTGAGCCAGCGAGTGTATGAGTGTGGGGTGTGCATGAGTGAGTGAGCCAGTGAGTGTATGAGTGTGGGGTGTGCATGAGTGAGTGAGCCAGTGAGTGTATGTGTGTAGGGTGTGCATTAGTGAGTGAGCCAGTGAGTGTATGTGTGTAGGGTGTGCATGAGTGAGTGAGCCAGTGAGTGTATGTGTGTACTAGGGTGTGCATGAGTGAGTGAGCCAGCGAGTGTATGTGTGTACTAGGGTGTGCATGAGTGAGTGAGCCAGTGAGTGTATGAGTGTGGGGTGTGCATGAGTGAGTGAGCCAGCGAGTGTATGTGTGTACTAGGGTGTGCATGAGTGAGTGAGCCAGTGAGTGTATGTGTGTGGGGTGTGCATGAGTGAGTGAGCCAGCGAGTGTGTGTGTGTAGGGTGTGCATGAGTGAGTGAGCCAGCGAGTGTGTGTGTGTAGGGTGTGCATGAGTGAGTGAGTCAGCGAGTGTATGTGTGTGTAGGGTGTGCATGAGTGAGTGAGCCAGCGAGTGTATGTGTGTGGGGTGTGCATGAGTGAGTGAGCCAGTGAGTGTATGTGTGTAGGGTGTGCATGAGTGAGTGAGCCAGTGAGTGTATGTGTGTGTAGGGTGTGCATGAGTGAGTGAGCCAGCAAGTGTATGTGTGTGTAGGGTGTGCATGAGTGAGTGAGCCAGTGAGTGTATGTGTGTGTAGGGTGTGCATGAGTGAGTGAGCCAGTGAGTGTATGTGTGTGTAGGGTGTGCATGAGTGAGTGAGCCAGCGAGTGTGTGTGTGTGTAGGGTGTGCATGAGTGAGTGAGCCAGTGAGTGTATGTGTGTGTAGGGTGTGCATGAGTGAGTGAGCCAGTGAGTGTATGTGTGTGTAGGGTGTGCATGAGTGAGTGAGCCAGTGAGTGTATGTGTGTGTAGGGTGTGCATGAGTGAGTGAGCCAGCGAGTGTATGTGTGTGGGGTGTGCATGAGTGAGTGAGCCAGCGAGTGTGTGTGTGTGTAGGGTGTGCATGAGTGAGTGAGCCAGCGAGTGTGTGTGTGTGTAGGGTGTGCATGAGTGAGTGAGCCAGTGAGTGTATGTGTGTAGGGTGTGCATGAGTGAGTGAGCCAGCGAGTGTATGTGTGTAGGGTGTGCATGAGTGAGTGAGCCAGCGACTGTATGTGTGTGTGTGTGTGTGTGTGTGTGTGTGTGTGTGTGTATGTGTGTGTGTGTGTGTGTGTGTGTGTGTGTGTGTGTGTGTGACAGATATCCTCGCCGACAGCGGGGAACCGAATTATTCCGAGTGTTTAACATCTAAGGGCGAGGAACAAGGCGTGTGTGTAAGACAAGAGCCGCGAGTTCAATGGCAAAACAAGAGAAGCCACTTTTTCCCCTTTCTTTCTTCAAGAGTACAAGGGGGAGCGGCCTAAATAATTCATTTCCTGTGGCTCAGGGCACGTCTTATTGTCACTGCGTAACAAGCACAAGGACAGGCGGCCGGCGGGCCTCTCATTGCTTGTGAACAGTCGAGAGAGAGAGGGAGAGAGAGGGAGGGAGAGAGAGGAAGAGAGAGAGAGAAAGAGGGAGGGAGAGAGAGGAAGAGAGAGGGAGAGAGAGGGAGGAAGAGAGAGAGGGAGAGAGAGAGAGGGAGGGGAGACGAGGCATGGTTAATGCTCTCTTTGATCCTCCCTCGTTAGCCCTTGGTGAGCTTCCTCTGCTCGACACCGCCCAGAGAGATGGTCAGATCGTGCCCCCGGCTCTGTCAGGTGTGTGTGTGTGTGTGTGTGTGTGTGTGTGTGTGTGTGTGTGTGTGTGTGTGTGTGTGTGTGTGTGTGTGTGTGTGTGTGTGTGTGTGTGTGTGTGTGTGTGTGTGTGTGTGTGTGTGTGTGTGTGTGTGTGTGCGCGCGCACACGTGTGTGCGTGTGCCCTGGCTAAAGGACAATAAAGACACACAACTTCCTCTCTCTAATGCAGCCCAGGTGGAGGTGCTACGCGGAGTGGGTCAGACATTCACACACACACACACACACACACACACACACACACACACACACACACGCACGCACTTGTGCATGCACGCTCGCTCACGCACACACACACACACACACACACATGCACACATACACACTTCCATCTCAGTTTGGAAGAACTCACATACAGTATGCGATTGTACCAAGCAGCAAGCGCAGGATTTTACAGAGGAAGCTGCGGAAGTGATACTGAAAGCTGTAGTTCCTCGAATGGCCACATGAGGCTGGCTCCAAAAGGGAGTCGTCCACCGTTCACCCCCATGTTAAAATCCCCGACTTTACAACAGGATTAAGCACGTTTACAGCCTGCATTGTTCAAAATATGTTTTTTTATGGTATAGCTAATTTCACTTTTCATAACAACTGTACGATTGTGTGTGTGTGTGTGTGTGTGGGGGGGGGGGGGCACTGTTATAGAACTCACCCATTTGGAGTAAAATAGACGATAGAAAAGACGTGTTTTGTGGTGTGATCACACAGCTTGGCAATCATGGACCAATAGCAGGCAGAGCTCTGGGAAAGCCCTGGTCTTGTGTCGTCACGCGTGAGCTGTGCAGCCAAGATGGCGATTATTATTTTTAAATAAACATAGGCTATAATATTATAGGCTGTGTGTGGTAGTTGAAACATAGTTTCAAGTTGACATTTATTTATGTTTGTAGTTGAAACAAAAACATAAATACTGTAGGCTGCATAAATGGAAATGTTTGATCATTAATATCTACTTTTAGAAATGATATAGGCTGAAATCAAATCACTGTGCATAATTGTGAAAGTGTCTTTATTGACAGATGAAAAGGCTGTTATTTACCCTTTGTCACCACCTGGTGAGTAAATATATGTGTAACTAAAACCATTAAAATTGACAACCGGTCTGCAACTTTTTTCCCCCATGTATCTACCGGTCC
>NC_139624.1:26862533-26875285 GCF_964638095.1 Poromitra crassiceps | reverse complement strand
GGGGGAGAAGGACAAGGTCCTGGCTAATGGCAGGAAGTCTTTAAAGTTTGCAGCCGCCGCATTTCATCCTAGCACAGAGGGGCCCCGTGGCCACAGACCCATGCTTTGATCTTCTCTATCTCTCTCTCTCTCTGTCTCTCTCTCTGTCTCTCTCTCTCTCTATCTCCCTCTCTCTCTCTGTCTCTCTCTCTGTCTATCTCTCTCTCTCTCTCCCTCTCTCTCTGTCTATCTCCCTCTCTTTTCTCTGTCTATCTCTCTTTCTCTGCACCACACCACCAGCAAAGTGCAGCTAGTTAACTAACAGATCTGTTATTATTACACATGGCCAGTACATGTACATAGAAGCACAGAGGCATATACTGTACACACTTGAGGACGCACACATTAACACACACACACACACACACACACACACACACACACACACACACACACACACACACACACACGTTAACAAAGCATCTCAGTGAAAAACACAAATGCAATGGCTTACAGACACAAACACATGACACATAACTAACTCCATCCAATTTAAACATATGTCCATCTTATTGACACAAATCTTCTCCCTGGCAATTTAAACTGGCATTATTCAATATGATCCCTATCTCAATATGTACGTAGATGGGTTTTATTTAATCTCAAATACTGTAGGCTTGCATTCAAATCAACTTAAATGTGGCTTCATTGTGGAGGAACTGCTGTATTTGTGTGTGTGTGTGTGTGTGTGTGTGTGTGTGTGTGTGTGTGTGTGTGTGTGTGCGTGTGCGTGCGTGTGTGTGTGTGTGTGTGTGTGTGTGCCTAAATGTGTGTGTGCTTGCATTTGATTTATTTGTAAATAATTAATTGTATTTCTTTACAAGCCTTCCTACATGAGCTGTGAGTATCTATCAGCAGTAAGTCAATGTCAGACGTGTCAATATATCAATGGCCTGTGTGTATCTACACAGTATAACCAAAATAGAGTAAAATTAATGTTATCTCTCTGTTCACTATTATTATTACTGAGTATTTATTTTCCTGGCAACTTTTTACTTTTACTCCCTACATTTTAACACAAATGTCTGTACTTTCTACCCCGTAGGCTACATTTAAAAACATGCTCGTTACTCAAGTTTTAATGCACGACAAAAACGATGTAACCTTTGTCTGATTAACTGATAATATTAAACGATTAATGTTTAAACGGTCAGTTAACGGTTGACATCCCTATAGAGACACTGCGGAGCGCGTCATCATTCAGAAACCATGCCCAAAATGGGGGAAAACACAAACTCCCGTCCAATCCTGGCGTTCTCCTATGTCGCGTGCATGGTCGGGTGTTGGACACAAAGATTGTATATACGGAAGGTGAACACTCCAACTTACTTCATTGACAGCAAGATCCACATTTTTCTTTTCGCCAATAGACTACTTGCCATAGACTGTAAAAATAATGGACGTCGTTACCCCATTGAATTTCTTATTCTGAATTGAGTTCAAGTCATAAACGAGCTGGACGTTGACATTTTGGTTTTAGTGCGAAGGTGGGGGTTGAGAGGGTGGAGCGTGAGATGAGCACCGATTAGCATAACCTATGGGGGTGATCTTACGCGGTGACAAACACGCCCACGCCAGTGCAAACACGCCCACGCAGTTCTCTTCAAGCTAACTGAAGCTAGGTCAGACTGCTAGCAAGCTAGCTAACAGGCTACATCCACTTCTGTTCTCCTTGCTCCGGTCGGGCCCGTGAGGAGGTGAAGAGTCGTCGTTCCACATTCACGTTACGTTGAGGTAGGCTAAATTAACACGAAACTACAATAAAAGTTTAACCAAAGATTGATCTGATATTGATATTATCGCTATTATAATGTACTAAGCATATAGTGGGCAATTGCAGAATTATGGCCAGATATTAGCTAGTGAAACAATATTAACGTGATTGTGAATCAATGTATAACCACCCCATTATGTCACTTTTTCACGTCATTCCCTGAAGCATACATTGTATTTTTTTTTTTACCCCTACAGCAGCGTTTATCTTGGGTGAGTGTGGCATTGTGGCGTGCTGCAAGGTCTTGTGGATCTCCTTCAAGTGGACTGGTCTTCTGTCTCTCCTCCAGCAGCTGCAGATGTCATCATCATTATCCACGTTATTGATGATTATTTATAAAAAAATCTCATTGTGTAAATATTTTGTGAACGCACCAATAGTTAGAGAAGGAAACCTCTCTTTGCATTTTATTTTGTTTTGTGTTTTAATAAAAGTACTTGTGATATCTCACGTGGCTTTGATTTATCATTGCAAATTTAGCCCAATTTGTAGAAAATGCAGATGTGAACAGCTAGGTTTAATGACAAATATGGAATATCACCCAAGGAAATACCACGGTTTAATGCCAACAGATAAACCATACAGATTTGTTGTAATTGTGAACACAAATAAGGGAGCAGAGACATGGTTTTCAAGTATAACACAATGTACAACTTTTATTCAAAGACAGGATTGAAAAATATAGGTCACTTGTATTCACTTCAGACAAGACAGGACACTACGTTAAAGTCTGAAATTCACCTAGATTTGCTATAAGAATTGACATTTCAGCTTGTCACCTGATGTCACTATTAATGGACAGTACAGTAGTAAAGATTTTGAAAATTTTGATTAATCAATCCAAGTCAGAAACAACATGTGCTATGAGCCTTTTAGAATTCAAAAACCTTACTTCCAACAATTAACTAGCCTGCACTAACTACTGCACAGTAACGTGTACAAATATTGAATGTAACAGTCTCATTCTGGAGCGAACCCCTCAGCTGAATTCACGTTGGAATATGATATCAATTTGATTGTACTCATACAGCAGTGTGGAGCTTAACATCTAGCTAGGTTGCATCTGGATTATGTATAATATACAGTATAACACTACGCTCACTAGGTCATGACATTCACGTTAACGCTATAGCCTCCAAAAATCTACTGTAGCTTGCTAACGTCAGCTACATCTGTAACCACGCTGAAATGCGAGTGCATTAACGTTAATATTTCTAGCTAGGTCAAACACACCTTAACGTTATGAGTGTGGCCGTTTTTGATTAACATTAAGTCCACGATCAAGTCTAGCATTTCGGTATATTCCTACCTCTTAACATCTAGCTAGCTAGGTTGGATCTGGAATATGATATCAAGGCTTGATACATTTGATTGTAGCTACTCATACAGCAGTGTGGAGCTTATCTAGCTAGGTTGCATCTGGAATATGATATCAAGCCAGTAATGTCAGGTCTCAGTCGCATTCACGCTAACCTCTTAACGTCTAGCTATAGCTAGGTTACATCTGGATTATGTATAATATACAGTATAATACTACGCTCACTAGGTCATGACATTCACATTAACGCCTCCAAAAATCTACTGTAGCTAGCTAGCGTTAAATAGGTTTATCTGTAACCACGCTGAAATGTGAGGGCATTAACGTTAATATTTCAATTAGGTCAAACACACCTTACCGTTATGAGTGCGGCCGTTTTTGATTAACATTAGCGTTAAGTCCATGATCAAATCTAGCATTTCGGTATATTCAGTGTGTGTGTGAAAAGGATGTTAGCATGCTAGCATTATTAGCACAGAATGTATACAGTCCATGGTACAACGTTAGCAGTGACCACCGACTTCATTCACTCACCGAAAAAAGTGGAAACCACCTTTCTTTGAGGTACGGTTAATACAACCAACTCCATCGCAAGAAAACATATTTACTGTATAATATTGACAAAAAGACCGCAACACCACAAACGCGACCACCAGGTCAGACAATTAGCCTATTGTTAGCCACAGTACCCTTCCTTAAAAATCTCCAAATAGACATCGGCCATCTGGTACAGATTGATGTCACGACCAGCTGTGCCCAGAACGCTTTGTTTCAAATCCCTCGGACCCGTACTGTAATTATCAACGGTTGGTGGTTCGGGTCAGCAGTCCAGATAACTTGCGGTGCAGCTCTGTGTCTGTGGTGCCCGTGGACCGTGATGGCAGCCGTGTAGCAAACATGCTGTGCTGTGCTGTGGCAGCAGAGCTAACCTCGCGTCACCAGGCTCTTCTACAGCAGAGCAGCGCTCACTCACTCGGCATGCCTTCAATTATGCATAACTTTAAACCCTTATCAAATGTAAACGGGCGAGTTCCCAAATATATCACCCCCCCACACATGTTATGAAAAGGTGAAATCAGCTATATAGACCAAAACCGTGTTAAGGACCGGGCTGTAATATCTTTAATTACAGTTAGAAGTGGGGCATTTAAACAGGAACAACGGGACTACTGAGCCCTGCCTCAAGTGGCCATTTGAGGAATTACACCTTAAATAAAGACTTCCGCGTCTTCAGGAGAAAAGGGGCGGGTTTGCCCCTTGCTACTTGCACAACTCCACTACTTCCTGAAATGAGTAGGGCATCTTGGTTTCCTGTCCTACACTATTGGATGAACTGATTAATGTCAGGTGTGCCTGACTGCTGCAGTCACAACAACAGTGATCAGGCACACCTGACATTAATCAGTTCATCCAATAGAGACACTGCATGAAATAGGCCACGCCCATCACGGGAGAAAAGCTCCGTTAATTTCCACACACCAGCGTCATTTTCCTTGAATTAAACATAGCTAAAAGCTGTTGTGTGGTGGGCTGCGCAGACAACAAATGTAAAAAATCGCCAGTTAAAGTTTTTTTGTACTCCTGAGCAAAACAAGGAACACACTCACTCACTCAGAATTTTGGCCGATACAATAACTGATATATATAATATAACATTAGCGTTATTTTGCTCATCAGACCAATATCAATATAAAAAAGAATACTAGCATCGGCCGATAGCAATATGATTGCTGATATATCGTGCATCCCTACATTACACAGCCATTTACAGTAATATCCCCTTCAATAAAAGCTAGTATGCTCAGCCAGCCAGAGAGGGCGCCATCACTGACCCTGTCGCCTCTTCTCTTTCCTCTCCCATACTGTGTGTGTGTGTGTGTGTGTGTGTGTGTGTGTGTGTGTGTGTGTGTGTGTGTGTGTGTGTGTGTGTGCGCGTGTGTGTGCGCGCGTGTGTGCGTGTGTGTGTGTGTGTGTGTGTGTGATACTTGTGGAGAGGTATTAGCCTAGTGGCAGTTGCATTCAAACACTCCTATTAGCTCTTCACGTGGCACTGCTGGGCTCCTGCCGCTTAGCATCACACACACACACACACACACACACACACACACACACACACACACACACACACACACACACACACATACTCACTCCCTCTCTCAGACACACACGCACACACACACTCTCTCTCTCTCACTCTCTCAGACACACACGCACACACACACACACACGCACACTCGCTCTCTCTCTCAGACACACCCGCACACACACACTCTCTCTCTCTCACTCTCTCAGACACACACACACACACACATGCACAGAGTCTCTATAGCCACTTTCAGACATGTACTCTGGATTCCGGACATTCCCTGGAGTTGTCCGTGCAGTGTTTATGCGAGACAGACTTTTATGTTTTTCAATGTAGACTACATCAGAGATCTATTTCAGAAAGCAATGCTCCACTCCATGAAAAACCTTCAATTCTGGCGATAGGGTTAGAAAACGTGATCTAAAGCTTGTGATGTGGCAAGAAGTGAGCTGCTTGCAATTAATGCGTTTACATGCACACAAGAATCAGATAACTGAGAATCATCAGGAAACTGTAAATAATCTGATTTCCGCATGCACTTAGTAAATAGAGACACTGCATGAAATAGGCCACGCCCATCACGGGGGAAAGCTCTCGGTTCACTTCCACACACCAGCGTCAATTTCCTTGAATTAAACATAGCTAAAAGCTGTTGTGTGGTGGGCTGCGCAGACAACAAATGTAAAAAATCGCCAGTTCAAGTTTTTGTGTACTCCCGAGGAAAACAAGGAAGCCATTGAGAATTGGCGAGAAGAAAAATGTGGATGTTGCTGTCAATGAAGTAAGTTGGAGTGTTCATCTTCCGTATATACTGTATGATCTTTGTGTGCAACACCCGACCATGCACGCGATATAGGAGAATGCCAGGATTGGGGGGGGCTTTGTGTTTCCCCCCGTTTTGGGCATGGTTTCTGAATGATGAAGTGTCTCTATAGCGGGAACTCACCTCAAAGTGCGTGAATGGACATGAGACTGGTCCATACACTGAATAAAACTGATGATTCAGCAGAACGCTAGGTGTGTTTATCCCAGTTCTCATAAACTGATAGTGACCTTTATCTCTTTATCTGATAAAGGATATGGGTTTATGCTGTTTACATGACCGCTTGATAATCAGGTAACTCTTTATCTGATAAAGGATATGGGTTTATGCTGTTTACATGACCGCTTGATAATCAGGTAACTCTTTATCTGATAAAGGATATGGGTTTATGCTGTTTACATGACCGCTTGATAATCAGGTAACTCTATCTGATAATGGGTTTATTAGTGTGCATGTAAACGCACTCACTGTTACAAATCCTGGGTTGCATTCAAGTCATATGTGACCCGTCTTAAATATATTTCTCCCCACAAAATGCAATACTATCAGCTCCTTGTTGCATTTTCCACCATTCAAGACAGGCAGACGGGGACGAAAAGCAACCATTCAACTTTTACTTGTTAATTCGCCAATTTGGCGTTTTCCCTTCCGTAACTATCCATTCATGAAATGAAATTGCATGGGGACATTTTGTAAAAGTTTGTAAAAGTGTCATTTAACGATAGGGCTGTCCCAGCGAGTCGACGTAATCGACGACGTCGACTACGTAAATACGTCGACGCACGCTACGTGCGTCGATCAGCCAAGACGCGCCGTCTTGGCTGATCTTCCAGAAACTAGGGCAACAACTATTGGCGATGCAGCTAAAACTCATCCTACTGTTACTCCACGAGCACGATCGTCTAAAGTGTGGGAATACTTCTCGCAGAAACCAAACAATGTGGTGCTCTGTCGGCTGTGCAAAATGGAGATGGCTTATCACAGCAGTACTTCTGCAATGAACGAACACTTGAAGAGAAGACACGCGGGAGCGCTTTTTCAAGACGACAGGAACGAAACACAAGCAGCACCGTAAGTCATGTTTAATGTTTGTCTAAGCATGATATATTAGCATGAACATGGAACGTGTTTCTGATAGTGGTAGTCACTTACCATTGTAGTTTCTAAACCATGACCGTCATGTTGAAAGTAATTTCTGCACCGCAGCGAACACCATTTAACGGTGTTATTCTGCCGTTTAACGTTAACGTACATATTTCCGTTTGCTTTCACGGCTAACATGTAGAAAATTGATTAAACTAACGTTACAGACCATTGTTAGTCTGTTGCTGCTCACGTTAATTTACTGCGTGCGTGCATCATTTAACAGTGCTATTCGGCTGTTTACATTCTTCTGTTTGCGTTCACGGCCATGTAAGATGAGATCAAAAACTAACGTTACAGACCATTGTTACAGTCTGTGACTGTTAGTCTGTAAATCGTTTTGTATTATTTATTTATTTCCTTACCCCACACTGATGCAAACATTAAATACATTTGGCGGAGTTAGCTGCACAATGAATGCACATTACTCCAGTGATTAAATAAATCCATGTCCTGTAAAAATACTGATCCTCCTCAGTTTAGGGAAAGGGTTCATACATGCAGTGATGAATCATGATGATGATCAATTTAATCTATGTGATGAGAGCAGGCAACTGACAAATAGGCAGGCACTATCTATTATAATAATAAGATTCATATTAATAATAATAATAATTCATGTGATCATATCATAATAACAGACATGGAAATTAGACTTAGACTAATTTTAAATATGTCCCTACAGTATTATATTATTATTTCTCTCTCTTTTCAGGAAGCAACCCAGTGTGGAACAGTTTTTCCCCAAACGAAACTGCACACCCAAGATGTCAGCAGAGCTGAGTGACAGCATCTTAAAGATGATAATATGTGATGTATTTGCACTACATTTATATGTACTTGTATTTGCACACTTGTACTTGTGATATGTTGGACTGTTGAGAATGAGATGGTTAAATAAACTACTGAAATTGAGAAGTTTTTGGTTATTTATTTGTTTTGGGTAAATTTATTGAAAAATTAAATAAAAAATAATCGTTAGATTAATCGACTAATCGAAAAAATAATCGTTAGTCGAATCGATAAGAAAATAATCGTTTGGGACAGCCCTATTTAACGATATAACAAGTAATCCCAATCTCATCAACCCGCCCACTCGCTCTGTACAATATCCCATAGTATTCAAACATGAGCTGCTTTACGAGCAACATGGACATTCCACTAAGGTGGTTTGATTGTGTTCACACACAAACCCCATCCGAGTGATGTCAGGATATCTTCAGGAGTTCAATGCATCTCTGAAAAGGGCTTATCTCTGTCAAGCTAACGCACCCACACCACCAAAACACACACACACACACACACACACACACACACACACACACACACACACACACCCACACACACACACACAGTCACAGGTCTCTCAGTAAGACAGGGCCCTGGGTAATTTGCTGTAGTGGAGCAGAGTGGCACTAAAAGCCTGCTGGGTAATTGAGAGGCTAGGGGACGCAGTGAAGCCGACTGCCCTCTGTGTTCTTGTGTGTGTGTGTGTGTGTGTGTGTGTGTGTGTGTGTGTGTGTTTGTGTGTATGCATGAGCGTGTGTGTGTGTGCATGAGTGTGTGTGTGTGTGTGCATGCATGTGTGTGCATGGGTGCATGCATGTGTGCATGTGTGCGTGCATGTGTGTTTGTGTGTGTGTGTGTGTGTGTGTGTGCATGCCTGTGTGTCTCTGCGTGCGAGCGGCGTGTGTGTGAGTGTGTGTGCATGCGTGTGTGCGTATCTGTGTGTGTATGCGTGTGTGTTTGTGTGTGCCTGTCTGTGCGTGCGAGAGGCGTGTCTGTGTGTGTGTGTGTGTGTGTGTGTGTGTGTTAGTGCATGCGTGTGTGTGTGTGTGTGTGTGAGTGTGTGTGAGTGTGTGTGCATGCGTGTGTGCGTTTCTGTGTGTGCGTGTGTGTGTGAGCGAAGGCCCCTGCTCTAGCTCTCTCATTATGCCGTGGCTCCTGCCTGCCTGTCATTGTCTGGACGCAGCGCCTACAGAAAGCACCAGTAATGTGCAGTGACACGCGGCGTGTGTGTGTGTGTGTGTGTGTGTGTGTGTGTGTGTGTGATGCGCAGTGAGACGCCATGTCCTCTGCAAAGTAACTGTATCCTCTCTCACCCGGCCCTCCAGTCTCCCACACAGAGAAACACACACAAATGCAAACGCATGCATACACACACTTCTCATTCCGTTGGTGGTATGCGCTCCATCTTCTCTAGAGTCAGATGGCAAATATCCCTCTCTCCTTCCTTCCCTCTATCTGGTCCTCTACCCCTGGCCATGTTGTGCCCCCAGTGTTTACTACAGGCTGAATGCGTCATATGTTTGACCAGATGTGTGGCCACTGATACTGTAGCAAACTGCACATGCAAAATGTTTTGTGTGTGTGTGTGTGTGTGTGTGTGTGTGTGTGTGTGTGTGTGTGTGTGTGTGTGTGTGTGTGTGTGTGTGTGTGTGTGTGTGTGTCTGCGCACGTGTGCGTGTGCGCGCGTGTGCAGGGCCCGAAATTAACTTTTTGACTCACCGGCCAAGTGGCGGGTAAATGGAAGAAATCCACCCGCCAGGCATATTTTTTACCGGCCAAAATAATATATCACATTTTTGTCATATATACATACAGTATCAGGGCTGTCCCGTATTTAGAGGGTTGATGCTTCGGGGAGATAAAATCGATCATAATCAAAGCTTCTACGGTCCGGGGAGGGTGTTACAGACAGAGGAACAAACAAACATCAACGTTAGAAAGGTAGAGATGACTGGAGCACACAAAGTCACTGGCAAACAAATTTAATAAGGTACAAAAACTAACGTTTCGACGCAAACAGCGTCTTCTTCAGAGTCAACCAATGAAGACAGATTTAAAAAAGAACAGTTAAAAAGCTTCCACTCCAGAGAGGATGATTTCTCATTGCTTACAAGGGAGTGGGAGATGGTTTATCAATAAGCCAATCACATGATGACAGCACTCATAGAAAAAATAGAAGTGGTGGTGATGCTGTATTAAAGCAGCACTCTGCCCACAATCATATATAATAAGCAACAATATTGAGAAATAATGTAATCAAATACCAACACATTCAACATCATAGCATTACAAAAAACAAGAGATGCTCAATTCTTCATTTAGTCCCTGTGGTTCAACAGTGTTGAGGGTAAAGATCCAGAAGGCCTCTCTTCTGAGCAGTTTGTTGATAATGTCTCCCCCTCTCTGTGAGGGGGAGATTTTCTCTATACCCCAGAGAACTTGAGTGTAGCTGCAGAGCCATGTTGTGCCTGTGCATAGTATCTTGCAATTGCATAGTCCAGGTTTTTATGGCGGATGGCGGCCTTGTCCTCAGCGATCCTGGTTTTGAGAGGGCGTTTGGTCTGACCGACATAGACCAAACCACATGGACATTTCAGGATATAGACTACATGGGTTGAACTGCAGTTGATGAATGATTTAATGCTATATTTGTTTACCTGTGCGGGGATGAACAAACTGTTTGGAATCTGATGAGTTCGAACAGTGGGTACAATGCCCACATCTGTAGAAACCAGAAGGGGGCGGGGTAACCAGGTGGTTTTCTGAGGGGGATTCATGGCACTATGAACCAGTCTGTCTCTGAGTGAGCGGGATTTTCTAAAGGAGATGAGAGGGGGTTCAGCACAAATGTTTTTCATGGCTGGGTCACTTTGGAGCACATGCCAGTGTCTCTTGACAATGTTTTTGATTTGCCCTCCCATAGGGGAGAATTCAGTGGCGAAAACGAGGCGTGGTGCGGAGCTGCGCTTAGATTTGATGAGGATGCGGGCTCTGTCCTACAGAGCCCTGTCAGTCTGTCTGTCTGTCTGTCTCTCTGTCTGTCTGTCTGTCTGTCTGTCTGTCTGTCTGTCTCTCTGTCTGTCTGTCTGTCTGTCTGTCTGTCTCTCTGTCTGTCTGTCTGTCTGTCTGTCTGTCTCTCTGTCTGTCTGTCTGTCTGTCTCTCTGTCTGTCTGTCTGTCTGTCTGTCTCTCTGTCTGTCTGTCTGTCTGTCTGTCTGTCCTCTCTGTCTGTCTGTCTGTCTGTCTGTCTGTCTGTCTGTCTGTCTGTCTCTCTGTCTGTCTGTCTGTCTGTCTGTCAGTCAGTCAGTCAGTCAGTCAGTCTGTCAATTGTTTCTCTCTTTCCCTCTGTCAGTCTGGACTGTCTGTCTGTCTGTCTGTCTGTCTGTCTCTCTGTCTGTCTGTCAATTGTTTCTCTCTCTCTCTCCCTCCCTCTGTCAGTCTGGACTGTCTGTCAGACTGGACTGTCTGTCACTCTGGACTGTCTGTCTGTCAGTCTGGACTGTGACTGTCTGTCTGTCAGTCTGGACTGTTACTGTCTGTCTGTCTGTCTGTCTGTCTGTCTGTCAGTCTGTCTGTCTGTCTGTCAGTCTGTCTGTCTGTCTGCCTGTCAATTGTTTCTTTCCGTCCCTCTCTGTCCGTCTGCCGTGGAACAGATCAATACAGAGTCTGCCTTCCTCAATATCTGTCGCTCACAATCTCTTCAAGCTGGCCGTTTATGATGCATGCACATCACACCACAACGTGCCCCGATTGTCCTTCCCAGGACCACTTTCACATTCCTACTACTTTTATGCCCTTTTTGGTTTTGTCTCTGGTGCACCCAATGATGGAGGACCCAATGATGGAGGACCCAATGATGGAGGACCCAATGATGTCACCAAGGAGGTTATGTTTTCGGTGCCGTCCGTCGGTTTGTCGGTTTGTCTGGTCGTCTGTTAGCAGGATTATTGGAAGAACCCCACGTTGAAGCAGATCCCTCCGATCCAGGCCGGGTCAATGGGAGGGGGCGGGGCTAGGGAAAAGGGGTTGTAGCTATATAATAGGGATAGGAAGGTCATAGAGAGTCAGGGGGCGGGGCTAGGGAAAAGGGGTTGTAGCTATATAATAGGGATAGGAAGATCATAGAGAGTCAGGGGGCGGGGCTAGGGAAAAGGGGTTGTAGCTAGGGCTGGGCGATATGACCAAAATCTCATATCCCGATATAAGTCATTTCATATCCCGATACCGATATATATCACGATATAGCATATTTTCTGTAAATTCTATTTATAGTTTATATAAAATGACCACATGGCCATTTATTTATGTAGCAGTTGAACCAGTTAAAATGTTGTCAAACCTCACAAAGGATACATGCATTCAGAATACAGATAAGCATGGCTATTCTTTACAACACAAATAATAATAATTAGTTGCAGGGCAGTAGAATGAAACACAAACTTAACCACACCAGAGGTTCGATTTTCAAAGAGGACACTAGCATAGTATTGATGTGTTTGATTTAAGCACTAATCTGGATTAATATCTAAAAGCGGCCACTAGGCGGCAGTGTTTCTTTAGTCAACGTCGAAATACCTACCCAGTTCAGTAGAAGAAGAATAAAACGGTAGAAGAAGAAGAACAACGTTAACTAACACAACTCACACAGGGAAAGCTAAAAGCTAAAGCTAGACGTTTTGTTGTCAGCCCTCAAGGGATTTCCTTGGGATGATGAGAGGAGATGTTTTGCCAGGTTTAACGTTAGGAGGACACACGCAAATATGGATCAAACGCGGACTTAA
>NC_139624.1:26827533-26857533 GCF_964638095.1 Poromitra crassiceps | reverse complement strand
TTTTCATTTCGGCGCCCATGTTAACAGGTTACAGCAGCCACACCACCGGCATCAGACGCGCGTCTCAAGCGCGTGTCTTGTGAGCGTGAGACGCGCGTCATCTAGAGAATAGAAGCGAAGCCTATTTTTTCCTTTTACCGCGCGCGTGTCTCTAGCGTGTCTCTACACAAAAAGACATTAAAATGATAGTTTACAGGGGCAGCCACAGCCAATCAAGGCTCGTTTTGATTTGAGACGAGAGGATGAGCTGAGCTCACAGCTGCAGTTCTCCTGCCCTCTGAAAACCACATAGGCTACAACGTGGCTTCGTTCCTCCCATCCCCACCACACACACACAGACACACACACATACACAAATCATACTGCCTCGATTCTGAAGTGAGCCCAAGCGATCTTCAGTTAAAATCATCATTGTATTGTTTATAGCAAATTTAATAAAAGGTAAACTCTATAGGAAGATAGTTGGCAGACAGGCAGCAGCGCAGCAGCTGCACGCACCAGCCACGCTGCCTGTGTGGATGCCGCGGGCGTGCCAGCCGCAGCAAGCACGGCACGCACACGCCACGCACACGAAAGATGTGTGTCCCGGCCGTTAGCCATTCATCGTGGAGGTAAGGCCTCAGATTTGTAGTTTTTAGTGTGTTTGAGTATTTCCCCCCATTTCCCCAGGTTTGGCATAGAGATCCATTTACCATACATTTCATGTAAACTGCATGAAAACTCTGTCACCCAACGTGGGTGCCACAGAGTTTTCATGCAGTTTACATGAAATGTATGGTAAATGGATCTCTATGGGTGAACACTTGGAAAATTGTAAAACACAGCAAAAACCACAAATTCGAAGCCCCCACTCCAGGATGGATTCATGACTTTTGTGAAAAATGGCTGGACGTAAAAAAAAAAAAAAAAAAAAAAGTCAAAATGTTACCATTGAAACCAATGGGAAAACGATGATGACTTTGAGGCCATGTACTTTTCACAAATCTTCAACCAACCCCAAAATATATTCTTATTTGACAATTTGAAGGTATTTGGGATGAAAGGATAAAAACATAGTGTGAGTGCATTTTTTTCAACCACTGGAGGGTGCAAAAATAGCAAAACATAGTACTTTTGAATGAGGGAGTGAGGAGGAGGAGGAGCCAGTGCCTGAGCAGGCGTCAGGGGAACGTATTTTCAGCAGGGAAAGAATATTACCGCACTAATGGCCATCATTTGCAACAACAACAACCATGTTTTTATACACACTGTAGCCTACAAAACCCCTCATTTGACATGATCTCACATCTACAGCTCGTATCTCGTTGGAAGCACGCGGAGATGCTTTGTGATCTCATGCTCATCTTTCACAGGCTCTATACTGGGAGGTCAGAGTGCAACATCAGCAGCAGCAGAATAGGAGACAGTAGGGATTCAGTGTTTTGCTCAAGGACACGCCGGCAGATCATTTGTTTCAAGGCCATTCAAAACACACATGCATTACAAAGAGTCCTGCAGTTCTTGCATTCATTCACCAGCTCATGTCAAGGTAAACCGAGGCTGTCACTTTTCCACCAACTAGCAAAAGTGCCATTCTTGTTGACTGGCTGTGCGACTGACACAATACAATGACAAAGTTACCAGAGAAAGATTCATACAAATGATTTATAGGTTTCACGTGTCTGTCATGGATTTAGAGCATCAAACAAACTGCTTGGGTGTATGTGTTGTTGTTGTTGTTGTTGTTGTTGTTGTTGTTGTTGTTATTTTATTATAACAACAACAACGTCCACGTCCACCGACAGTATAGCCTCAATAGACCCCAATAAGTTTTCCTTTGTTACACAGTAGCAGTGATTTGTCATTAGCCAGTAGCCATGCTATTGATTATTTCCGCTTTCCAAACCCGGACACAGGCTAAGCCTGGCCTAGCATACTGCAAATTAAACCAATTTAACAGTTACATACTGCATACTGTACTACTATGAAAAACACTATGCAGTATGTGCGTTCGTTGTATGGCAGATGCTTCTGAATATGAGCCGTTCATTTTGAGTAAGAGGTGCAACTCTCTGTGTTTTTCTATACTGGAAAAAGTGTTATTGCTTCACTATAAGCAGCAGCTTGAAGTTCAGACATGCTGTCAAAAGGCATCCTGGGAAATGTAGTAACTGAAGTAGAACCAAACAAGGCAGGTTGAGTTAAACTGGGGACACTAAAGGTCTCAGATCCATGATATTTAACAGTGTGAATTAGGGCTGCACACAACTGACATTGCCATTATTTTGTTTCTGCTATTTATATTGCGATATGAAAAACACTTTAAGAAGGTGGCCTTGTAGTGGGTAACCTGTGTGGGTGACGTGGTGGAAGTGAGTGTGTTTTTCACTGCAAAGTTGCAGGTGCTGTACCAAAATAAAGTGGCCGTTCTCCACTGCAGAGAGAGGGACTCTGAGCCCGTTCTCCACTGCAGAGAGAGGGACTCTGAGCCTGTTCTCCACTGCAGAGAGAGGGACTCTGAGCCTGTTCTCCACTGCAGAGAGAGGGACTCTGAGCCCGTTCTCCACTGCAGAGAGAGGGACTCTGGGCCTGTTCTCCACTGCAGAGAGAGGGACTCTGAGCCCGTTCTCCACTGCAGAGAGAGGGACTCTGTTCTCCACTGCAGAGAGAGGGACTCTGTTCTCCACTGCAGAGAGAGGGACTATGTTCTCCACTGCAGAGAGAGGGACTCTGAGCCCGTTCTCCACTGCAGAGAGAGGGACTCTGTTCTCCACTGCAGAGAGAGGGACTCTGTTCTCCACTGCAGAGAGAGGGACTCTGTTCTCCACTGCAGAGAGAGGGACTCTGTTCTCCACTGCAGAGAGATGGACTCTGTTCTCCACTGCAGAGAGAGGGACTCTGTTCTCCACTGCAGAGAGAGGGACTCTGTTCTCCACTGCAGAGAGAGGGACTCTGTTCTCCACTGCAGAGAGAGGGGACTCTGTTCTCCACTGCAGAGAGAGGGACTCTGTTCTCCACTGCAGAGAGAGGGACTCTGTTCTCCACTGCAGAGAGATGGACTCTGTTCTCCACTGCAGAGAGAGGGACTCTGTTCTCCACTGCAGAGAGATGGACTCTGTTCTCCACTGCAGAGAGAGGGACTCTGTTCTCCACTGCAGAGAGAGGGACTCTGTTCTCCACTGCAGAGAGATGGACTCTGTTCTCCACTGCAGAGAGAGGGACTCTGTTCTCCACTGCAGAGAGAGGGACTCTGTTCTCCACTGCAGAGAGATGGACTCTGTTCTCCACTGCAGAGAGAGGGACTCTGTTCTCCACTGCAGAGAGATGGACTCTGTTCTCCACTGCAGAGAGAGGGACTCTGTTCTCCACTGCAGAGAGAGGGACTCTGTTCTCCACTGCAGAGAGAGGGGACTCTGTTCTCCACTGCAGAGAGAGGGACTCTGTTCTCCACTGCAGAGAGATGGACTCTGTTCTCCACTGCAGAGAGAGGGGACTCTGTTCTCCACTGCAGAGAGATGGACTCTGTTCTCCACTGCAGAGAGAGGGACTCTGTTCTCCACTGCAGAGAGAGGGACTCTGTTCTCCACTGCAGAGAGAGGGGACTCTGTTCTCCACTGCAGAGAGAGGGACTCTGTTCTCCACTGCAGAGAGATGGACTCTGTTCTCCACTGCAGAGAGAGGGACTCTGTTCTCCACTGCAGAGAGAGGGACTCTGTTCTCCACTGCAGATAGAGGGACTCTGTTCTCCACTGCAGAGAGAGGGACTCTGTTCTCCACTGCAGAGAGAGGGGACTCTGTTCTCCACTGCAGAGAGAGGGACTCTGTTCTCCACTGCAGAGAGAGGGACTCTGTTCTCCACTGCAGAGAGAGGGGACTCTGTTCTCCACTGCAGAGAGGGACTCTGAGCTGCGAAAGCTAGAAAGGTAACATACGGCACTCTAAACAAACCCTTAAATCTGAGTAAATGATGTTATATCAGACAGACTTCTTGTACATTATTCATGCAAAATGAGATCCCGTGCAAGTTTTCCTTTTGTATCAAGCAGCAGAAACGTTGTAGTATGACATGTTTGAGTTAATTTGCCTTATTTGACATTGCACGTTCTGCGATGTAACAATTGTGCACATTGCGATGATGATGGTGAAACCATATTGTGCAACCCTCGTGTGAAGGTGGATTTTTCCTTTACGTGTCAATGGGGTTGTGACTCATGGCGGTAAATCCGTATGTTTGAAAGAAGTCGCCTCTGTGGAGACACTGGTATACATGTCGGTCACTTTTATGAATGCTGCACTATTTATTTGATGCTTTTTCTTTTTCCCGACTGCCTGTGGGGTTTCTTTTGATTGTTGTATGTATCTTTTATATGGACCCTGAGTCTGGAGTCTGACGTTTTGATCGATTGATGGATTTGATTGATTGATTGACTGATTAGTAGACCTTAGTTTTTTTGTCTGGGTGATATTAAAATGCAGAGGCGTTGTGAACTAAAAACTGATAAGATAACGCAAAGATAGCGACCACATGAAGAAAATGCAACAAGGCAAACACAGTAGTCCCTGATTAAGATCTAATGTGATTTCACACTACTTGGCTTGGCACAGAGATTTAATTTACTGCCGACGGACTTAAAGCAACACTGACTGGGGGGCAGAGAGGCGGAAAAAGGGGTTGAGGGGGAGGAGAGGTGGGGAGGTGTTGGGGGTCTGGCGGGGGGGGGGTATGTAGTGAGCTGAGGGGAGTCCCGTCAAGAATGCTATCAATACAAGTGTTTGGGCCTGTGTGTATGCTGTCACTCTGTCTGCACAAATTAGCCATGTCCCATTCCAGAGAGTAGCAAGCAATGAGAGAGAGAGAGAGAGAGAGAGAGAGAGAGAGAGAGAGAGAGAGAGAGAGAGCGAGCCGTGCATTTGGATGTGTGTGTGTGTGTGTGTGTGTGTGTGTGTGTGTGTGTGCGCCCATGTGCTAGTTGTGTGGACTGAGCAACAGAAGCTGAAGAGGTGCAATTCCTCTGTCTTTTCATGTCCTGTCGTTTTCAAACACCGCATACAACGCACACACACACACACACACACACACACACACACACACACACACACACACACACACACACACACACACACACACACACACACACACACACCACATACCTGCAAGCCAGACAACAGCCAGTGGGGAGTCTGTCTGTTGAAATCAATAGAAATGCACACAGTCACAGACACATGAGACAAGAATATTGTATTTGTGTGTGTGTGTGTGTGTGTGTGTGTGTGTGTGTGTGTGTGTGTGTGTGTGTGTGTGTGTGTGTGTGTGTGCGTGCGTGTGCGTGTGAGTGTACGTGTGTGTGTGTGTGTGTGTGTGCGCGTGCATGCGTGCCACTGGTTGATGCAGGGAAATGGCTTTTGTTGCGTCCCCTGTGCTATGTAACATTACAGAGTAATTACAGAGTGTGTGCTTTGTTTAGGGGATGTCTAATTATGCTGTTTGGGTTGTGCAGGGCCCTGGGGTGTGTGTGTGTGTGTGTGTGTGTGTGTGTGTGTGTGTGTGTGTGTGTGTGTGTGTGTGTGTGTGTGTGTGCGTGTGCGTGTGCGTGTGTGTGTGTAGTCGATGAGAAGAGGCTAATTGTGGAGGCGGAGTTAATGGTACACCGACTGTCAGAGGGAGAGAAAGGTAGAGGGAGATACAGATGAAGACAGAGAGAAAAACAAAGAGAGAGCACCACTTTGGCCTCTCTTTCTCTATCTCTCTCTGTCCATCAATATGTAGCTTATCACTTAGTGCCACATCTCTGCCATTATCTGTGTCCCCCAGGAACTATCTGAAGTCAGCCTTTTCATCTACATGCCATGGTGGGCTTGACAGAGAAGACAATACCCATCAAGCAGTTCATCGATGGCGGGAGGTGGTCCAGTTCAACGGCAACCAAAGAGATTAGAAAAAATAATAATAACAATTGTAAAACAGTCAATTCAAGTTGATTTGTATAGCCCTAATTCACAAGCATGTCTCAGATGGCTTCACAGAGAATATGTCTAACTAAATCTAGTTGACACAACAATAACAATTATAGTAATAAAATGAATAACATGGTTGAACAGTCTTATGATAGAGAGAGACAGAGGGAAAGGGAGAAAAGGGAGAGAAAGTGGGGGAGGAGAGAGCAGGGAAAGGGGGGAGGCAGAGCCGTAGGATGAGAGCAGCGGAAGGGGGGAAGAGGAGAGAGAGCAGAACAGACTAGGGGTGGGACAAAATATCGATACTCACGGTATCGCGATATTTCCACTTCGATACGTTATCGATACACTGGCACCAAGTATCGATATGTTTATTTAAAAAAATAAATAATAAACAGGCTAAAATATTATGCTGTGTGTGGTAGTTGAAACATAGTTTCAAGTTGACGTTTATTTATGTTTGTAGTTGAAACAAAAACATAAATACTGTAGGCTACATGAATGGAAATGTTTGCTCATTAATATCTACTTTTAGAAACTATATAGGTAGGTATAGTAGGTTATATAGGTTTTCTTGTTTTAATAATAATAATAAAAAGACTTAATGTGTAACTTTTCCTCCGTGGTATCGAAAATGTTATGAGTGAGTGAGTGAACTCTGAGAGAGTTCATGTCAATTCTGCTAATAAATACATAATACCTGCTTCTTGCCTTTTAGGGGTATTTTTTTCTCTTCAGTTACACAGGTATCGTGATGTATCGTCTTCCAATATATCGATTATCGCAGAATCGCTGTATCGTGATAATATCGTTATCGAGGGCCAAGTATCGTGACCATATCGTATCGTGAGCTACTCAGCGATTCCCACCCCTAGAACAGACAGGATACTGTATATTGGGGCTGGGCGATACGGTCACGAATAGTCACAAGGGACAGTCAAATTTGGCAATCAAGTTATGTATTATAGTTACCAGGCGATATGAGCCACTGAATAGACAACAAATGATCAGTCTGACATTTATAGCCCAGCCCTAGGGCATACAGCTGCTACTTAATCCGCCTGGCTATCCCGCTGCAGCAGCCAGGGCAGCAGCGGCCGAGGCCGAGGTAGCAGCGGCACTATAGAACCAGCAGCAGAGTGGCCAGGCCAAACGAGCAACAGCTCAGACAATCTAGCCATTAACCGGAACTAACTAGCACACAAGTTTGCCCTGTCCTACTCTACTCTAATTTAATCTTAGCCTGAACACTATAACAATCAAAGGTCCAGCTCAAAGGTTTCCAAAGTGGGAGGTGGGCCTCCCCAGGGGGCTCAGACAGTTTCAGGGGAGGCTCAGTGAGTGATTTATTTTAGTTATTTCAGTTATAATAATTTTAGTAATTTGAATAAGAGTGAAGGCAGCTTTTTCATGGAGCTTTTTCCATGCTTTTTCTGAGAGGAGGCCCATGGTCTCAGACTTTGGAATCCTCTGGTCTAGCTAATCTACAGCCTACAGTTAGGCTGTAGCTAAACTATAGCCTAAGCTATTCTGACCTACCGGCATCCCTCGACCAATGATGGATGGCACCGGGATGCCGAGATGCAATAGATGCCGGCCTAAACATTTGACAGAGTTTGAGATACAGACATGACATTTACAAAAAGGAAAGGAAAGTTGAAAAGGTAAATAAGGAACAGTCAAAAAAATAAAATTGAGTCTTTAAATGTTTATGAGTTCATGGAAAGGAGATAATTAGGTCGGCGAAAAGGGAAAAAATTAAGCCTCTAGTGATCTGAGAGTTCCACGAGGGCGATCTGAGAGTTCCACGAGTCCAGATTTAGTCAGGACCAGTCATTCAGTTTCTGAGTAACACTGATTTGAACTGGCTTGTAGTGTAACCTACGCTGTACCCTGTGTAGAAGATTAGGTGGAGAACACCTTCAAATCCACCGACAGAGAGAGAGAGAGACAGAGAGAGAGGGAGGGACAGCAAGAGGGAGAGAGAGAGGGAGAGAGACAGAGAGAGGGAGGGACAGCGAGAGAGACAGAGAGAGGGAGAGAGAGGGAGAGACAGAGAGAGAGGGAGAGAGAGACAGAGAGAGAGGGAGGGACAGTGAGAGAGACAGAGAGAGAAGGAGAGACAGAGAGAGACAGAGAGAGAGAGAGGGAGGGACAGAGAAAGAGACAGAGAGAGAGGGAGGGACAGAGAGAGAGGGAGTGTCAGAGAGAGAGGGAGAGAGAGACAGAGCGAGAGGGAGGGACAGAGTGAGAGGGAGTGTCAGAGAGAGAGACAGAGAGAGAGGGAGGGACAGTGAAGCCGTTTTCACACATGCGCTTTATACCGGGAAATGACCAGAAAGCGGTGTAATGCCTTCATGTGTGAAAGTTGTTTTCCGGTATAAGCGTGCCCCCGTCATCCCGGACATTTCACCAGTTCGGAGGTTGTCATAAGAGCGGTATGTCTGCTTCATGTGTGGGCGTGCCGATTTCCCCCCTCCCCTCTCTGCTCGAGAGAGGCCAGTCCTTAAGTCCTCTTCGCAGCAGCCCGACACAGGACAGACACAGCGAAAATGGCAGCGGCTTGTTCTGAGAGTCTTGCAAGCCGCCCAACGCTTGTATGTAGAGAAAGCAAATGCACAAAGCGAAATGTGGAAGTATTTTGCTTACGTTGCTGACAGCGAAGGCAAGCCCCCTGGACACATCAAACGAAGCCAGTCTAAAAGTGCTTCAACGCGACGCAGGTGAACGGATAAACATCGAACCAGCCAGGCTATTTCTCTCAGACAGGGATCCCAACGTCTTCACTGATTTCAGACTGGTTAGCGAATGTGAAGGATACAACATACATCTTAAGTCAAACGAGTGTGATTTATTGTGTGACAAGCGAACTTATTTCACCATCGGAGTTTTGCCGACCCCCAAAATAAGGACGATTCCCCATCCAAGTGCACACGTCACTCCCCACCCGCTCTGCAGTGCCCCCCCCCCCCCCCTTCCCCCCCCCCCCCCCGCCAAACCCCCTCAAATACAGGCTATTTGACGGCTATATTCACACATGTGAGCCCTCAGGTGTGAAGGGAAATTCCGGGAAATGGCCGATATTGATTTACAGGCAATGTTCCTGTAGGCATGTGTGAAAACGGCTTGAGAGTACAGTACAGGGGCCCCCCAGGGGACAGTGAGTTCGTCCCTGATGTTCACTTTATACACAAATGATTGTGTCAGCTCACAACCCAATCAGTATGTGGTCAAATTCTCTGATGACACTGTTATCCTTAGTCTACTCACAGGTGAAGGAAACATCAGTAGCCATATAACTGGAGTGGACAGGTTTGTAGGATGGTGTGATGAACATCACCTACAAATTAATGTAAGGAAAACAGAGGAGATTGTGGTGGATCCCCGGTCTATAGGTGACAACACCCTGATTAGTATACATGGTCATGACATAAAACAGGTCACCTCCTACAAATATCTAGGAGTCCAGATTGATGGTGAAATGAGCTGGCACCCTCATGTGACAAGTCTATGTGCAAGAATACACCAGCGCCTTCATTTTCTACGTAGGCTTAGACTCTTTGGTGTATGCAGAAATATAATGCTGATCTTTTATAGAGCCAGCATAGAGTCCATTTTAAGGTATGGTATCACAAGTTGGTTTGGAAACCTGACGGTAAAGTATAAAACTGAGATCCTTAGATTGGTCAAAATGGCAGGGAAGATTATGGGTATGCCTACACCTCCCATTACTCCCCAGGTCATCTTTGAGCAGTCTACCATTGGGCAGGCTAAGAAAATTGTGTCTGACCCCTCTCATGTACTTCATCCAGAGTATAGGTTACTGCCGTCAGGTAGGAGGTATGGGGTCCATAAGTGGAAATATAATAGGTATAAGTATTCTTTTGTCCCTCTGTCAATTACACTCCTCAATGGACTCCTTGCGGAAGGCAGACAGAGGGGTAGAAGGTTCTGAGGTGGAGTAAAGGTGTTGCTGCTTCTTCTTTTGCAATGGGTATGTTGGTTAAGGTGTTTTATTTATTACGTTGGTGAGTGACGGGATGTACGTGTCACTGTGTGCCTTATTGTTATTGTTAATGTTTTTGTAGTGTACTGTACTCTGTATGTATGCTGCTGGTCTGTGTCCAAGACAAATTTCTCCCTTGGGAGACAAAATAAAGTAACCTTGAACCTTGAGAGAGACAGAGAGAGAGACAGAGAGAGAGGGAGTGTCAGAGAGAGACAGAGAGAGAGGGAGGGACAGCGAGAGAGACAGAGAGGGAGAGAGAGACGGAAGCTGGGTTTCCATCCAAATGTATCGCAACTTTTAATCGAATTTTCAGAAAGTCGGCAAAAGAGAATGCAAAATAATGCGCGTTTCCATCCACTGCTATTTTGCGAATTATAGAGCTGTCAATCACCTCGTGTTTGAGGCTGTCTGAGCTGCTGCAAATAGACAAAGGTACCATAACGCCATTTCTGGATTACCAGGTGTGACTCGGCAAGCATAACGTTATAATCCACGGAGCAGATAGTAAGTGAATACAATTTATTAAATTCTAGAAGTGAGTCGCCTTAAAGTTCTTCTGTTTACCACAGCGGGTATTGAGCTGTGTTTTTACCATTATTTACCGTGTGTAGCCCTATTGTGTAGGCTACACGGCATGTCATGTTTTGCAGTGATCAAGGCAAATGTGTGGTTTTTGAATGGAGAGACAACGGAATATCGCTTAATCTGTTTCCACTGCACATATCACATTTTCCTTTTATCGATACACCTGACTTTCCCGCCTCCCTCAAGCGTAAAAACTTTGTTGCGATATTTGGAGGTTTTTGCGAATTAGGCAGCGTTTCCACTTTTTATGCGCAAATTGAAATTTTGCATCAAAACAGGTGGATGGAAACCCGACTATTGTGTTTGGCTCAACGTGTTGAGTCTTCACTGATGCACATCCGGTCCTCCCGTCGACATCCCTCAACCCATCCATCCTGTCTCACAATGACTCTCCACCAAAAGGCCTCATTCTGCTGCATTTCATGTGACATGTAATGATCAGGGTGATGTTTGGACCAGTAAGAAGCTACAGTAAGAAGAGTCATGTGACATGTAATGATCAGGGTGATGTTTGGACCAGTAAGAAGCTACAGTAAGAAGAGTCATGTGACATGTAATGATCAGGGTGATGTTTGGACCAGTAAGAAGCTACAGTAAGAAGAGTCATGTGACATGTAATGATCAGGGTGATGTTTGGACCAGTAAGAAGCTACAGTAAGAAGAGTCATGTGACATGTAATGATCAGGGTGATGTTTGGACCAGTAAGAAGCTACAGTAAGAAGAGTCATGTGACATGTAATGATCAGGGTGATGTTTGGACCAGTAAGAAGCTACAGTAAGAAGAGTCATGTGACATGTAATGATCAGGGTGATGTTTGGACCAGTAAGAAGCTACAGTAAGAAGAGTCATGTGACATGTAATGATCAGGGTGATGTTTGGACCAGTAAGAAGCTACAGTAAGAAGAGTCATGTGACATGTAATGATCAGGGTGATGTTTGCACCAGTAAGAAGCTACAGTAAGAAGAGTCATGTGACATGTAATGATCAGGGTGATGTTTGCACCAGTAAGAAGCTACAGTAAGAAGAGTCATGTGACATGTAATGATCAGGGTGATGTTTGCACCAGTAAGAAGCTACAGTAAGAAGAGTCATGTGACATGTAATGATCAGGGTGATGTTTGGACCAGTGAGAAGCTACAGTAAGAAGAGTCATGTGACATGTAATGATCAGGGTGATGTTTGGACCAGTAAGAAGCTACAGTAGGAAGAGTCATGTGACATGTAATGATCAGGGTGATGTTTGGACCAGTAAGAAGCTACAGTAAGAAGAGTCATGTGACATGTAATGATCAGGGTGATGTTTGGACCAGTAAGAAGCTACAGTAAGAAGAGTCATGTGACATGTAATGATCAGGGTGATGTTTGCACCAGTAAGAAGCTACAGTAAGAAGAGTCATGTGACATGTAATGATCAGGGTGATGTTTGGACCAGTAAGAAGCTACAGTAAGAAGAGTCATGTGACATGTAATGGTCAGGGTGATGTTTGGACCAGTAAGAAGCTACAGTAAGAAGAGTCATGTGACATGTAATGATCAGGGTGATGTTTGGACCTGTAAGAAGCTACAGTAAGAAGAGTCATGTGACATGTAATGATCAGGGTGATGTTTGGACCAGTAAGAAGCTACAGTAAGAAGAGTCATGTGACATGTAATGATCAGGGTGATGTTTGGACCAGTAAGAAGCTACAGTAAGAAGAGTCATGTGACATGTAATGATCAGGGTGATGTTTGGACCAGTAAGAAGCTACAGTAAGAAGAGTCATGTGACATGTAATGATCAGGGTGATGTTTGGACCAGTAAGAAGCTACAGTAAGAAGAGTCATGTGACATGTAATGATCAGGGTGATGTTTGCACCAGTAAGAAGCTACAGTAAGAAGAGTCATGTGACATGTAATGATCAGGGTGATGTTTGGACCAGTAAGAAGCTACAGTAAGAAGAGCCATGTGACATGTAATGATCAGGGTGATGTTTGGACCAGTAAGAAGCTACAGTAAGAAGAGTCATGTGACATGTAATGATCAGGGTGATGTTTGGACCAGTAAGAAGCTACAGTAAGAAGAGTCATGTGACATGTAATGATCAGGGTGATGTTTGGACCAGTAAGAAGCTACAGTAAGAAGAGTCATGTGACATGTAATGATCAGGGTGATGTTTGGACCAGTAAGAAGCTACAGTAAGAAGAGTCATGTGACATGTAATGATCAGGGTGATGTTTGGACCAGTAAGAAGCTACAGTAAGAAGAGTCATGTGACATGTAATGATCAGGGTGATGTTTGGACCAGTAAGAAGCTACAGTAGGAAGAGTCATGTGACATGTAATGATCAGGGTGATGTTTGGACCAGTAAGAAGCTACAGTAAGAAGAGTCATGTGACATGTAATGATCAGGGTGATGTTTGGACCAGTAAGAAGCTACAGTAAGAAGAGTCATGTGACATGTAATGATCAGGGTGATGTTTGGACCAGTAAGAAGCTACAGTAAGAAGAGTCATGTGACATGTAATGATCAGGGTGATGTTTGGACCAGTAAGAAGCTACAGTAAGAAGAGTCATGTGACATGTAATGATCAGGGTGATGTTTGGACCAGTAAGAAGCTACAGTAAGAAGAGTCATGTGACATGTAATGATCAGGGTGATGTTTGGACCAGTAAGAAGCTTCAGTAAGAAGAGTCATGTGACATGTAATGATCAGGGTGATGTTTGGACCAGTAAGAAGCTACAGTAAGAAGAGTAGAGACATGACATTAAAAGAAGCCTCTAGGATGTGAATAGCTGTTGGTACAGTAGCTCTGAGCTGGGGGGTCAAGGTACCAAGAAGCGTCCTTGTCCACACAACACAATACATAATCTGATGTCACTGTTGTATAATTGCTGAGTGCGCTTGTTCTAATAAGTTATGATTCATAATGATATCCCCAATGGTACATTGTGTGTAGAATGTTATATGCTTAATTTCATATCATGTGCTCCAGCGCATTCATTTGTGCATGGAATATAATGAAGTGCATTTTATCATTGTTAGCATACATATGACGCACACATATGTCTATGTAGGAACACCCACAAAATGTTACTACGGTTGGCGCGCAAGACTAGACAGTGGGGGGGGGGGGGGGGCATATATCTCCTTGCTGACTGACCAGTGGAAGGTGCTGCTCTACACTACAGGGGCCAGTTGCACCAACTGGTCTTACACTGGTCTTAAGCTAAGTTGGTCGTAACTTTACGACCTAACAGCTACGCCGGTTGCACCAAGACGGCTTAAGCCTTCTTTTCACTACGCCCAGGCGTAAGAGTTACCTGGCATTTGTTACCCTGATCGTCGTAACAAATGCCAGTTCTCCGTCTTTTGAAGCATGATGTTAGATTACAACGAGCTAGTTGTGTGGCTTAGCCTTCCAAAATGTTGCCGTTAATTTTTTAGAATTTAATACATAGAATTGGGAACGTTACATTCAATTTCATTCAGACTGTCTGTCTGGCTCAATCGGCGCCATTTTTCCCCCGGAGCGAGGGAGGGTGGGAGGAGTGTAGTGTAGTGACGCACTTACAGTGGCTGAGAGAGCGTGGTGGCACAGTGCGCTCCAAGCAGGTCGCGAGGCACACATCATCCAATCAGGGTGCATTCCCTGGCAATTCACATGGACGCGCATTGCTACGACCAGCGTAGTTAAGACCAGACGTAAGCCGTGTTGGTGCAACAGGCGTAAATCCACTCTAAAGACTGGTCTTAACTAAGACCGACGTAGGAGTTACGACCAGGCATAGTTAAGACCACTTGGTGCAACCGGCCCCAGGATTGGGGATTCAAGAGCAGGTACATAGACGTCTGTTCAGATGTAGCATTTACTATGCTAACTATGCTGAATGGGGAGAACGGATTTCCCCCATGCTGACCCATTGACACCACCTGAATGTATAATCCATTTGAAATGAATGCCTGCCAATGTTGCTGTCCACGTGCATTGAATGAGGGCTGGAGTAATATCCAGTGCGATGCAAGGTTTTTACTGTTGTTGGCACTTTATAAATGTCGAACTGTACCTTTAAAAGACAATTGAAGGAAACAACTGAATTTGCACTCATGAGGCATAGAATTTATTTTAGAATTAGTTTGTTAATGAAACAGAAACATGGTACTCGCATCCCCCCTTGACATTTACCTTGTACAGCTGTGTGTGTGTGTGTATGTGTGTTGTGTGTGTGTGTGTATGTGTGTGTGTGTGTGTGTGTGTGTTGTGTGTGTGTGTGTGTGTGTGTGTGTGTGTGTGTGTGTCTGTGCGTGTTTGTGGGTGTGTGTGTGTGTGTGTGTGTGTGTGTGTGTGTGTGTGTGTGTGTGTGTGCGTCTGTGTGCACAGAGGCATGCTGAGAAGGCCACTATTAATTTGATAAAACAAGATCAGACTTCATCATTGTGACCCTCACAGCTGCTACAACTGCAGCGTGGGTGCGCAGACACACACACACACACACACACACACACACACACACACACACACACACCGCACGCACGCACACACACACACACACACACACACACACACACACACACACACACACACACACACACACGCACACATTGCATGCTGTCACATACTATCACATACACTCTCTCTCTCACTGCCCACAACATACTCTAAATGCCACCCACTCCACCACATATTTTCCTGAGTTTCCCTCTGGATATTATTATTATTATCTGCACCATTATTACTGTATAGCTTGAAGTCATAATAAGGTTAAGTGCAGCTGCAGCGCGGTGATCACCAAGCCAGAGTGCAGTAACCTCACATACTGTGGTCTACCTTTGTTTTCTCATGGATTTTGTAGTTACTGCAAATTTGACAGTCCCTTTTCTCTCAAATGATGATGAGTTCAGCCCAAACACAACATAAATAAGATGGTACACAGCCCACATATGATCCTAACTCAATTTTGACCACAGGTGTAGTTATTGCTGTATAATCCAATCAAGTCGTCTGAGTTTGCCTGGTCAGATGCTTTGAGTCAACCAGGAAGTCAGCAATGGAGGTCACTGTGTGTATGTGTGTCTATTACTGTCTTATGTGTGTCATGCAGTATAGTGTAGAAGTGTGTGTGTGTGTGTGTGTGTGTGTGTGTGTGTGTGTGTGTGTGTGTGTGTGTGTGTGTGTGTGTGTGTGTGTGTGTATGTGTGTGTGTGTGTGTGTGTGTGTGTGTGTGTGTGTGTGCATGTGCGTGTGTGTGTGTGTGTCTCCAGTGCCCATCCTTCCTGTCCCCTGGCCTGCGCGCTTCCGTTGCCAGATGAGGTTTATTAGTTGTGTGTGACAGCATCTTTTGCAGATTGTGTGCAGATGGTTAGAATTAGCCAAACAGATGAGTGTAGATTATGGAGCAAACTGATGAAGTTAGTGCTCTTTGCCACTAATTCCCCACAGAGATGCAACGAAACTCCTGCTAGAGGCACTGCAGCTCCACAATGGCTGTCGCCCCAATCTTTTCCCACAGCCCATTAGGGATGGGTATCGTTTGGATTTTATCGATTACCGGTTCCGGTATCGGCACTGGTTATCGATACCGATACTTATCGATACTCTTATCGATACTAATCTCCATAATTTGGTGCAAAAGAATAAAGACATGACATGAAAAGATGCGAATAGATTCAACAGTTATTTTGTTCTTACTTATTACAAGTAAAATTTCCTATTTCACCGCTGTTAATATGATGATTTATTAAACCTAGGCCACTTATGTGGGAGAAATATGCAATTATAATTTTTTTATTGGAGCCCTTTGACCAGAGAAAACAGCTGTAGTTTTCCCCATGTCACTCTTAAGGGGGAATCACACTACAACACCCAGAATGCATTGCACATGTCAAATGAGACTCTAAAAGTTGCCTGCAATACATCTCTTTCCTGGGGCATATTTTCATTTACTAAATTTACAAATGATTTTCTTCACTGAGTCTGGATAAATTACATCAGTTTTCAAAGGATTATGAAACAAACCAGCGCGATGGAGTTACGTTATGTGGAGTTTTGTGGACCAACTTTATCTGAACGGATGGCTCAGTATGGATGTTAGCGTTAGCTGCAAGCTAATGTAATGTTACAGGTAAAGTGAACACCGTCGCTGTTTGTTGTTCTTCAGATTTAGCAAGGTGAAGTCCACATAATATTCTGTGACTGTCAGAAAATAGGTCATTCAGCAAAGCCCCGTGACGTTTGTGCAACGCGAGGCGGAGATTTCTCTGAATCATCACAGGGCAGTCGCTCGCTTTATAAGACTCTGTTGTTGTGTGATTCGCTACATATGTTTTCTTCCAAATATACTAAGCTAGCCTACTGATGTCTTAAATCTTTTAAACCTGCCGTAAGCATACTAGTGACAGGACAGGAGTGTAAACACGCAACATCAAACGCCTGGTGCCGCTTCGTCATCGTTAGGGACGGTAAAGACATTTTTTAATAAAAAATAAAATACCGATAGCAGCACCGAACATCCAGGACGTTATCAATACTCCTGGTACCGACCAATCAGGCACCGGTACCAAATAATACCGGTGCTCGATACCCATCCCTACAGACCATAAGTCTAGTTTGGAAAGACGCAAGTTTGCCTATTTAACACTCCTCCTATTTGTGTATATATGCTTTCTATATTGGACTGCACCTCCAATTTTGTGATTTTGTCTATTAGATATCTTCTTTTTATCTCTAAATATTGATATGACCGCTACATGTTCCACCTCACAAGTGGGGCGAGGGGCACCGCCGTAAGCTGCTGAGGACACCATCTTCTCTGGCAAACACACACTAAGGACTACATCTCAATAAGTCATGTGACTTCATGCCATGTGTTTGTCATGTGACTCTTCTTGTGTGGATTTGTTTGCTAGAGTTACTTCCTGCTACATTTACAACTGATGATGGTGTATGGATGAACACCGAAACGTCTTGTTTTATATTGTTTTTTAGTCCAGTGTTTTTTTTAAATACATTATTTTTAAAGCTCTCTCCTTTTACCGACTTTCTCACTAATCACACGGCTGTTTACATTATTTGCTGATCAGCTAGTTACTTAGCTTAGCTGTTAGCGATGGCCGCTCTCTCTCCCTCTCAGTAAGATGTTATATAACGTTACACATAACATTACTGTATATTTGTGAGAGAAGTCTCCCGCTATTGTTGATGTCCAGTGTGATGGCAGAGAAACGTGTGCTTGTTTATTTACTGCGTCCCATGTACCGTTAGTTAGACGAAGCACACACACACGCACACACGCGCACACACACACACACACACACACACACACACACACACACACACACACACACACACACACAATCAAACAGACTTTAAAAAAAGAATATAATCGCATCCTTTTGCAGTTATGTAATCGCACGTGCTGACATCGTGATTTGCGATTCGGTTAATCGTGCAGCACTACAATCGACACTCATTTATCAATCATCTATATTCTGCAATATAATATTCTGTGCATTTTTTCCAGTCGTTGCGGTGTGACCTGTAGTCACAACTTTTTCAGTATTTTTAGTGTGTGTGGCATTTATTTTGTGTTTATTTTTAGACCTCTTTTAATGTGTCATCTTCTATGTGTGTGAGCTGCTGTAACGAGTGATTTTCCCCACTGTGGGATCAATAACGGCTATCAATCAATCAATAATCGTGCATATTGTGGCAATAAAAGTGATTCTGATTCTGATTCTCATTGTGTTACAATTCAGCACAGCAACATCAATCAATCAATCATGACCATGTCAGTTGTGAGACATTAGTATAACGAAATCATTGCAGAGAAGATTGGCTGCCTCTACTACACTTTTTAAACCTTTATTTATCCAGGGGAGATTTGTGAGAGCAATGCTCTCTTTTTCAGGAACGCCCTGCCCTGTTCACATTTACACCTGGAAGCTGACCAGTACAACGTTCACATTCACACCTGGAAGCTGACCAGTACAACGTTCACATTTACACCTGGAAGCTGACCAGTACAACGTTCACATTCACACCTGGAAGCTGACCAGTACAACGTTCACATTCACACCTGGAGGCACTGCAGCTCCACAATGGCTGTCGCCCCAATCTTTTCCCACAGCCCATTAGGGATGGGTATCGTTTGGATTTTATCGATTACCGGTTCCGGTATCGGCACTGGTTATCGATACCGATACTTATCGATACTCTTATCGATACTAATCTCCATAATTTGGTGCAAAAGAATAAAGACATGACATGAAAAGATGCGAATAGATTCAACAGTTATTTTGTTCTTACTTATTACAAGTAAAATTTCCTATTTCACCGCTGTTAATATGATGATTTATTAAACCTAGGCCACTTATGTGGGAGAAATATGCAATTATAATTTTTTATTGGAGCCCTTTGACCAGAGAAAACAGCTGTAGTTTTCCCCATGTCACTCTTAAGGGGGAATCACACTACAACACCCAGAATGCATTGCACATGTCAAATGAGACTCTAAAAGTTGCCTGCAATACATCTCTTTCCTGGGGCATATTTTCATTTACAAAATTTACAAATGATTTTCTTCACTGAGTCTGGATAAATTACATCAGTTTTCAAAGGATTATGAAACAAACCAGCGCGATGGAGTTACGTTATGTGGAGTTTTGTGGACCAACTTTATCTGAACGGATGGCTCAGTATGGATGTTAGCGTTAGCTGCAAGCTAATGTAATGTTACAGGTAAAGTGAACACCGTCGCTGTTTGTTGTTCTTCAGATTTAGCAAGGTGAAGTCCACATAATATTCTGTGACTGTCAGAAAATAGGTCATTCAGCAAAGCCCCGTGACGTTTGTGCAACGCGAGGCGGAGATTTCTCTGAATCATCACAGGGCAGTCGCTCGCTTTATAAGACTCTGTTGTTGTGTGATTCGCTACATATGTTTTCTTCCAAATATACTAAGCTAGCCTACTGATGTCTTAAATCTTTTAAACCTGCCGTAAGCATACTAGTGACAGGACAGGAGTGTAAACACGCAACATCAAACGCCTGGTGCCGCTTCGTCATCGTTAGGGACGGTAAAGACATTTTTTAATAAAAAATAAAATACCGATAGCAGCACCGAACATCCAGGACGTTATCAATACTCCTGGTACCGACCAATCAGGCACCGGTACCAAATAATACCGGTGCTCGATACCCATCCCTACAAGACCATAAGTCTAGTTTGGAAAGACGCAAGTTTGCCTATTTAACACTCCTCCTATTTGTGTATATGCTTTCTATATTGGACTGCACCTCCAATTTTGTGATTTTGTCTATTAGATATCTTCTTTTTATCTCTAAATATTGATATGACCGCTACATGTTCCACCTCACAAGTGGGGCGAGGGGCACCGCCGTAAGCTGCTGAGGACACCATCTTCTCTGGCAAACACACACTAAGGACTACATCTCAATAAGTCATGTGACTTCATGCCATGTGTTTGTCATGTGACTCTTCTTGTGTGGATTTGTTTGCTAGAGTTACTTCCTGCTACATTTACAACTGATGATGGTGTATGGATGAACACCGAAACGTCTTGTTTTATATTGTTTTTTAGTCCAGTGTTTTTTTTAAATACATTATTTTTAAAGCTCTCTCCTTTTACTGACTTTCTCACTAATCACACGGCTGTTTACATTATTTGCTGATCAGCTAGTTACTTAGCTTAGCTGTTAGCGATGGCCGCTCTCTCTCCCTCTCAGTAAGATGTTATATAACGTTACACATAACATTACTGTATATTTGTGAGAGAAGTCTCCCGCTATTGTTGATGTCCAGTGTGATGGCAGAGAAACGTGTGCTTGTTTATTTACTGCGTCCCATGTAACGTTAGTTAGACGAAGCACACACACACGCACACACGCGCACACACACACACACACACACACACACACACACACACACACACACACACACACACACACAATCAAACAGACTTTAAAAAAAGAATATAATCGCATCCTTTTGCAGTTATGTAATCGCACGTGCTGACATCGTGATTTGCGATTCGGTTAATCGTGCAGCACTACAATCGACACAAATTTATCAATCATCTATATTCTGCAATATAATATTCTGTGCATTTTTTCCAGTCGTTGCGGTGTGACCTGTAGTCACAACTTTTTCAGTATTTTTAGTGTGTGTGGCATTTATTTTGTGTTTATTTTTAGACCTCTTTTAATGTGTCATCTTCTATGTGTGTGAGCTGCTGTAACGAGTGATTTTCCCCACTGTGGGATCAATAACGGCTATCAATCAATCAATAATCGTGCATATTGTGGCAATAAAAGTGATTCTGATTCTCATTCTCATTGTGTTACAATTCAGCACAGCAACATCAATCAATCAATCATGACCATGTCAGTTGTGAGACATTAGTATAACGAAATCATTGCAGAGAAGATTGGCTGCCTCTACTACACTTTTTAAACCTTTATTTATCCAGGGGAGATTTGTGAGAGCAATGCTCTCTTTTTCAGGAACGCCCTGCCCTGTTCACATTTACACCTGGAAGCTGACCAGTACAACGTTCACATTCACACCTGGAAGCTGACCAGTACAACGTTCACATTTACACCTGGAAGCTGACCAGTACAACGTTCACATTCACACCTGGAAGCTGACCAGTACAACGTTCACATTCACACCTCGAAGCTGACCAGTACAACCACAGTCTGATCTGTTGGCCATTGAGCGGCTCCACTGGAGCAGTTGGGATTAAGGTCCATGCTCAAGGGCACCTCAGTGGTGGTAATGAGGGAGGGATAAGCACTGCTATTTCACTTTCCCCACCCAGATTGATCCTGATGGTCCCGGGGGTTGAACGGTGACCTTTCAGTCACAAGCTCACTTCTCTAACCCTGAGGTAACCACTCTGCATGGTGAACCATTAGATCTGATCTAGTGGGAAATCTGCTTGATTGCTTTACAGCACAAAGGAGACTTACTTTACTGCAAAAAATAGTAAGAGGGCGCTGTTTCTCTAAGCGTTCAGAATTTTTGTCAAGGGCAGGTGGTGGAAAGAGTAAGTGCATATCGGCTTCTTCTTCTTGCTCTTCAAAACAACATTTGTTTTGAATGTTGTTTTAATGTGCTTGGATCGATGCTGAGGAAGGAGCAACATCCTAGGGTTTATGTGAAGTCACTGGCTACCCAGTCTCGCTGGCCAGCCTCCTCTCCCTTCCGTCCGAGGAGTCTGGCGCCGCAGGTCTCCATAGTGGGATTGCGATGGCCGGCGCTTAGCGGCAGTGCCATTGGAAAATAGTTTCCAACAATCCAATTTGCCGTTTTCAGCGTGTAGCAACAAGCTAGCGTGTAGGTTTCTGCTGTTAGCTTGCTAGCTAGTTAGCGTTGTTGTTTTCACTGAGGCGGCAGGGCACTATTTACAGCGACACACAGGGAGGAGGGAGCGGAAGCCGCTCTGATTGACATGGTCGGAGCCAATGACAGAGCCTGTAATAAGCCGGGATTATTATATAGATGATAATTATACCAAGGTGTCAGAATTAATGACAATAATATCCATGGCTAAAGATGCTACACACGTTTAAGTTTGAATGTGTCCCAGACAGTCTATTGACTCAATCTCTCATGTTATCTCTGACTCCCTATCTTACTTTTTATGTGTATCCCATCTCTCTCTCCCCCTCTCTCTCTCCCTCCCTCTCTCTCCCCCCCTCTCTCTCCCTCCCTCTCTCTCTCTCCCTCTCCCTCCCTCTCTCTCTCTCCCCCTCTCTCTCTCCCTCTCTCCCCCTCTCTCTCTCCCCCTCTCTCTCTCCCCCTCTCTCTCTCCCTCTCTCCCCCTCTCTCTCTCCCTCTCTCCCCCTCTCTCTCTCCCTCTCTCTCTCCCTCCCTCTCTCTCTCCCTCTCTCCCTCTCTCCCTCTCTCCTTCTCTGTTTTGATCTGACTCCCACTGTCCCAGAAAGACAATCAGCATGTCCCCACACAGTCCCGTTACATAACCAGCCAACAGTCTCATGATCTCCCCACCAGCACTGCCAACAGGACGCCTCGCACTGTGTGTGTGTGTGTGTGTGTGTGTGTGTGTGTGTGTGTGTGTGTGTGTGTGTGTGTGTGTAGCTTGCTAGCTAGTTAGCATTGTTGTTTTCACTGAGGCGGCAGGGCACTATTTACAGCGACACACAGGGAGGAGGGAGCGGAAGCCGCTCTGATTGACATGGTCGGAGCCAATGACAGAGTTTGTAATAAGCAGGGAGCAGACATCCGGCAGGGGAGGGCTTATGCCAGTAGCCTGTTTCCGTGCAGCCAGACTCCTCTCACGGAAGGGAGGGGTGAAAGAAAGTCACCTCATCTGTGCCATCTACAATATCATTTATGAAAACAACTCAATTTCTCAGAAGTGTTTCCCGTAAGAATGGCTTTCCATCTATTAATACTTGAGTTCCTCCATGTTACCCATCTTCTGGGTTATCTGGAGGGTAGCAACGCCATGTTAGTGCGATTATCAGAAGTTGCAGTACATGATGTTACATGGTGTTACTTGATGTTACATGTTGGTTGGTTGGTTGGTTGGTTGGTTGATTGATTTTAATTATGGATATAACAGAACAACATCCAAGGGATAGACATGTAAAAGTGTGAACACTTATTTCCAACATGGTCCCTGATGTGACATGGTGTTACATGGCTTTATATGATGTTACATGACGTTACATGGCTTTATATGATGTTACATGACGTTACATGATGTGGTGTTTGATCACAAGAAGCTTGTGGCACCGTGAGATGCTACATGCAGAAAGGAAAACTGAGAGCACTGATTTCATAGTAGGGAGCAAGGAGTGTGCGCGCGCGTGTGTGTGTGTGTGTGTGTGCGTGCGTGTGCGCGCGCGTGTGTGTGTGCGCGAGCGTGTGTGTGTGCGTATGTGGGTGTGTGTACACTGTGTGGAACACTACACTATAGAGGCCCATTCAGACCTGTCTTTCCATCAGGAGATAGCAGGGACATTGAGCTGCAGCAACAAAAGCTGATCTCCATCAGAGAGACTTTCTGAGAGAGAAAGGCATTGTGTTGAAAGGGGCTTAATGGAAGCTCGGCTTCAAGCTTTATTCACACAAACTGCACTCGCGGGTCGCAAAACATGCATGTGCACGCACGCAAACACGCATGTGCACGCACGCAAACACGCATGTGCACGCACGCAAACACACGTGTACATGCACGCAAACACAAATGTGCACGCACGCAAACACACGTGTACATGCACGCAAACACACGTGTACATGCACGCAAACACGCATGTGCACGCACGCAAACATGCATGTGCACGCACGCAAACACACGTGTACATGCACGCAAACACACGTGTACACACACGCAAACACGCATGTGCACGCACGCAAACACGCATATGCACGCACACAAACACAAATGTGCACGCACGCAAACACACGTGTACACACACACAAACACAAATGTGCACGCACGCAAACATGCATGTGCACGCACGCAAACACGCATGTGCACGCACGCAAACACAAATGTGCACGCACGCAAACACACGTGTACATGCACGCAAACACACGTGTACATGCACGCAAACACGCATGTGCACGCACGCAAACACGCATGTGCACGCACGCAAACACGCATATGCACGCACACAAACACGCATGTCCACGCACGCAAACACGCATGTGCTCGCACGCAAACACGCATGTGCACACACACAAACACGCATGTGCACGCACGCAAACACGCATGTGCTCGCACGCAAACACGCATGTACACACACACAAACACGCATGTGCACGCACGCAAACACGCATGTGCACGCATGCAACGCATGTGCACGCACACAAACACGCATGTCCACGCACGCAAACACGCATGTGCTCGCACGCAAACACGCATGTGCACACACACAAACACGCATGTGCACGCACGCAAACACGCATGTGCTCGCACGCAAACACGCATGTGCACACACACAAACACGCATGTGCACGCATGCAACACATGTGCACGCACGCAAAACACGCATGTGCACGCACGCAAACACGCATGTGCACGCACGCAAACACACGTGTACATGCACGCAAACACAAATGTGCACGCACGCAAACACACGTGTACATGCACGCAAACACACGTGTACATGCACGCAAACACGCATGTGCACGCACGCAAACATGCATGTGCACGCACGCAAACACACGTGTACATGCACGCAAACACACGTGTACACACACGCAAACACGCATGTGCACGCACGCAAACACGCATATGCACGCACACAAACACAAATGTGCACGCACGCAAACACACGTGTACATGCACGCAAACACACGTGTACACACACACAAACACAAATGTGCACGCACGCAAACATGCATGTGCACGCACGCAAACACGCATGTGCACGCACGCAAACACAAATGTGCACGCACGCAAACACACGTGTACATGCACGCAAACACACGTGTACATGCACGCAAACACGCATGTGCACGCACGCAAACACGCATGTGCACGCACGCAAACACGCATATGCACGCACACAAACACGCATGTCCACGCACGCAAACACGCATGTGCTCGCACGCAAACACGCATGTGCACACACACAAACACGCATGTGCACGCACGCAAACACGCATGTGCTCGCACGCAAACACGCATGTACACACACACAAACACGCATGTGCACGCACGCAAACACGCATGTGCACGCACGCAAACACGCATGTGCACGCACGCAAACACACGTGTACATGCACGCAAACACAAATGTGCACGCACGCAAACACACGTGTACATGCACGCAAACACACGTGTACATGCACGCAAACACGCATGTGCACGCACGCAAACATGCATGTGCACGCACGCAAACACACGTGTACATGCACGCAAACACACGTGTACACACACGCAAACACGCATGTGCACGCACGCAAACACGCATATGCACGCACACAAACACAAATGTGCACGCACGCAAACACACGTGTACATGCACGCAAACACACGTGTACACACACACAAACACAAATGTGCACGCACGCAAACATGCATGTGCACGCACGCAAACACGCATGTGCACGCACGCAAACACAAATGTGCACGCACGCAAACACACGTGTACATGCACGCAAACACACGTGTACATGCACGCAAACACGCATGTGCACGCACGCAAACACGCATGTGCACGCACGCAAACACGCATATGCACGCACACAAACACGCATGTCCACGCACGCAAACACGCATGTGCTCGCACGCAAACACGCATGTGCACACACACAAACACGCATGTGCACGCACGCAAACACGCATGTGCTCGCACGCAAACACGCATGTACACACACACAAACACGCATGTGCACGCACGCAAACACGCATGTGCACGCATGCAACGCATGTGCACGCACACAAACACGCATGTCCACGCACGCAAACACGCATGTGCTCGCACGCAAACACGCATGTGCACACACACAAACACGCATGTGCACGCACGCAAACACGCATGTGCTCGCACGCAAACACGCATGTGCACACACACAAACACGCATGTGCACGCATGCAACACATGTGCACGCACGCAAAACACGCATGTGCACGCACGCAAACACGCATGTGCACGCACGCAAACACGCATGTGCACGCACGCAAACACGCATGTGCACGCACGCAAACACGCATGTGCACGCACGCAAACACGCATGTGCACACACACAAACATGCATGTGCACGCACGCAAACACGCATGTGCTCGCACGCAAACACGCATGTGCACGCACGCAAACACGCATGTGCACGCACGCAACGCATGTGCACGCACGCAAAACACGCATGTGCAAGCACGCAAACATGCATGTGCACGCACGCAAACACGCATGTGCACGCACGCAAACACACGTGTACATGCACGCAAACACAAATGTGCACGCACGCAAACACACGTGTACATGCACGCAAACACACGTGTACATGCACGCAAACACGCATGTGCACGCACGCAAACATGCATGTGCACGCACGCAAACACACGTGTACATGCACGCAAACACACGTGTACACACACACAAACACGCATGTGCACGCACGCAAACACGCATGTGCACGCACGCAAACACGCATATGCACGCACACAAACACAAATGTGCACGCACGCAAACACACGTGTACATGCACGCAAACACACGTGTACACACACACAAACACAAATGTGCACGCACGCAAACATGCATGTGCACGCACGCAAACACGCATGTGCACGCACGCAAACACAAATGTGCACGCACGCAAACACACGTGTACATGCACGCAAACACACGTGTACATGCACGCAAACACACGTGTACATGCACGCAAACACGCATGTGCACGCACGCAAACATGCATGTGCACGCACGCAAACACACGTGTACATGCACGCAAACACACGTGTACACACACACAAACACGCATGTGCACGCACGCAAACACGCATGTGCACGCACGCAAACACGCATATGCACGCACACAAACACGCATGTCCACGCACGCAAACACGCATGTGCTCGCACGCAAACACGCATGTGCACACACACAAACACGCATGTGCACGCACGCAAACACGCATGTGCTCGCACGCAAACACGCATGTGCACACACACAAACACGCATGTGCACGCACGCAAACACGCATGTGCACGCATGCAACGCATGTGCACGCACACAAACACGCATGTCCACGCACGCAAACACGCATGTGCTCGCACGCAAACATGCATGTGCACACACACAAACACGCATGTGCACGCACGCAAACACGCATGTGCTCGCACGCAAACACGCATGTGCACACACACAAACACGCATGTGCACGCATGCAACGCATGTGCACGCACGCAAAACACGCACGCAAAACACGCATGTGCACGCACGCAAACACGCATGTGCACGCACGCAAACACGCATGTGCACGCACGCAAACACGCATGTGCACGCACGCAAACACGCATGTGCACGCACGCAAACACGCATGTGCACACACACAAACATGCATGTGCACGCACGCAAACACGCATGTGCTCGCACGCAAACACGCATGTGCACGCACGCAAACACGCATGTGCACGCACGCAACGCATGTGCACGCACGCAAAACACGCATGTGCAAGCACGCAAACATGCATGTGCACGCACGCAAACACGCATGTGCACGCACGCAAACACACGTGTACATGCACGCAAACACAAATGTGCACGCACGCAAACACACGTGTACATGCACGCAAACACACGTGTACATGCACGCAAACACGCATGTGCACGCACGCAAACATGCATGTGCACGCACGCAAACACACGTGTACATGCACGCAAACACACGTGTACACACACACAAACACGCATGTGCACGCACGCAAACACGCATGTGCACGCACGCAAACACGCATATGCACGCACACAAACACAAATGTGCACGCACGCAAACACACGTGTACATGCACGCAAACACACGTGTACACACACACAAACACAAATGTGCACGCACGCAAACATGCATGTGCACGCACGCAAACACGCATGTGCACGCACGCAAACACAAATGTGCACGCACGCAAACACACGTGTACATGCACGCAAACACACGTGTACATGCACGCAAACACGCATGTGCACGCACGCAAACACACGTGTACATGCACGCAAACACACGTGTACACACACACAAACACGCATGTGCACGCACGCAAACACGCATGTGCACGCACGCAAACACGCATATGCACGCACACAAACACGCATGTCCACGCACGCAAACACGCATGTGCTCGCACGCAAACACGCATGTGCACACACACAAACACGCATGTGCACGCACGCAAACACGCATGTGCTCGCACGCAAACACGCATGTGCACACACACAAACACGCATGTGCACGCACGCAAACACGCATGTGCACGCATGCAACGCATGTGCACGCACACAAACACGCATGTCCACGCACGCAAACACGCATGTGCTCGCACGCAAACACGCATGTGCACACACACAAACACGCATGTGCACGCACGCAAACACGCATGTGCTCGCACGCAAACACGCATGTGCACACACACAAACACGCATGTGCACGCATGCAACGCATGTGCACGCACGCAAAACACGCATGTGCACGCACGCAAACACGCATGTGCACGCACGCAAACACGCATGTGCACGCACGCAAACACGCATGTGCACGCACGCAAACACGCATGTGCACGCACGCAAACACGCATGTGCACACACGCAAACATGCATGTGCACGCACGCAAACACGCATGTGCTCGCACGCAAACATGCATGTGCACGCACGCAAACACGCATGTGCACACACGCAAACATGCATGTGCACGCACGCAAACACGCATGTGCTCGCACGCAAACACGCATGTGCACGCACGCAAACACGCATGTGCACACACGCAAACATGCATGTGCACGCACGCAAACACGCATGTGCACACACGCAAACATGCATGTGCACGCACGCAAACACGCATGTGCACGCACGCAAACACGCATGTGCACACACGCAAACATGCATGTGCACGCACGCAAACACGCATGTGCACACACGCAAACATGCATGTGCACGCACGCAAACACGCATGTGCTCGCACGCAAACACGCATGTGCACGCACGCAAACACGCATGTGCACGCACGCAACGCATGTGCACGCACGCAAAACACGCATGTGCAAGCACGCAAACATGCATGTGCACGCACACAAACATGCATGTGCACGCACGCAAACACGCATGTCCACGCACGCAAACACGCATGTCCACGCACGCAAACACGTGTACACGCAAACGCACACACTCACTTCTCTCATATACCCAACACTCCTGACTCTACAATGACATCAGTTGTCAGTTTTATAACGTTGTGGGAGAGAGCTTGTGACGAGATGGTTTTCTGTCATGTGACCAGACGGTTTTCTGTCATGATGCCCTCGAGCAAGGCACTTATAACCTTGCATAGCACTCATTCAATCTCCCATATACATGTACAGCCAGCTGTGGTTACAGCTGTGGTGCTGTAAAGCATGAAATAAGGTTGCACACAGGTAAGTGTCTGTGATGAAGGCTCTTAAGAGTGCCGTGACGTTTTTTATTTATTTTTCAGATCTCCCCCCCCCCCACCTCCCCCTAATTTTAATGTTTTATGGTCACTCACGATCAGTGTTGGAGGTAACGCGTTACAAAGTAATGCAAAAATGTGCATTACTTTCATCAAAAATGTGCATGAAATAAATTACATTGATGGAAACAACTCTCTCTCCTCCCCCTGTCTCCCTCTCTCTCTCTCTCTCCCTCTCTCTCTCTCTCTCTCTCTCTCTCTCTCTCTCTCTCACTGTCCAAAAAAAAAGTTGTCCCGTTCTCACTTGCATGTAAAGAATGAGCATTCCGGCCTCCCATGGATTAACCGCCGAC
>NC_139624.1:26807533-26825033 GCF_964638095.1 Poromitra crassiceps | reverse complement strand
ATGAAGAGCACACCTGGCTTAAAGTTACCTGCTTAATGAAGAGAACACCTGGCTCAAAGTTACCTGCTTAACTCATTCATGGCCAGTTTAGGACTGCCAATATTTAGCACAGGCCAAAGATTTTCATAATTGTTGTTCATCTTTCAAGACCCACAGTAAATTATCTATTAGCACCAAAGTGATTTGCAATACCTCAAAATGAAGATGTACGTCTCTGGGTTCACCAGGAAAAAAAAGTGAGCTTTTAGCATGTTCTGTACTCTACTTATAGCCATTTATATACACCCTGTTTTCACCCAAAAGGTCTCCCTGATAAGATAAACAGGAGAAAAGGCAATTTTTGTAAAGGGCACAATCTCAGGCAGAACTCGCTCTCAATTCTTTTATTTTGAACTGTATTGACATCAGACATGTAAATATTATTCGTTATGACACAAATGACAAAAAAATATATATATAAGTGCTTTTTTTTTTACATTCAACAATACAGTTTACTCAGTGTGAGTGAGTGTGCAGACAGACACACAGACAGACAGACAGACAGACAGACACACCGACAGACAGACAGACAGACAGACAGACACACACACACACACACACACACACACACACACACACACAATCCCCCTTTTATCTTCGTTACGTTGTTTCCGGGTCTGAGTACTGCTGGCGTCTGCTGCTGTGACTGCCGCTTCTGCCTTGTTAGCAGGGTGTGTTTATTTTGTTTTGTTCTGGTCCACCCGTCCTCGTCCATGTCTCCCTGTCCTATCCTCCCTGCTATTTGATCGTTCCCGTTTTCCCCTCGGCTATTCAACACGTCCTCACCGCCCTCTGGATTACCCGTCAAACTGATCGATCATTTCCTCATTCCTCCGATGATCAAACACATCTCTGGATTACTTTCTCCCGTTTTCTCCCGGCTGGCACACAGGAAGGCGACCAGCTCGTGCAGCGCGCCGAGGGGCGTTTCAATGGCGTTTCTCCTGTCTGCACAAGGAAGCGTTCATCCGTTTTCTGTTTTTCCTCCTGCTCAATTTCAAAACAACAGCTGCGGTATGTGTTTGTTCACGTGTTGTCGGCTTGCCAGGGACCTGATAACATGTCACAGGCTGGGGAAGTCTTTGAACTACGCGCTGCACTAATAAAAACAAAAACACGTCAAACACGTCATTGGCTGGGAGGGCTATTCCTGATAACACGTCAAAGACGTCTTTGGCCATGAATGAGTTAATGAAGAGCACACCTGGCTCAAAGTTACCTGCTTAATGAAGAGCACACCTGGCTCAAAGTCACCTGCTTAATGAAGAGCACACCTGGCTCAAAGCCATGACCAGACACAATCTTCTGTTTTTGTGAACACAATTTTAAAACCTGCAACAGGGGCAAACAGGCAGACACAATCCAAATGTTGGCAAGATGAAAAAGAGGCAAACAAGTGCCAACAATCAATATGAAATGTACATGTTTGCATGACAAGTTAGCCCTGCAACATTAACCTGAGTCAGCACTGGACAAAGTAATGCAGTAACTTGGAAGTTACTTGGATTAGTAACTGTAATATTATTACTGTTTTGGAAATTGTAATCCGTTACACTACTCGTTAATGGGGAAAAGTAATATATTACATAATTATTACTTGAGTAATTTATTACTGCCCAACACTGGTCGTCAAGCCCGGATTAGCAACTACCTGTATATGGGTGGGGTGAGGGCCCTGGGGCATCAGCTGCCTTGGGGCATCAGCCAAAATCATTCTGCGGCTAATTTGACTGTGTTTCAAGGGCTGTAGCGGGCTGACATGCTAGCTTGTCAGGAAGGGTCCAAAGTTAGACTACATTTTGGCAAGGGAAAACAGGCATGGCCATATTCAAAGGGGTCCCTTGACCTGTCACCTCAAGATATCTGAATAATAATGGGTTCTATGGGTACCCATAAGTCTCCCTTTACAGACATGCCCACTTTATGATAATCCATTTGCTTCTTCCAAAAAAAACATGCAGTTTTTTCCATGCATTATAAATGTTATTTCTGCCTATTTCTATTTGAATATTTCTGCATATAGGACCCCTAAACAATGTTGGAATTGCAGAAATTGAGTGTGACTGGAAGGCTTGTAAATTCAATTAGCCCAATCGTATTCATGTGTGATGATGTTAGTCCCCATCATCTACATTGTGTCTTGTGTCTATCTGGTACGTGTGTGTTGAGGCTCTACTTTAGCAATACACTCATGTAAATCTGTGGTATTTATTGTCATAGTAAATTACCCTTTTTACGTGTAAGGGGGGGGGGGGGGGGGACTTCAAGTCTGGGTCACCCAGGGGCATCATAAGCCACTTTCAGACATGAACTCCGGATCAGGTGAGGGTTGTGTAATAGAAAAATGTATCACATGTTGCTTCCCACTGAGCCTGCCCCGGATGATATGTGAAGTGCACCCTTTCAGTCATGAGGCATGTTGCTTTCACACATGAGTAGCACCTCCACAGAGTTTGTAAAGTACAGAGGGGGCGGGGGCGGGGGAAATTTGGGCATGACCACACAATGGGGAGTTGTGAAAACTGACCACACAGATGTACTTCACTGTCTGAGCATAGCCTTAAGTGAATCGCATTGTCATTCAACAAACTATCACGACATGCAGTCTGAAAACAAGTTGCTAAAAATACATAATCGGCGATAACTGCCTAACGTTCACGGCATATAATCGTTTGCGCATAACGTTAGTAATTAATTAAACAACCCTACAACTCACGCCCAGATGCATCGATTTCCTCGAGTCTCAAGCACTACAAAGAAAACAGGTCTTTGCTATGTTCAGTCCTAAAATGCATCAAACCTACTAGAATTCTACAGAATACAGGAAGCTAGACGTTTTTACCTTCAAAATAAAATAAATGTTGTATTACTTAGTAACAAAAAATCTTAACGGTCGACTCACTACGGGTTAAAATTGACTTTTCGAAGGGAGCAGATATTCTTCCAGTTTATCTCTGTTCTGTATCTTTCGAAACGCACACAAAAAAACATTACACGTGCATTTACTTTATTTAATTGCCATTATTGCGAAGGTTATACCCGGAAGTTTCCGTTTTATACTGCCTGACTTGACACTTCTTGGAATTTAATCTTCACAAACGCTGTGTAAACGTTAAATCAAAGGCATGAACGCAACCACATCCAGATGGCAGATACCCTACCTAGCGATGTCCAATACTGGGAAGCAGGAGACCCTCGCGTCCAAAAATGCTCATTAAATGTGTGTGCTGTGCGAAACTATGCAGAAATAAAATAAGATCAGAGTCATGATCCTTTCAATCCAGCAACATGTAGCCTGTTGGCCGACACACACAGAGCAGGTTTGAGCTTCATTTGGAAAAACTGAAACAGCATGATGTTTTTTTTGCTTGACTATTTATATAATAATAATAATCTGTCACGCTGGCTTTCTGTCTCTGTCCTCATGCACTCACTGAGCTGGCTACTTCACGGAGCTCCTGCCACTAGGGCTCGAGGTACATGTACTGTACCTGCGGATAGGAGGAGGATCGCGGGAGCGCGCATAGCTCACCAAAACGTGTTCGCACATACACCACCATCCGGATGCCCTCTAGATGACTCCCGAATTCCAAGGCATGTCTGAAAGCGGCTATACTGTGTTAATCCGGGCCTGCTGGTCGGGGACCAGCTAAAACTGTTCCGCCAGAATGTCAGCTCATCCACCAAACTCCTCTATGTGGTTGAGGGATGTTGTTCCTGAAGTTGAAGTTGGGGAAAATTACGTTTTCGCTCCGGGGACATCCTGATTTTTTTTTTATCCGATTGGGGTCCGATTATTCAATACTTTGACAAACTGAAGACTCTGTAATAGATTCATCACCGTCCTGCATTCTGTTGTCTCTTTTCATTTCTTTTCATTCCTTTTTCCATACTCTTGAGTTTTGATGATGTAAAGTGTTACTTGACAATCTGTACAGTGCGACTTATTCGCAGTGTTGGGCGAAAGTTAGAGGTAGGAATTGTTCGGGAGGAGGCAGTAGGAAACCACATGCATATTGTGTTCTTCGGCGTGCCTTGAACCCGCCCACAACTCCCATTGAATTCATGCCTGGCAGCTTCAAGCTTTACGCGTCACGCCTTGAAAATAGGACTGAATCCTGAACGATCATTTCAGCGTGGCTTCGGCGTGGCGTGCGGCTGGTGTGAACGGTCTCACCTGTTAATGAGGACCGCAAAATGAAACTGCGTGGCTTCAGCGTAGCTTCAGCGTGGCTTTGGTGTGGCTTTGGCATATGGTGTGAACGGCTAGTCGCTAGTTTAGTTAGGCTAAATTTTGGTCACGGGAAAACTATTTTCAAAGGGGTCGCGTGACCTCTCACCTCAAGATATCTGAATGAAAATGGGTTCTATGGATACCCACAAGTCTCCTCTTTACAGATAGGGTAGTATGAGCATTTTTCAAAAAGACTTGCTTCAAATGACTTCCTTTCTAAAACGTGGGCGGCTGTAAATACACTCCATAAGTTCTGACAATGACTGATATATTTGAGACCAGGACAAGTCTGACAACAAATCAACTCAAAATCAAGCTTTTTTTTTACTGTATCAATTTAGACAATTTAAAAGTTAATGCTTTTACACACCAGGAGCTTTTTTTCTCTGTGCGATTAATTCACATAATTGCTAATTGCTGATAATTGCTGGCTTTAAGTGTTTTATTTGTACAGCTATTGTTTGTTTCTGTTTGTACTTAAAGTGATGTTTTTATGTTTGCGGGCTCTTGGAAGAATGCCCAGTTGGATTATAAGAGATAAAAAAAAAATCTATTCAAATCAAATCAACCTGTGTTGAAATGTGGCAATATTGATTATATACCGATCGGTATAATTATATACGGATATTGATATCGATATCAACACTGATACCTTCCTCACACACAACACAATACCAGGCTGGAGTCCTAGCAAACTGGATTTGAAGGCTGTGTAGCGGCCTGAAGTGCTAACCAGTTGGTTAGTCTGCAGTAACACTTTCTCCTTCTCTCTCTCACGTGCACGCGCGTGCACACACACGTCAACACACGTCAAGCTGGATCATCACAAGCAGCAGACACGGCTAGTATTGGATAACGTTAAACAAGACGTTTAACGTTTCCTCACTTAAAAACTAAAAAAATGTGTCTAATCTCGCTTACAGTTCTGTAGTACCATTAACCACCTTAGCTTACCCATCTCGTTGAGCCCCATTTGTCCTCATTAACGTGGTGCGTCCGTGTCACGCAAGGTCGATTTTCACAGTTTGCAGCTAACACATGTTCTGTACACTCTGTCCCTGCTAACCACTGTACACTCTGTCCCTGCTAACCACTGTACACTCTGTCCCTGCTGACCACTGTACACTCTGTCCCTGCTAACCACTGTACACTCTGTCCCTGCTAACCACTGTACACTCTGTCCCTGCTAACCACTGTACACTCTGTCCCTGCTGGCCACTGTACACTCTGTCCCTGCTGACCACTGTACACTCTGTTCCTGCTAACCACTGTACACTCTGTCCCTGCTAACCACTGTACACTCTGTCCCTGCTGACCACCGTACACTCTGTTCCTGCTAACCACCATACACTCTGTCCCTGCTGACCACTGTACACTCTGTCTCTGCTAACCACTGTACACTCTGTCCCTGCTGACCACTGTACACTCTGTCTCTGCTAACCACTGTACACTCTGTCCCTGCTGACCACTGTACACTCTGTCCCTGCTAACCACTGTACACTCTGTCCCTGCTAACCACTGTACACTCTGTCCCTGCTAACCACTGTACACTCTGTCCCTGCTGGCCACTGTACACTCTGTCCCTGCTGACCACTGTACACTCTGTCCCTGCTAACCACTGTACACTCTGTCCCTGCTAACCACTGTACACTCTGTCTCTGCTAACCACTGTACACTCTGTCCCTGCTGACCACTGTACACTCTGTCTCTGCTAACCACCGTACACTCTGTCCCTGCTGACCACTGTACACTCTGTCCCTGCTAACCACTGTACACTCTGTCCCTGCTGACCACTGTACACTCTGTACACTCTCTGACCATGTACCAACATACTAGTTAGGCTAAATTTTGGTCAGGGGGAAACTATTTTCAAAGGGGTCGCGTGACCTCTCACCTCAAAATATCTGACAGAAAATGGGTTCTATGGATACCCACACGTCTCCTCTTTACAGATAGGGTAGTATGAGCATTTTTCAAAAAGACAGCTTGAAATGGCTTCCTTTCTAAAACGTGGGCGGCTGTAAATACACTCCATAAGTTCTGACAATGACTGATATATTTGAGACCAGGACAAGTCTGACAACAAATCAACTCTTTTTACTGTATCAATTTAGACAATTTAAAAGTCAATGCTTTTACACACCAGGAGCTTTTTTTCTCTGTGCGATTAATTCACATAATTTGCTAATTGCTGATAATTGCTGGCTTTAAGTGTTTTATTTGTACAGCTATTGTTTGTTTCTGTTTGTACTTAAAGTGATGTTTTTATGTTTGCGGACTCTTGGAAGAATGCCCAGTTGGATTATAAGAGATTTAAAACAAATCTATTCAAATCAAATCAACCTGTGTTGAAATGTGTCAATATTGATTATACCGATCGGTATAATTATATACGGATATTGATATCGATATCAACACTGATACCTTCCTCACACACAACACAATACCAGGCTGGAGTCCCAGCAAACTCGATTTTGTTTTTACGATATAATTTTTTTCTGACGATACGCATATCGTGACGTTTCAATATCGCGATATATCGTGCGACGAAATATCGTGACCCCCCTACTGCTAACCACTGTACACTCTGTCCCTGCTGACCACTGTACACTCTGTCCCTGCTGACCACTGTACACTCTGTCCCTGCTGACCACTGTACACTCTGTCCCTGCTGACCACTGTACACTCTGTCCCTGCTGACCACTGTACACTCTGTCCCTGCTAACCACTGTACACTCTGTCCCTGCTAACCACTGTACACTCTGTCCCTGCTAACCACCGTACACTCTGTCCCTGCTGACCACTGTACACTCTGTCCCTGCTAACCACTGTACACTCTGTCCCTGCTAACCACTGTACACTTTGTCCCTGCTAACCACTGTACACTCTGTCCCTGCTAACCACTGTACACTCTGTCCCTGCTGGCCACTGTACACTCTGTCCCTGCTAACCACTGTACACTCTGTCCCTGCTAACCACTGTACACTTTGTCCCTGCTAACCACTGTACACTCTGTCCCTGCTAACCACTGTACACTCTGTCCCTGCTGGCCACTGTACACTCTGTCCCTGCTGGCCACTGTACACTTTGTCCCTGCTAACCACTGTACACTCTGTCCCTGCTAACCACTGTACACTCTGTCCCTGCTGACCACTGTACACTCTGTCCCTGCTGACCACTGTACACTCTGTACACTCTCTGACCATGTACCAACATACTTGTCATTTACTTTGTGACAAATTACAAACTTGTTTCCAATCTATTAAGTTAGTGAGCAAGTTTCAAATGTACACACAAATCCTGATTCTGTACATGAAATAGCATTGATGCGGAGGGTGGCATGTTTACATTTCAATTGTACACAATGTTTCCATGGTTTTGTCTCCTTACTCCTCTGGACTATAAATTTCCAACCCTGATAAATCATAAATAAATAAATAAATCATGACTCATTATCTTACAGTTTACAGATATTTCCCCCCAGTGAAAGTCACATATCGCTCATCTCCCTGCACTAAATATGCTATTCTCTGTTAATGAGCTCTGTCCCATATCTTGCTCTGTTATGCCAAATGCATCCCCGGTCCTCTCCGGCGCTGTCCAGAGCGCTACGTGCACTAATTGGCAGCTTTCCTGCCATGACGGCGATCATGCAAATGTACCGGTGCTTACCAATAGTTGGGCCCATCAAAACATTACGACGGCCATTACCCGGAGCCGGGGCCGGCATAACGAACATATGCTCCCCCCCCCAACAACCTCCTCCCCTCCCCATTCCTAAACTCTTATTTATGTGTTTAATTTAATGTGCGAGGGAAGAATTTCCTAAATTAAATTTGGTTTTCGTTGATGCCTCCGGAGAGTGGTGGCGTTATAATAACATGGTAATTTTTTACACGTCTTTATGAGAAATGAGAAAATTAATTCTTTCTGACAAGCTGTAATTATTGGGCTTGGAACAGTTGCAGCTGAACAGTTTGGGCTGCGGTAGCCTGGCACTGAGCTGAAAGTGGGCGAGAGAGGATGGGAGAGAGAGAGAGAGAGAGGTTTAGTAGTCCAGCCAGAATTGCACACACTCACAAACACAAAGGACAGAAAAAGAATGAGAAGCGAAAAGGCAAAAGTGATGGAGAAGGGAAGCGAGGAGGAGAGAGAGAGGCAAGGTGACGAGAGATGAGGAGAGGAGGATGGGGAGGAGAGAAAGGCTGACTAGGGGTGAGGGGAGGGGAGGGTAGGAGAGGAGAGGAGAGGAGAGGAGAGGAGAGGAAGGTTGACTAGGGGTGAGAGGGGAGGAGAGGAAGGTTCACTAGGGGTGAGAGGGGAGGAGAGGAAGGTTCACTAGGGGTGAGGAGAGGAGAGGGGAGGAGAGGAAGTTGACTAGGGGTGAGGAGAGGAAGGTTGACTAGGGGTGAGGAGAGGAGAGGGGAGGAGAGGAAGTTGACTAGGGGTGAGGAGAGGAAGGTTGACTAGGGGAGAGGAGAGGGGAGGAGAGGAAGTTGACTAGGGGTGAGAGGGGAGGAGAGGAAGGTTCACTAGGGGTGAGAGGGGAGGAGAGGAAGGTTGACTAGGGGTGAGGAGAGGAGAGGGGAGGAGAGGAAGTTGACTAGGGGTGAGGAGAGGAAGGTTGACTAGGGGTGAGGAGAGGAGAGGGGAGGAGAGGAAGGTTGACTAGGGGTGAGGAGAGGAGAGGGGAGGAGAGGAAGTTGACTAGGGGTGAGGAGAGGAGAGGGGACGAGAGGAAGTTGACTAGGGGTGAGGAGAGGAGAGGGGACGAGAGGAAGTTGACTAGGGGTGAGGAGAGGAGAGGGGACGAGAGGAAGTTGACTAGGGGTGAGGAGAGGGGAGGGGAGGAGAGGAAGTTGACTAGGGGTGAGGAGAGGAGAGGGGAGGAGAGGAAGTTGACTAGGGGTGAGGAGAGGAAGGTTGACTAGGGGTGAGGAGAGGAGAGGGGAGGAGAGGAAGTTGACTAGGGGTGAGGAGAGGAAGGTTGACTAGGGGTGAGGAGAGGGGAGGAGAGGAACTTTGACTAGGGGTGAGGAGAGGAGAGGAAGTTTGACTAGGGGTGAGGGGAGGAGAGGAAAGTTGACTAGGGGCAGTGGTGTATAAAGTACTCGAAATCCATACTTGAGTAAAAGTATAGATACTTTACCAGAAAATTACTTGGGTAAAAGTCAAAGTCACCCATTAAAATATTACTTGAATAAAAGTCTTAAAGTAGCTAATATTTTCTGTATTTAAGTATCAAAAGTATTTTTTTAATATTAAATGTACTTAACACATTCACTGCCAACAACGTATGAACACGTTTTCAGAATCCAGCTGTTCCCTGCCAACAACGTGTTTACACGTTTTTGGCATCGATTTTTTTTTTTTGACGGTGGGTTGTGCATCTAAGCCTTTTACATCTCTTATATAATTATTGGAGCCACCGAACGTTTACAACCCATTCCACCGACCCACTAAGTGGCAACAGTGCTCTCCTGGCTAGAGAAAGGAAAGCATTTTTTTAACTTGTCAAGCCATTCTCAGCCCAGCCATTCTCCTTTTCGCGCTGATTGCTGGCGATGCGGGATTGCAAATTTACATAATAGATTCAGCCGATCTACTATGATCGGGTGATAGATTACAGGTGGAGGAACACACTTTGAAACACGCAGCATAAATATGACCAGAATCGCAAAAGCTTCTCTCAACCAAAACTCCAAACGAGCGAGTCCATCCCGACTTCCTCAAACAGCGGCCCAGACATGCAGGCACAGGAGAGCAGCAAAGCACTGACTGGTGACAAGCTTGTACGCCCACGGAGGGCGGAGTTGAAGCAACTCGAGAGGGAGGGAGAGAGAGAGAGAGAGAGAGAGAGAGAGAGAGAGAGAGGGAGGGAGAGCGAGAGGGAGGGAGAGAGAGAGAGAGAGCGAGAGGGGGAGGGAGAGAGAGAGAGAGAGAGCCAAAAATGAATGGTTAAAGTGACCGTTCCATCCAATTTCACAAAAAGCCGTTTATCTCTGAATATTCTTTTTCACGCTAAAACCATGCTGTATTCAACTGCTAATGCTTACATAACTACTAACTCTACAAACTAACTCTTTTAGACAGAGAAAGTACACATTCTATTAGTACTTTTGAGATATTGTATGTTCACAAACTCCAAGCTGAAACGAATCCTCGGCTCTTATAAAATGAGCCATAATCCTCAAAAAACGGCTTGGCAGAAGCTACCTACAGCAAAAAAAAACGTCTGGCAGTCAATGTGTTAAAAGTATTGAAAGTAAAAGTACAAGTAAATCCTGTTTATAAGAAAGCAAGCGGTCTGGATTTTCAGAATGTTGAGCTTTATTGTGAGTTTTCTTACATATTTACCTTATAGTCTCTCATTTGAACTGACTGCAGCTTTTGGCACAAGTGCCTGCTTTAGGCTATCATGGCGATGAGATATCTTCATGTCAATGGGAAATATATTTAAGCAATATATCACGAGAGCAAGTGTGTTGTGGTGAATATATCCCGCTGATAAACTGTTATCCCACGAGGCCGCAGGCCGAGTGGGATAACAGTTTATCAGCGGGATATATTCCACAACACACGCTGCTCGAGTGCTATATTGCTTTTATAAAACGGTTTCCAAGTATGATAATATAATAATAATAATAATACTATAAGTCCGACTCCGACTGGCATGTCATTCTGATAGAGTCAGTTGAAACACTACTGTAAGGCGGGACCGCAAGAACATGCCGGTGATTTGATTGGATCGTTCTGGAGACTGAAGTTGACATTGGCCAATCCTGGCGCTTGCTGAGTAGCTGAGATTTTTCTGGAAACCCCGACAGGCAGCTCGAGCCGCAGCGCTGCATTCTCAGCGCTTGTTGAGAAGCTGAATGCTCTCTGCAAAGCTGACACCAACTAACGTTACGGGGTTAAATGCGGAGTTAAATGCGGGGTTAACAGCCTTTCTTTTGCAAAGAAGACATTAGCCCGCATCTATTCTTGAACAAAACATCATTTTCTGCGAAGTATTAGTAAAGTTATAAGCGAAGATCGATTCACAAGGATCTGACAGCTGTCTCCGCCATTTTTTTTTCCTACGTTGTCATTTGAGGTAAGCCTTATTATTACTCTCTTAGTAAGAGAGTTGCCATGGCAACCAATAACCCATGGCCATGGGTTATTGAACTCGGTTACTGGAATTATACAATGGCTGTGAACCAATCAGATTGCTTGATTTGAGAGAGCCGTTTTATAAAATAATAATAATCATCATCATCATAATCACATAGATCATGGACATCTCCTCCATATAGCTACTATGCCTGGATATTGTCACGGCCAGATAAACAGTTAATCAATGTAATCACTCAATAGAAATTGAAACTGACCTTACCTTTCTGAAACACGGCAGTATTGGGCTGTGTCAAAACAGCGACAGTTACACCAGATAGCAACGGAAATACCATGATTTACTTTCAGAATAAAATGCTTCTCACCTTTGGAGAAACAAATAAAGCATTTAGGATTTTATTTTGAAATCAGTAAGCGGAAGACGTATACTTTTACGTTCTGGCTGCGTGGACGCTTGACCAATTTGAAGCTTACCCCAAGAGACGCTGGGTTTCTTGTTTTCTGGTGGCATATTCCGTCATTTTGGGTCAATTGGACACAATGTAAAGACAATTTAAAGTAATTAACCGTCGGATTTCAGCCTGTGGGAACTTTTAACATGGATGAAAAGACTTGGGAAGTGCTGATGGTAAGCGATTGCCAAACACAACTTGCAACACAGAAGCACTGATTCGCTAGCCAGGCTACTGATTCGCCACAACACAAGCTGTTTGTTTATTTTATAGTAACAAGTAGTAAAATGTAGTGGAGTAAAAGTAAAAGTTGAAAGAAAAATAAATACTCAAGTAAAGTACAGATACTCAAAAAAGATACTTAAGTACAGTAACAAAGTATTTGTACTTTGTTACTTTACACCACTGACTAGGGGTGTGGGGAGGAGAGGAAGGTTGACTAGAGGGTGAGGAGAGGAAGGTTGACAAGGGGTGAGGAGAGAAGAAGAGAGGAAGTTTGACTAGGGGTGAGGAGAGGGGAGGAGAGGAAGTTTGACTAGGGGTGAGGAGAGAAGAGGAGAGGAAGGTTGACTAGGGGTGAGGAGAGGGGAGGAGAGGAAGGTTGACTAGAGTGAAGAGAGGAAGGCTGACTAGGGGTGAGGAGAGGGGAGGAGAGGAAGGTTGACTAGGGGTGAGAGAGGGGAGGAGAGGAAGGTTGACTAGAGGTGAAGAGAGGAAGGTTGACTAGGGGTGAGAGAGGGGAGGAGAGGAAGGTTGACTAGAGGTGAAGAGAGGAAGGTTGACTAGGGGTGAGGAGAGGGGAGGAGAGGAAGGTTGACTAGAGGTGAAGAGAGGAAGGCTGACTAGGGGTGAGGAGAGGGGAGGAGAGGAAGGTTGACTAGGGGTGAGAGAGGGGAGGAGAGGAAGGTTGACTAGAGGTGAAGAGAGGAAGGTTGACTAGGGGTGAGAGAGGGGAGGAGAGGAAGGTTGACTAGAGGTGAAGAGAGGAAGGTTGACTAGGAGTGAGGGGAGGAGAGGAAGGTTGACTAGAGGTGAAGAGAGGAAGGCTGACTAGGGGTGGACTAGGGGTGAGAGAGGGGAGGAGAGGAAGGTTGACTAGGGGTGAGGAGAGGGGAGGAGAGGAAGGTTGACTAGGGGAGAGGAGAATAGAGGCAAAAAGTGTAGAAGAGAGGAGATTAAGGATGTTCATATTAACACATTGAGTGCCACAGCGCTTCAGTAAAATTGTCTGGAGCCTGTGCCAGGTTCACTTCCATTCAGTTGAAAACAGCTATATAATTTTTTCTATTAGGGCTATATTGAGAGGGCTGGACTCTAATGAAACATTGGACACTCCTGCTTCTCTCAAAGAAGAAATTTTGTTTCTAGACAGTTCCATTATGAAATGACAGCCTGTGAAGGAAGAGCACTTTCAAGGGTTTTCTGCTGGGTTTTTTTACTTTTCGAGATAAACACACTTTTATGTAAACAAAGGTAACAGAATGAATTCTGCTTCAAGTGTGATAAAATGCTATACCTAAATGAAAGGTTGGAATGTCTACTTTACCTTGGGGGAAAAAGTATGTAAAAAGAATGTTTCATTTATTTTTTACAAATATTTAAAACACAGCTTAGTCCAACTTCAAGACGCTGCTTTTTATGGCATCAAGGTGTATGTTGCAGGCCATCTCTCCATAAAGAAACATGATATCAACTTCTTTTTTTTTGATGATGAAAGTACACTTCCTAAGCTTTCATTTGGTGTGTAACAATCAAATATTCCACCACAACATTTCATGCAGTCTATTCTTTTCTTCAAAAAAACCTTCAAAGTAGTTTCCAAATAAAACACATTTTTATGCATAGTATTTTCATAATAGCCCACAGAATGAATTCTGCTTGATAAAATGCTATACCTAAATGAAAGGTTGGAATGTCTACTTTACCTTGGGGGAAAAAGTATGTAAAAAGAATGTTTCATTTATTTTTTACAAATATTTGAACACAGCTTAGTCCAACTTCAAGACGCTGCTTTTTATGGCATCAAGGTGTATGTTGCAGGCCATCTCTCCATAAAGAAACATGATATCAGCTTTCATTTGGTGTGTAACAATCAAATATTCCACCACAACATTTCATGCAGTGTATTCTTTTCTTCAAAAAAACCTTCAAAGTAGTTTCCAAATAAAACACATTTTTATGCATAGTATTTTCATAATAGCCCACAGAATGAATTCTGCTTAGAGTTGAACAAAATGCAATACCTCAAACGAAAGGTTGGCAACTCAACTCAAGTCAATAACAAAAAGTATGTGAAAAGAATCTTCCATTTATTTTCTACAAATATTTGATTACAGTTTTTTTTTTCTTTTTTTTTTCAAAAGAACCAACACATTTTATGAAAAAAAGGCATACACATGACTGATGCTATTACTGTGTTACAACTGCTACTATTCTTGTTACAGTAATGACACTGCTATTGGACGGCTTGACAACAGTCAGACAGCAGGCAGTTTGTGTTTGGAGGTAACGTTACTGTAGTCTTGAAGGACTGAATCCCACTACAGCTTTCTCTCCAGTGTCTCTACTTTTCAACTGTCAAAGCAAATAAACATACTAAAGCTTGATGGACTGCCCACACACTCGTTGACACTAACTAAACTAAACTAAACACTGCATCACTGGCTGAAGCGGGGGTGGGGGGGTGGGGGGGTGGGGGGGGGGTGGGGTGGGTCGGAGGAAAGTATCACTGTGAGTGATACTCGAAGTAGCACGGGTACAGGCAGAGAGGTACGTGGTCACAGCTTGGGCAAACATACTTGGTCTCTTTTCGGAGTCCCTTGGATGCGCAGTGAGCACATTTGCGATACATTGTTTTTGTTTTGGTGGCTGGGTCTGCCACTGGCAGTGGCACATGCCCCGCGAAGTCCACATCCAGCCTCGCTGAAGTGGACCTTTTGCGTGGGTGGACTGGTGTTCTTCCTGGAAGAGGAGGTTGGGGAGGGGCTGGAGGAGGAGGGGGATGTGTGGTCCAGGATTTGACCACAGACAGTATGAAGTCTTTCAGGGTTCTGCAGCTGGTCGTTGGGTTGCGTGCCCTGTACACAATGAACGCATTGCTCATTGCGATCTGCATCAAGTACATTACAAACTTGGAGCTCCATTTTGCAGTCTTCCTGATGAATGGGTAATATGAGATCTTCTGGTCCAGGCGATCCACACCACTCATGTACTGGTTGTACTCGATCACGCATGCTGGCTTCCTCTGGGGGACTCTCTCGCTGTTTCCTTTTTGTCTCACCTCCACAGTTGTCATGTCATCCTGGTGAAACGTAGAAATCATCCGGACGATGCGTTTGTCTCGCCATGCCAGGACCATCACTGTGTCATTGTGACGAGCGCGTTGTTCACCTACTGCCAGGTCAGACGTGGTTACCTCGCGGATGGACGGCGGTTCTCCCCTGTTCACACGGAGTGTGCCAGCTGAGTGGATCTGGAGGCCGAGGAGAAGACGACACATTGACTCGCTGTTGTAGAAGTTGTCCATCCACAAGCGATATCCAAAACCCTCAAGGCCGGCAATCAGGAAGCGCACGGTGTCCTGCAGGGTACTGTGAGTTCCACAGTATGGCTTCATGGCGTAGCAGTAACCATTGGCTGAATCGCACAGAATGTAGCTCTTGATTCCGTACTTGGTGGGTTTGGCAGGATTGTATACACGGAAACGTAATCGTCCTCGAAAGTGCAGCATCCCTTCATCCACCGAGATGTTTTGTGACGGCTGGTACAGCTCCTTGAATTTGGAGAGGAGCAGATCAAGGACAAGACGAACCTTGTGGAGCCGGTCGCTGCCATCAACCTCCCGATTGTCGCTGAAGTGGAGAAACCGCCAAATGAGCTGGAACCTGTTGCGTGGCATTGTGCTCCCGAAGTATGGTGTTTCAAGCGCCACATCAACAGACCAATACTCTGCCCAACTCGGCTTCTTGACGATGCCAGTAAGGAAAAGCAATCCCAGAAACCGCTTCAGCTCCACCAGGGTCAGCGGTTGCCAGGCGTTTACCCTGGAGTATGGCAGACACAGCTCATCTACGACAGCGATGCACTGTTCCGCGTACTTGTTGGTCTGATCAACAATGAGCAACAGCAGCTCGTCGCAGAGGAACAGTTCCACAAAGTCGACAGGCTTGTCGGACTGGAGAGATGCTGCCGCACTGGGACCTGGCACTGCGGTGAATGGCAGCGCTTTGGGGCGCCAGTCAGCCATATCCCGCCAGCTCGGAGGATCCAGGGAGGGACGAGACTTGCCCGCTAAAACAATGAAATAAAAGGTTTTTCTTCAGACAATTGTGATATGTAAACAAGCTGTCTTTTTGACAAAATCCAATAATCTTCTCACCTCTTTTGCTTGAAGATGCCGGCAGATGCTGATCTTCCTCCTCCTCCTCCTCCTCCTCCTCCTCCTCCGACTCTTCTGTATAGTAAAAGTGAGTTTATAAAAATATATTGACATTTCTTGAAGGAAAAAAGTTTGTTTTCAATATCAGATGAATAATTGTAATTCTAAAATGGCCTTCATCTCACCGTCATCACTGGAGGTCAAGCGCGCACGACGTGTGACGCTGGGGGGACGTGTGACGTCGTCGTCATCTTCCTCCGAGCTGTGCTCCAACTCTGAAATTGAATATTTTACATGGTATTATTAGTATGCTAACTAATTGCAGGATCGTTATTCTTACCAAGCTTTGTGTTGACGAAAATAAATTGATGAATAATAAAAGGTGTGTGGGTGTGTGTTTATTTTATTTTTTACATTTCTACCTCCTCTATTTTTCTCCTGCTTCTTTTTATTATTAGACATTACATTACATTACGGCATTTGGCAGACGCTTTTATTCAAATCGACTTACAATATCAGAACTTACAATATCACATTTTTGTCAACAATCGAGAAGTCATCTATGCATACAATCGTCTGGCATTTACAGCTTTAGTAGTAATAGTTTCCTGTAAAGGATCCATAAAGTAGGCTATCTGTAGGTTCTAACCTCTGGAAGCCGCCTCGTCCAAGAATGTTCGCCTCTTAGGTCCAGGGCCAGGGGGCTGCCATTCCTCATCTCTGGCGTCGTCAGGAGATGATGAAGCTGTCTCCTCGGGCTCATCGGTGTCCGTTTCCGGGAGATCTCTCTCCCGAACAGCACGGCTGAGAGCCTGTTCCAGTGTGAGCTGCCCAGGCCCTGGGCGCGGCCCACCACGTTTACGCTTGGCCTTGGGCATGACAGCTAAACTAACTAACGCTAGTCTAACTGTACACTAACTAAATCTAAGACTAACGCTAGTCTAACGCTAGTCTAACACTAACGCTAGCTAACAACGCTAACAAAACAGACACACAAGACAGACAGACAGACAGAGACACACAGACACTTTTTTTTTTTTTTTTTTTTTTTTTACACAGATCCTATCTACCTAACGCTAAATGCTAAATGCTAAAGCTAACACAGGCACACTCGCTAACACACACTCACACACACCCGACACAACCCACCCACGCACTCACCTCACACCAAGCACTCGAATCCACTCACTACACAATCTCACAAACTAATCTACTAATCGCTATGCTACTAAATTCTACTAAATGCTACTAAATGCTATAAATCTATTCTCTGATACTGCT
>NC_139624.1:26787533-26800033 GCF_964638095.1 Poromitra crassiceps | reverse complement strand
CATCTTGTGTTTGACCATGCTTCCTCAAGTTTGAGGTGTTTCCCTAGTCAGCTTTGCAATTCACATCACAAATGTTGCAACCAGTGTTGTCTGAGTCTATCTTGGTAAAGTGTAGCCACAGCTTTCGGCTGGTCCTGTTTTGCTTTCAGGACCTTCAGGTAGAGTGACGTACTGACGTAATGCGCTCTCGCGTGTTGCCTTAAGGTTCCGTCGAAATTCTCTCTTTCTATTACTCAGATGCGTTCAAGTACCGAAATTTGGTACCGTTCGTTTTTATGTGAACTGGTACGGGGCAGTACCGACGTAATTCGGTTTTCAAGCAAATTTGGGAGCCGATCAGAGCAATATGGCACGCCTTCCAACTCCGGACGGACAGACACACCACCAATGATCGTATATAGGACAGGCTCACTACAACTGCTCAGAGAGCGCAGGCCAAGGCCAATACTCCAGTCTGCTATGATATGCACATTTTGTCAGTCGGATCGGAACCCTAACACCCAATTCTGACTCTACGACCTTCCTATCCGTATCTGGTTGACCTGAATCGGATCGGACCCGCGCCATTTCATGGGTTCTTCCTTGGCCCATGATGCACCCTCCCACCAAGTTTCATGAAAATTGGACCAATCGTTTTTCCGTAAACCTGCTAACAGGCAAACTGCATGGAAAAAACCTCCTTGGCGGGAGGTTATAAGTCAAGTTTACTTAATAAATAACAAACAAATCAAGGTGTTGATGTCCAGGTCCCACACTTCAGGGTTGACATGCTGGAGTTGTTGACGGACGCTGTCCAGGTCCCACAGAGTGCCACAGAGTTGCTCTAGTCGCTCGAGTAGCTCGTATAGCTCCCGTCGCTTACGCAAGCGAAGTAGTAGCAACTGCCAGTATCCAACTTTATTTGCATCTGGCGGAAGCACGCCACAAACTTCGATTGGGTCTGCATGTGGTGGAGGCGCTTCGACGGCGTCCCTTGCACAGTCGCCTGTGGACTGCGGAGCACATATTGGCAGCGATGACCTGTGTGCCATTAACAGTAATGCGGTTACACAAAATCTAGCAGCCCTACTTATAGTCTCTGCAGGGAAGGATTTATCATCACTGATGATGTCACATTGTCTGAGTGTCTGTCATAGACAAATCTCTTACTCAGAGATGAAATGTGATGTCATCAGTATCAATGATGTAACTCGAGCAATTGTGATGTCATCGGTGATGATGTCTTCAGTGATGATGTCACTTGTGATCAGTGTTGTTGGGCAAGTTACTTTCAAAATGTAATATACTACATATTACTAGTTACTTTCATTTGAAAGTAATAAGTTACTTTACAATATTACTGTCTGTGTAGAGTAACTCGTTACTTATTACACTACTTTTGCATTACTTCCACTGTAATAACAGCAGTAGCAGAATGACATCGCCGCCCCGGAACATCCCGAAAAATAATTTAAATCGTCTTGAAGTCAGTGTAAACCATCCAAAATTCTAAATGTTATCCTTTTCCTTTGTTATTATTGTCATCTATATTGGTTATTTGCATAAAAACACAACAGTTTGATTAGGGAATGATTTAAATAGTGCTTTGATTTAAAGAAAAATAACTCAATTTGTAACTTGAGTTACTTGACAAAGTAACTGGTATAATATTACTGAATCATATAAGTAATAAGTTATATTACTGAGTTACTGCTAAAAGTAATATATTACATCTCATATGTTACTTTTGTAATGAGTTACCCCCAACACTGCTTGTGATGTCATGTCACTTGAGCAATTGTGACATCATTGTCACTGGACAAAACTTGACGACATCGAAGCCACGCCGTTATTAGGCCCCGCCTCTTTCATGCCAGACCACTGAACAGTTACTTGTTGGGTCTGCATGTGTTTTGGGTGTGTGTGTGTGTGTGTGTGTGTGTGTGTGTGTGTATGTATGTATGTATGTGTGTGTGTGTGTGTGTGTGTGTGTGTGTGTGTGTGTGTGTGTGTGTGTGTGTGTGTGTGTGTGTGTGTGTGTGACATCATCCAATGATGAATGAATAGGTCAGCATTTCCATGCTTTCTCTATCTAAGCTTCCAAGTAGGCTATATTTAATTATTTCGTAACCGAAAGACAAAACTCTGCAAAACTGTTTCCTCATCGCTTCAGAAGTCAGACTTTGTTCAAGCGGTGCCTGCGCAGGTAGTCCGCTGCAGTCAGAAACCAGGATAAGGTGTATACATGCAGCAGTATCCCAGTTTCTTTCAGAGTACTCCAGCCAGCATAACCGAGTTTCTCAAAACCAGGAAGAGGGCTTATCCAGGTTTCTGAAATCAGGATACGATGTTTACATACGCAAACACAAAAACAGAATAGTCCAAAACCCCGACAGTAACACTATAATACTACTAAGGTGTCTTTATTCTAAGTAATGTAAACGGTCAATGATTCATGGTAAACGGACTGCATTTATATAGTGCTTTTGTGCCTACATTCACCCATTCACACACCGAAGGTGGCAAGCTGCCACGCAGGGTGCAGGCACAGCCATCATGAGCAATTTGGGGTTCATTGTCTTTTCCAAGGACACCTCGACATGCGGACTGCGGGAGCCGGGGATCGAACCACCGACCTTCTGATTAGTGGACGACCCGCTCTACTTCCTGAGCCACAGCCGCCCCAATAATATATAAGACTTAATAGGTTTGTTTGTCATACCTGACATGTTTCGACTACGGACTTCCTACAGTCTTCCTCAGAGACGTCACATGATGTTAGTTACTGTGACGTGTCCTAGTTAGGTTTGGTCATCCCACACTTCTGCCAGAAAGTGGGTTCTATTTCTTCTAGGCTGGATTTCGAGTGGTTTGTGCAGGAAAAAGCTGCTTTGTACGATGTTCGAAATGCACTGATTTTTTTTTTGTCTCCGTCCGCCACCAAACACTACATAGTTGTTGTCACTGGTCACTGGACACCTTCCAGTCACATCTTCAAACCTGTTCGTTTGGACATGTGGGCCTTTGAACTTTGCCCACTTTCTACTGAATGCACCAATCCATCTGCCTTGTGTGGCTATTTGCAGGACCGACATTTATTGACTTGTTTATTTACCGTCCTAGACATTCTGTGGGTGAAGGACTTTTGGTGATACTTGTCATCCATACCAGAAAACCAAACAATAGTCTCTTGTGCAGTTCAAGTGGTTAAATAATTTCCCTTCTGTGTGTGTGTGTGTGTGTGTGTGTGTGTGTGTGTGTGTGTGTGTGTGTGTGTGTGTGTGTGTGTGTGTGTTTTCAGCACCCGATGTCTTGCTGGCCAATGAAAGCCCCCCCCTCATGCAAATGAGGCTGCTGTTAACCCCAATCAGAGAGGTTGCCGAGTGCGCATCAATCCCACATCTCCCTTAGTGCTATGCAGGCAACACACAATGGTTCCCACCCTCCATAGGCCCACAGGTAATTACCGGGAGCCAGAAAGGGAGAGGGTTATGGGAGTCGGCCTCAGATGTGTGTGTGTGTGTGTGTGTGTGTGTGTGTGTGTGTGTGTGTGTGTGTGTGTGTGTGTGTGTGTGTGTGTGTGTGTGTGTGTGTGTGTGTGTGTGTGTGTGTGTGTGTGTGTGTGCGCGTGCGTGCGCGTGTATGTGTTAAGTGTGTTTCATGTACGTGTTTATGTGAAACAGGGTTATGTTGCATGTTGGGTCAAGTGCTGTCTCCAAGACCTACCACACCCCATCCCCCAAAGCACACACACACACACACACACACACACACACACACACACACACACACACACACACACACACACACACAGTGTGACAGGTAATTACAGCATGAGTGTGGCTGTGCTGTATGTTGGATTGGAGGGTCAGCCGTGGTGTCTGCTCCCTGTGGGCTCTAAGTCCACCGTGTCACCTCTCTGACTGCACCCACAATCAGCTCCATTAGCACTGTCTACCTGTCTGTCTACCTGTCTACCTGTCTGTCTGTCTGTCTGTCTGTCTACCTGTCTACCTGTCTGTCTGTCTGTCTGTCTGTCTGCCTGCCTGTCTGTCTGTCTGTCTGTCTGTCTGTCTGTCTGTCTGTCTGTCTGCCTGCCTGTCTGTCTGTCTGTCTGTCTGTCTGTCTACCTGCCTGCCTGTCTGTCTGTCTGTCTGTCTGTCTGTCTGTCTACCTGTCTGTCTGTCTGTCTGTCTGTCTGTCTGTCTGTCTGTCTGTCTACCTGTCTGTCTGTCTGTCTGTCTGTCTGTCTGTCTACCTGTCCGTCTGTCTGTCTGTCTGTCTACCTGTCTACCTGTCTGTCTGTCTGTCTGTCTGCCTGCCTGTCTGTCTGTCTGTCTGTCTGTCTGTCTGCCTGCCTGTCTGTCTGTCTGTCTACCTGCCTGCCTGTCTGTCTGTCTGTCTGTCTACCTGTCTGTCTGTCTGTCTGTCTGTCTGTCTGTCTACCTGTCTACCTGTCTGTCTGTCTGTCTGTCTGTCTGTCTGTCTGTCTACCTGCCTGTCTGTCTGTCTACCTGCCTGTCTGTCTGTCTGTCTACCTGTCTGTCTGTATAACTATCTATCTGTCTGCCTGTCTACCTGTCTGTCTGTCTGCCTGTCTGTCTACCTGCCTGTCTGTCTGTCTACCTGTCTACCTGTCTGTCTGTCTGTCTGTCTGTCTGTCTGTCTGTCTGTCTGTCTGTCTGTCTACCTGCCTGTCTGTCTGTCTACCTGCCTGCCTGTCTGCCTACCTGTCTGCCTACCTGCCTGCCTGCCTGTATGTCTGTCTGTCTGTCTGTCTACCTGCCTGTCTGTCTGTCTACCTGCCTGCCTGTCTGCCTACCTGCCTGCCTGCCTGTATGTCTGTCTGTCTGTCTACCTGCCTGCCTGCCTGCCTGTCTACCTGCCTGCCTGCCTGTCTGTCTACCTGCCTGCCTGTCTGTCTACCTGCCTGCCTGCCTGTATGTCTGTCTGCCTGTCTGTCTACCTGTCTACCTGACTGTATGTCTGTCTGCCTGTCTGTCTGTCTGTCTGTCTGTCTGTCTACCTGCCTGCCTGCCTGTCTGTCTACCTGCCTGCCTGTCTGTCTGCCTGTCTGTCTACCTGCCTGCCTGTCTGCCTGTCTGTCTGTCTGTCTGTCTGCCTGTCTGTCTGCCTGTCTGCCTGTCTGTCTGTCTGTCTGTATGCCTGCCTGCCTGTCTGTCTGCCTGCCTGTCTGTCTGCCTGTCTGTCTGTCTGTCTGTCTGTCTGTCTGTCTGTCTGTCTGTATGCCTGTCTGTCTGTCTGTCTGTCTGCCTGTCTGTCTACCTGTCTACCTGACTGTATGTCTGTCTGCCTGTCTGTCTACCTGCCTGCCTGTCTGTCTACCTGCCTGCCTGTCTGTCTGCCTGTCTGTCTACCTGCCTGCCTGTCTGCCTGTCTGTCTGTCTGTCTGTCTGTCTGTCTGTCTGTCTGTCTGCCTGTCTGTCTGCCTGTCTGCCTGTCTCTCTGTCTGTCTGCCTGTCTGTCTACCTGCCTGCCTGTCTGCCTGTCTGTCTGTCTGTCTGTCTGCCTGTCTGTCTGTCTGTCTGTCTGTCTGCCTGTCTGTCTGCCTGTCTGTCTACCTGCCTGCCTGTCTGCCTGTCTGTCTGTCTGTCTGTCTGTCTGTCTGTCTACCTGCCTATCTGTCTGTCTACCTGTCTGTCTGTCTGTCTGTCTGTCTGTCTGTCTGTCTGTCTGTCTGTCTGTCTGTCCGTCTGCCTGTCTGTATGCCTGCCTGTCTGTCTGTCCGTCTGCCAGTCTCTCTGCCTGTCTGTCTGTCTGCCTGTCACCAGCAACACAAGAATGTGGTCGCACATTAATACATTACAGTAAGTTTTCAACCAGCTCGTTTGGGTAAACATAATTAGTGCACTTTTTAACACACTCTGTTTTATACTTATAGACCGATATTTTACATTCAGGGCTGCCTTAACCTGCCATAAGGCCCTGGGGCTGAGAAGCTCTGTTGTTGTTAGTTTGTTGGTCCCTTTGGCCTCAGTGGGCCCTTTGAATTATCAGTATTATGACACGTGACAACGCATTGATTCAGCACCATGGACAGCAACATATATCCAACATTTACTATTCAGCCTACCATCACCAGGCGCTTTGAAAAGCGCAACAAAAAAAGAAAGCAACAGCTGTCTCTCTCACAACTGAAGAGGTTTGGCTCAGCTGCCTTCATAAGCACCGACATATTTTTTGTTTAACAGTTAAAACATTAAACTTGAACAGGAACATGAATAAATATTTAATTTGAGGAAAACATGCTGTCTAGTATTTTTGACGTATATTCAAAGAAGCGACGTGAGACAAACTGTGAACTGATCAACTCTGTTTATTAGCGTAGCAACTTGTCAACTCTCTCTGTCTGTAGGAAGTACTGAACCATAATAACCTGCCCCCAGACTCATCCTATAGGCTCTCTTCCACAGGGCTTCCTGTTAGTCACCACATAGAATGAAACAACATAGAAGATTAAACATAGAAATAGAATACACCACAATTTTCTGGGATTGAGGGATTACTAAAGGGATTTTGTGTGTAAAAAAACATTAACGATAATTGATCGTTAATTTTCCAGAATTTCGATTATGGAAATTTATTCAAATGCCCATCCCTATTTTGGATCAGTGCCCAATTCAACCTCCCTCTTTCTTGTTTTTCTTTTTTCTTTTTTCTATAGCCTTTATTTAAACAGGTAAAATCACATTGAGACCCAGGGACTCATTTACAAGTGTGACCTGTCCTCTGTTTGAAGCTAATGCGGAAATTGTATTCTTTCGAATGGCCAGTGGGGGGCGACGTGGGTACTGCAGAAACTAAATCGGTAACATGCAAGTGAATGGGAAAATGACCCCACTTCTCTCTCGGTCTATGTCAAATAAATAATATAATACTGTTAAAATAGTTTGACTTTTTGTTTTTTATAAGTAGCTCTCACCCTTAAAAGGTTTGGGCACCCCTGCTCTAAATGATCCATCTCTGGCAGACCTGGCAACTATTACTCTACATTGTGATACCTAGTTATGTTGTTTCTGTTCCACATGAACCATATCAAGTAATGGAGTAAAAGAAAATGTGATGTGATGTGATTCATAGGCCCTGGGCGCTGAAGCCCCTGTAAGCCCCTGCATTGAAACAGCTGTGCTGACATTAGGGCTGGGTATTGGCAAGGACCTCACGATACGATACGTATCACGATACATGGGTCGCGATACGATTGTATCACGATACATTGCGATACAATACATATTGCGATATATTGCAATACTCTAGACAATTTACTAAAAATTAAATAATGGAGCTAAAGATACAACACACTGTGTACCACCCAGGTAGTGTAATAATATGTACATCACTTTATACTGAAAGGTTAGTGGACAAATTTAGTCAAAACTACTGAGTGTTGAGTGTGTTACTGAACGCATCGATATGGGAAATATCGATACAGTATCGATTATGGGTGGGAATCACCAGATGCAGAGGCCTGGCATGGCATGGCCTGCAATTTTTTTATTTATTTTTTTATATCGATACTTGGCGTCCAAGTATCGATACAGTATCTGGAAATAAAATATCGCAATATATTGCCTTATCGATTATATTGCCCAGCCCTAGCTGACATCTATTGTCAATGTATTTGTACATGATACAATTGTATCATCATTTCTCCATAGAAACAGAGGAGATGAGAACATCATCGTCTTATTGGCACCATAACATGCCAGTCACTGAAGACAACCAATCAGATGAAGCCTTTGACCCCTGGGCTTAGGGCTAATAGAGGCTGACCTCTCATTGGTATGCACTGTCTCAACTCTGTGGCCTAAGTATATTCTCGGACACATCTCCTCGCCACTCTACTCCAGGCGTGTGTGTGTCCGTGTGCTCCACAGAGTCACGTCAGCAGCTTCCTCCTTCGCTGAGATGGAGTGAGAGAGAGAAGGAGAGAGAAAACATCTGTATGCTTATCCCTTTTCTCTCTTCTATCTCCGCTGCGGCAATTTACTGCATGCGTAATTACGCAGCGTAGAGCCGTGATGAGTGATGCTGCTCTATTTGAAGAAGTTGAATTTCGTTCCACCAGCACACATTTTATTAATCAGCTATTTTCTATTCGTTTCTATTAATATATATACATTGAATCCCACCAATTTAGTCTGTCATTTTCCCTTGGCGCACATAAAGACACATGCTTCCGTCACTGTCTGCTTGATGGCGAGAGGGACTTCAGCTGCCATCCGCGCAGGGAAAGAGGTTACTGTACTGGCCGGACACAGGTGTTGTGCGAAAAAATTATGCGTTTTGAATTGGATTAGGGGATCGAGGGTCTGGCGGGGCGGGAGTCTGTGTGCACCGGGTGCTGGAGGGGGGTCTCCCCCGAGAAGGTGGGAGCTGGACGGGTATGCAGGCTTGGTAGTGGGGTGCGTGTGGGTCGGTGCCCTGGGTGTTTTGGGCCAGCCAGGGTGGGGAAAGGCAGCTTGGCACAACACCGTCACAACTTTCTCAAAAGCAATCTATTGTTACCTCACACCACAAACCTGCATGGTCGGGAATTATGTAGCCTAATAAAACCATGACAAACGATTGAAAAAGTTGAAAATCAACGTGGCATTCCGAGGAGAGAAGAGTGTGTGCAGGCGCGAGTGGAGACATGCCGTGCGTAAATGGATCCAAGGATGGATTTCCTGCACTGCACGGAGATGTGGAGACTGTCTGCGCTCAGGCGTACATCTGCGTTTGCGCTAAGACCAGCTATTTCCTGGCGTTAAAATTGAGAGCACCCAAGGCGATTTTTTTCTAACACATTGCGCTGCAACGTCTATTTTGGAACGGGCAACTCCCAAACCTCTCTTTGCGCTCAGCACATACCGACGGTATCTTCCCCACAGCGCTAAATGACACTTGCGCGAGACACATGATAGGCTACAGGCCCACCGACACGCCTGGGCCACGCCTACCTGTGTCATCACAGCGCAAAACTGGACGGTGGAGGCAGATATCTGGGAAGATAGCAATAAGAGGCGCGCAAAGGCAGCGCAAACGATAGCGCCGTACAACGATAGGGCCCTAACTGTGTGTGTGTGTGTGTGTGTGTGTGTGTGTGTGTGTGTGTGTGTGTGTGTGTGTGTGTGTGTGTGTGTGTGTGTGTGTGTGTGTGTGTAGTAAGATGAAATCTGATTGCCTTATATGAGTGACGAGCACTTGACCATAAAAAAACACATCAAAGAAATATCTTTCAGTGGAGCAATAATACCCTGGTCACCTAAAATCATCACGTGCTGAAGCCTGTAGGCATGTGATGATTTTCTGCTTAAAGGCGATTGGAAGACAACTATTTTCTGTGGTTTGAAGAACAATGCCAGTCCCTGTTTTCCCCTTGTCTCACTCTAAACTTGTTAAAAGCCAACAGTAGATTGTGAATTTGATCAATTTCGAATGATTCGGTTTGCCAAGCCAAATGAGGTCTGCGGCCCACCAGTCTTTAATGAGGTCTGCGGCTCACCAGTCTTTAATGAGGTCTGCGGCCCACCAGTCTTTAATGAGGTCTGCGGCCCACCAGTCTTTAATGAGGTCTGCGGCTCACCAGTCTTTAATGAGGTCTGCGGCTCACCAGGTCTGCGGCCCACCAGTCTTTAATGAGGTCTGCGGCTCACCAGGTCTGTGGCTCACCAGTCTTTAAGAGGTCTGCGGCTCACCAGGTCTGTGGCTCACCAGTCTTTAATGAGGTCTGCGGCCCACCAGTCTTTAATGAGGTCTGCGGCCCACCAGTTTTTAATGAGGTCTGTGGCTCACCAGTCTTTAATTAATGAGGTCTGCGGCCCATCAGTCTTTAATGAGGTCTGTGGCTCACCAGTCTTTAATTAATGAGGTCTGCGGCCCACCAGTCTTTAATGAGGTCTGCGGCCCGGCGGTCTTTAATGAGGTCTGTGGCCCACCAGTCTTTAAGCGTGATTTCTAACCCCACATAGGATAAGCAATAACCATGCCCTGTGGTGCTGGGATTGGCCAGGAGCATTGAAGCTTGGGACTAAAGCATCTGGGGTTTTTCATCTTTTAAAATAAAGATGTTTAAAAAACTATTGCTTGTTATTTCAGTGCTGTACCTTTTCTCTGGGTAAGAATTGAGCTTGAAATTAACGATATGATACATTATATTAAATGAGCTATGAACGTGAACACAACACCGTTTATATTATTGCATGTTTTTGTAGATTGTGTACATTGTGTAGATTACAATTATTATACTTATTATTATTATTATTACTATGCTAAGGAAGGTAGGTGACCATAATTCATTTCAATGTCCGCTCTCAATGTCCGCTCTCGAAATCGCTGTCCGTTCTCAAGAGCTAGCGTTATTCAGTTGGTTCATGAAATCGCTGGGCTGCGTGCCCTCCAGTGTTGCTCCTGGCCAATCCTGGCGCCACAGGGCATGGTTATTGCTTATCCTATGTGGGGTTAGAAATCACGCAGTCTTTAATGAGGTCTGCGGCCCACCAGTCTTTAATGAGGTCTGCGGCCAACCAGTCTTTAATGAGGTCTGCGGCCCGGCAGTCCTTGTGAGCCACGTAGCCCGGAGGTGCTTTCGCATGTATGTAGCCACGCCCATTTGACCCGGTTGTGTGGTCGTGTGACGACTTCCGCCTAAAAAAAAATAACATTTTTTTTTGCTGGCTGCTCCAATATCATCTAACTCTGAATTAACTAACAATTTAACCAATTGTATGTAACATACCAAATAAAAGCAAACGGCAATGTCTAAGAATACAACGCCATGTAACTGGCTCGTTAAGTCTCGCATTCCAGGGAATTACGTTAACGTCTGCGGGTCTTATAGACGTAAGTGGCTCGAGTGCTCGGAGGAGAGAAAACTATCTGAAGCTTTCTTTGTTGGAGTCCAGGTATGTTTTACAAGAAAGTGCTCGTCATTGTCGACGATAACGTTATCTGACCTGGCTAACAGCGGATACTCGCTTGCTTGCTGTGTACCGAGCTCAAAGTAGTAGGATACGTTCTTTATTTTACCCCCTGCACTGTCCGCTACAAAAACAACTCTCTTATTTCGCGCCGTGACCGCCGGAAGTGTTAACAGGACCCGGAAGAATTTGGCCCACTGTAAGGTCTGAACATAAGGTGAATAGAGTAGCCTACCGCTAGGGATGCACGATCCACATTTTTTTTAGTTCCGATCCAATTCAGATACCTGAAGTTGGATATCTGCCGATACCAATATAATTCCGATACCAGAGCTATCTCTTCTTGAATATACAGTGCAGAAAAAAATTACAATTGAAGAAAAAGGGGGGAAATACAACTTGCAAAAAGCAGACATAACGAAGAAAGAGAAAATGATGCTGATCAATCAAATCTGCATTATTTAGGCAATGCTGCTTTCCATAAGGGCCCTCTGCTCAAAACACTGCTGATAATAACTTCTAAGCAGGAATAGAGTCATGCTCTTTCCATAGAGCCCACCAGTGTTGATATATGTTGGCTATTGTTGATATTCTAAAAATATTGTGGCTCTAAAACATCGCAACAGCTCTCTAAAGGGCAACGCCTATATGAAGTAGAACTTTTTTACGGAGATGCGGGCCTACCGTCATGGCGGCAGCTGTTTCCGGTATGTCCGCTCAGGGCGCAGACAAAGAGTTTAACAAAGAGAGAACAGACACGCAGAGAACAGCGCTGCCGTCAATGTGCTGCAGTGGAATAAAAGCTCATTTATACTAACTGCGGAGTGACCGGTTAACGCAGAGCGGAGGCTCTGTGCGGCGAGCGCGGTGCTCCGCACAGGCTCTGCGGAGGGACTGCACGGAGCTCCGCGCTCCTCTCAAAAAATGTAACTCCGCGGAGCCCACCGCGAGCTCGTGCAGTCAATTCCGAGGCTATGATTGGCTAATGTTTGCTATGGTTTGTATAGGGAAGAAGCCTCCACAAACTGACCAAGTGACCGGCGAAATCAGTGCAAAATGAACGGGTTTGAGCATCGCCACATGAGTGAGGGAGCAACATGATCCTTTTCTCCCAGTCATGAGGGAGCCCATTTTAGAGTGAATAGCCTACAATTTACTACGTCAATAAAAACGATTTGAGATCGAAAACATTTAATGCAAAGCACAAAAACAAGAAGACAACAAACTTACTTGCTAAAAACAAACTGAAAATAGCCTACAATTGCACTAGGATTGATTATTCGCCGATATAAATCAGGATCACACACGGAAGAACTGATGTGACATTTGCATTCTCGCTAAAAACACAACGGGAGCCTGGAGGGGGATTCTCCGCTCTCTGCAGACACTGCACTGCTACCGTATTTACCATAAAAGGATGTGCCTCTGCGGAGTGAACAGTCTTGCCGTGAACACCGCGGACACCGGACACTCCATATAAATTTGCTTTAATGGGTGGAACAAGGTATTAACTTCATTTCTTATCGATTTAAGTTCTTTGGTGCAAATGATGATGTGTGTTGTTACAGCATTCAATTCATTTTCATAGAACATCAGGTA
>NC_139624.1:26757533-26782533 GCF_964638095.1 Poromitra crassiceps | reverse complement strand
AAGCCAAACCATTCAATGGTTTCATCACGGCTTTTTCTGCTGTTTTTACTCAACTTTCTCTAATCTGGAGAGCACTGTCGCCACCTAATGGGTTGGTAAAATAGGTTATACACATTCAACATGCCCCAAAATTTTACAGGAGATGGATTAGGCATTGATCCACGTCCCACCGTCAAAAAACGCAATTGACGAACATACTCGTCCTTGGCACTCTACGTTACTAAACGAATTGACGAACATACTCGTCCTTGGCCCTCAATGAGTTAAATTAACTGATTAAAAAAAAAAAAAAAAAAACATTTGCACTTAACTCATTCACCGCCAAAGACGTCTTTGACGTGTTATCAGAAATAGCCATCCACGCCAAAGACGTGTTTGACGTGTTTTTGTTTTTATTAGTACAGCGCGTAGTTCAAACACTTCCCCAGCCTGTGACATGTTTTCAGGTCCCTAGCCACAAAGACAAGCCGACAACACGTTATCAAACACTTACCGCAGCTGTTGTTTTGAAATGGAAGAGGAGGAGAAAACGGAGAAACGCTGCCTGTTGCATAGAGGAGAAACGCCATTGAAATGCCCCTCGGCGCGCTGCAGAGCTGATCGGCTTGCTGCAGGGCAGCGGACATCGATCGTTCGCGGTAGTCAAACCCGTGACCAACATGATCGATCCTGGTCCCTGGACCCCGTTCCTATGTGCCAGCCCGAAAGAGACGAGACGGAGTCACAACTGTGTGAGGAGGAGAACAGCAGCCTCGCCACAGAAATGGCTTTCACACAGAGCCAAGCAGCAGAGCAGCACGGCCACTTTCCTGTCGAGAGCGAGGAAGACTGGATTCCAATGCGACAGGACCCGGATGATCTCGCGGTAAGGAGTGTGTGTGTGTGTGTGTGTGTGTGTGTGTGTGTGTGTGTGTGTGTGTGTGTGTGTGAGAGAGACTACACTGATCTCTGCATTCTATTCTATGATCACACTCACTCGCACTGAGTAAACTGTATTGTTGAATGTAAAAAAAGCACATCATGTATATATATATATATATATATATATATATATTTTTTTTTTTCATTTGTGTCATAACGAATAATATTTACATGTCTGATGTCAATACAGTTCAAAATAAAAGAATTGAGAGCGAGTTCTGCCTGAGATTGTGTGATTTAGAAAAATGCCATTTTCTGCAATTTATCTTCTCAGAGAGACCTTTTTGGTGAAAACAGGGTGTATATAAATGGCTATAAGTAGAGTACAGAACATGCTAAAAGCTCACTTTTTTTTTCCTGGTGAACCCAGAGACGTACATCTTCATTTTGAGGTATTGCAAATCACTTTGGTGCTAATAGATAATTTACTGTGGGTCTTGAAAGATGACCAACAATTATGAAAATCTTTGGCCTGTGCTAAATATTGGCAGTCCTAAACTGGCCATTAATGAGTTAAGGCAGGACTAAACCCCAAAACACTTTTTTCAGCTTTTAACCAATATATATGGCTTTTGTGGTGGTATGTGAAGGATTCTGGTCAAAATCTCCACATTTGAGACCAATCTGTTACAATTTTACAAACCCTTATCATTTCAGCAGCATAAGTTCCCTCTATGTGTTCAAACCTGCTTTGTGCCCTCAAATGAATGGGCGATTTGGTACATCGTTACGTCACGGTGATATTTGCGCGTGCCCCACTCATGTGAAAAATGTTTTTTTCCCCCATGTGATTATTACTGTAGTTCACGCGGCGCGAGCCCTTTAAGAGCATTGCATCATGTGTAATCGCCTACTCTGGCTAATGTTAGCGGCTAGCTAGTTATGTTACATGGCAGTAAAACGCCACTGAATGACCAAATTGATATAACTTTTAACCATTTCGAGTAACACTGTTTCCATACGGATCACCAGCGTTAGTTTGTTGTTTATAACGTGGCTATATTGATCATGTATCGTTATCGTTCTCTATCTCTGATACACTGAAAATACTGGGAGGCGGGCCATAGCGTCTCTGTCGATGATTTGATTTGATAGTTCTGGGCACTGGCGTTGGTTATGGCAAGTTATGATGCCAGGGTACAGAAGGGCCATCTTGCCTGCAGAGTTTTCAAATCAAGTAGAATACCATTTTGCAAGAAATCTGGGGGGTTTAGTCCTGCTTTAAACATGATAAATGTGGCACTTTACTGTATAGTGAACAACAGATCTATTGTTTTTCATTTAAATGTCTGGAAGAGCTCAGAAATAAAATGCTCAAATCATATTTTAGTTGCTTTTTGTGAGTTCATATAAATGTAACTCATTGTGTTTAAATGGGCATATGATATCCTCTCATATCGATCGCAAGCCCCTGAATCAAATCGAAACTTTGTGAAATCAGCAAATATCGTATTGTTGTCCAAAGAATTGATATAGTATCATATCGTGGTGAAACTTGTAATTCCCACCTCTACTCAAAAATAAGCCTCCACACTGCTGAAGTGTCCTTGAGCAAGACGCTGAATCCCTCCCCGCTCCAAGTGCTGCTGACCTTGCGTTCTGACCTCCTGTACTGTAGGAAGGAATAACAGAGGCTTGATATGTGTGTGTGTGTGTGTGTGTGTGTGTGTGTGTGTGTGTGTGTGTGTGTGTGTGTGTGTGTGTGTGTGTGTGTGTGTGTGTGTGTGTGTGTGCGTGCGCGCGCGCACGTGTGTGATATTGATCCCTCCAACAATGTTGACCCCACACAGGGAGGTCAGTGTGCAGGAACAGCGCCCCTGGAAATGGGCAAGGGTTTGTTGGTTGGTTTGCTCAAGGACACTTCATCCAATGCAAGAGAAAGCTTCGAACCTGCAGCACTCTTTCTGTTTCACACAGAAACAACCTCTCACCCACGGTGTGTCTGTCAATCCATCTACGATGGTTAGAGAGGAACATGAAAATGTCACTTTAAAAGTACCTGCAGCAGTGGCGTGCACAGACATGTTGGGGGGCAGGTGTTCAAGTGGGAGGGGAAAGGGCACACCTCTCATAATTATTCATAACAAATAAAGTGATATACCGTCAGGCCCAGATTGGGCTCTAAAAATGGGTGCGCTAGAGCCTCTGAAACACAGTCATGTTTGATGTGTCTTGCAAAAAGGGCACTTATAAAAGGGCAGGTGCACCCTGGGCACCACCTGGGGTCTGTCTGTGCACGGCCCTGGCCTGCAGTGAAACTGACCATTCTGCTGAAACGGGGTTGGATGCTGTCTGATGACAATTTGATATGTCCAAAAGCATTAGGAAAGGCAACCTTATTCTCATTTGACCTCATTCTTTTGAAATATTAGAATGGCTTCTGAATGGATTTCTTGGGCTCCAAGGCCATGGAAACATGCTCCATCCATAAGGATGTTTAACCATCAGTAAAAATATAAACATCAAGATCACAAAATGCGACGTTGATTTCAGAATTCATAAAACAAACCAAAAAATTGGTCAAAAGAATTACCTTCAAATTCAGAAACAATCTTTTTTCAGCTTACATTATGTTGCATTCCTAAGCGCTCCTTTGGACTTTCAATTCACTTTGATTAAACATGTAAATACATCAGCCTTGATGTGTCCTTTGTTTGCACAGCCTTCTTCTGGCTAAAAAGCAGCCTCTCCTGGGTCTCTCTCATGTAATGAAGATTGAAGATTAAACAACAGGAAGGAGCCATTACTTTTGTCAGGGAATTAAAGCGCCATCAATCTCACTTAATCACCTCCCTAATATCTCCTCAGACGCCAACAGGAAACTGTTTGCAGCTCAAGGTTAACAGACGCAGACAGGAAGCTGTTTGCAGCTCAAGGTTAACAGACGCAAACAGGAAACTGTTTGCAGCTCAAGGTTAACAGACGCAGACAGGAAGCTGTTTGCAGCTCAAGGTTAACAGACGCAAACAGGAAGCTGTTTGCAGCTCAAGGTTAACAGACGCAGACAGGAAGCTGTTTGCAGCTCAAGGTTAACAGACGCAAACAGGAAGCTGTTTGCAGCTCCGGGTTAACAGACGCAAACAGGAAGCTGTTTGCAGCTCAAGGTTAAAACTTGAAAGAAGAGCCGATGCACACCCTCACAGTCTTAAGGATAGGTGCGTCGGAGGATAGGGTCCATAAGCAGAAGATAAAGAATTCCCGCACACCATCCAGTAATTGGCAAACTTTAATGTAACAACATTTCGGTCGATCAGACCTTCATCAGGTAATGCTCAAGGTTAACAGACACAAACAGGAAGCTGTTTGCAGCTTAAGGTTAACAGACGCAAACAGGAAGCTGTTTGCAGCTCAATGTTAACAGACGCAAACAGGAAGCTGTTTGCAGCTCAAGGTTAACATACGCAAACAGGAAGCTGTTTGCAGGTCAAGGTTAACAGATGCAAACAGGAAGCTGTTTGCAGCTCAAGGTTAAAGGAGAATTTCGGTTTTTTACACCACGGTCCTCATTTCCAGTTTAGAATATGATGTTTTACTCACCGAAATAGTTTCGCTTCATTCGGATGCCCAGGGAAGATTTTGAGCTCCGAGTACACTCTTCAAACAGGCTAGAACCGCTAGAACGGGAGCCCACGGGGCATTCTGCACGGCAGTGCACGCGCTCTCTAAATGACACTTTTTCTGTCAGATCACGGTTCATTATGGTTGTAAATATAATTATTTAGCTAACAGCTAGAAGCTAGGCTAACAACAACACCGCAGTCAGCGTTGATCTGCCCCGGATGGGGTTACAGTGCGTATCGTCCCCCTTCTGTGGTTTCTCTGAAGAAGTGGTTTCACAGAGGGGGGAGATGGGCACTGTAACCCCATCCGGGGCAGATCAACGCTGACTGCGGTGTTGTTGTTAGCCTAGCTTCTAGCTATTAGCTAAATAATTATATTTACAACCATAATGAACCGTGATCTGACAGAAAAAGTGTCATTCGACACGCGCGTGCACTGCCGTGCAGAATGCCCCGTGGGCTCCCGTTCTAGCGGTTCTAGCCTGTTTGAAGAGTGTACTCGGAGCTCAAAATCTTCCCTGGGCATCCGAATGAAGCAAAACTATTTCGGTGAGTAAAACATCATATTCTAAACTGGAAATGAGGACCGTGGTGTAAAAAACCGAAATTCTCCTTTAACAGATGCAAACATGAAGCTGTTTGCAGCTCAAGGTTAACAGACACAGACTCATTTGTGTTATGCTGGTGGAGTGCAGGCCAAGAGGACACAGACTCATGTGTGTTATGCTGGTGGAGTGCAGACCAAGTGGACACAGACTCATTTGTGTTATGCTGGTGGAGTGCAGACCAAGTGGACACAGACTCATTTGTGTTATGCTGGTGGAGTGCAGACCAAGTGGACACAGACTCATTTGTGTTATGCTGGTGGAGTGCAGACCAAGTGGACACAGACTCATTTGTGTTATGCTGGTGGAGTGCAGACCAAGTGGACACAGACTCATTTGTGTTATGCTGGTGGAGTGCAGACCAAGTGGACACAGACTCATTTGTGTTATGCTGGTGGAGTGCAGACCAAGTGGACACAGACTCATTTGTGTTATGCTGGTGGAGTGCAGACCAAGTGGACACAGACTCATTTGTGTTATGCTGGTGGAGTGCAGGTCAAGTGGACACAGACTCATTTGTGTTATGCTGGTGGAGTGCAGACCAAGAGGACACAGACTCATTTGTGTTATGCTGGTGGAGTGCAGGTCAAGTGGACACAGACTCATTTGTGTTATGCTGGTGGAGTGCAGACCAAGTGGACACAGACTCATTTGTGTTATGCTGGTGGAGTGCAGACCAAGTGGACACAGACTCATTTGTGTTATGCTGGTGGAGTGCAGACCAAGAGGACACAGACTCATTTGTGTTATGCTGGTGGAGTGCAGACCAAGTGGACACAGACTCATTTGTGTTATGCTGGTGGAGTGCAGACCAAGTGGACACAGACTCATTTGTGTTATGCTGGTGGAGTGCAGACCAAGTGGACACAGACTAATTTGTGTTATGCTGGTGGAGTGCAGACCAAGTGGACACAGACTCATTTGTGTTAGGATATCATGGTAAACTAAAATAGAGACAAAAAAGACAAATATATTTTGAAAGAGAGCGAAATGTTTACCATACCGGGAGGGGGGAGGGGCGATACCCTCTGTTTTCTTTGTTGTTGTTGTTTTTGTTTTTCTCTGTCTGTTTTTTCTGTTTGTATTGTTTTGTTAAGTATGAAAATTGAAAATTCCCCAATAAAAATATCTAAAAAAAAAAAAAAAAAAGACAAATATTTATGTAGATCAATCAATCAAAGCTCATGCTGCTATGACATCTTACATAGACCAATCACAGCACATGCTGCTATGACATCACTGATGAGGTCATAAAACACTGAACAGGCACTGCACTAGTATGTCAAATTGCAGAAAATTCATTATTTTATTATTACTATATTTTTTTCTTCCTGGGGAATGAGCCCCATGCCCCAACCCCCCCCCCCCCCCACCCCCCCACACCCCCCCACACACACCCTGAATTTTGGCTTGCATGGCAACCCTGTCTCAAACACATGCTATGTTACTTTTACACTCTTATCCAGAGCAACAAGTGACCCTATATTGTTCATTTAAGACAGAAGTGCTGGGAGTGTATGAAAATAAGATGAATTCATGGACTGTTATTGGCAACAAATTTCTCTGAATAGTACAGTAGTAGATTATATATGTGTGTGTGTGTGTGTGTGTGTGTGTGTGCGTGTGCGTGTGCGTGTGCGTGTGCGTGTGTGCGTGTGCGTGCGTGCGCAAATTAGTCTCGCCTACTTAGATGAGGTTAAGAGCGTCAAGTAACTTGCTCAGCTGACTTTTCATGGACCCCTTGCATGGGATCCCACGCACATCTCTTACAAGCACATAAGCACTTGACGCGGCTGGTAGCGCCATGTTGTAACATGAATGTTGATATATGTATGTTTTTTTGTTTTGTTTTTTGTCTGAGCCTGTTAGTGTTTCTATGTTCTGAAAAAAAAAAAAAAAAAGATCATTTGAGATAGTGACACCAAGAAATGTAATGCTCTTTACCATCTCAACCTCGGTGCCATTGATTATGATAGGACAATGCCTTAGTATGGCGAAAACAAGCTCATTTGTTTTGTTTTTTTTTTAACTCAAAGTTTATTCACTTTTTCTTTCACACAGACATACATACATAAACAAAAAGGGCGTCACAGTACATAAAACATATTACATTGCTAAACTTAGGAATAATCTTAAACAAAAATCAGATCAGGCAGAAAAAAACAGGTGTCTTAGTACATCTCTGGGTTCATGTGAGTTATTCTTGAAATAAAAGACAGAACAAAAAACAAAAAGCACTCGTGGCATAGTCATATAACTAGAGAGGGTCAGTGTGCATATTTTGTTATACTTCAGGGGGGAGACAAACCATCCACATTCCTCATTCCGATACATATAATAACCACTTTGTCCATCTTGCGATGTACAGGTCATATTTCAATCTCAATAGAAAGGTCAGTCTCTCCATTTCATGAATTTCTTTAATGATTTCAAGCCAGTTGTCTGCTGTGGGAGAGTCGGTCTGCAACCATCTACGAGTAATCGCTTTCTTTGCAGCCACAGTTACAATTTTAAGAAGGTATTTATCATTTCCTGATATCTCTTCTGGTATATCACCCATATACAGTGATTTACATGTTAGTGTGACTTGCCAGCCAAGAATTTGGTTAATGGTTTCCCAGACACTCTCCCAAAACGGCTTTAACTTTGGGCAACCCCAGAAGATGTGGTAATGGTTTGCCTCATCAGACCCACAGTTTCTCCAGCATGTCTGGCTTACTGGTGACATATATGGTTTCATTTTGGGTGTAATAAAAAACCTTACAAGGTTCTTCCAACTAAATTCACGCCACTGCAAGGAGCAGGAAGTAGAAAAGACTGTTTCACACATATTCTCCCATTCACGTTCAGTTATTGTATCATTTAGTTCTTTTTCCCATCTTTTTTTTATATAATTTGTAGTATTTCCCCTCCCCATTAAAATTCCCTGGTACAACTTTGAGACTATTGATTTAGAATTACCCTTGTATGCCATAACCATTAATTGTATTAGACCACTAGGTTCCCGAGTTATTTCCCCAATCTTAATTTCTTTCACTAAATAGTGTCGTGCCTGCAAGTATCCAAAAAAATCGCCCTTCTCCAAGTCATATTTTTTACTTAGTGTTTGAAAGTTCTCTAATGTATCCCCATCCATTATATTACAGTAGGCAGTAATACCTCTATCAGCCCAGGATTTGAATCTGGTACCCATGCAGTTTGGTTTAAAATCTGTGTCATATGCAATCCATCTGAGTTGTTTCACCTGCGACTTCAATTTCAGTTGTTTTATGACATCAAACCAAGTACACAAAGTAAACAATGTAAAGGGACTCAGGTCATCCTGATGAGATAATGTTAGCTTATGATCTCCAATCATTGCTTGTATTGGAATCCCCCTGCATTCAGTCTCAATCTCTTTCCATCTTGCCACATACTTATCATCACACCAAAGGGCTATGTTTTTTAATTGAGCAGCGTGGTAATAATCTTTAAGATTAGGAAGAGACATACCGCCTCCATCTTTCTTAATGGTCAATGTCCTGTACTTAACCCTTGGTTTTTTTCCATTCCAAACAAAGCGTGAGATCTGCTTGTCCCACTCCTGAAATAAGCTCATTTGTTTTAGAAGCATTAAGACACAAAGTGCTGACCAATATAACACTCATTGATTACCAGCCGGTGACACAAACATCAATAATAAGAATAATAATAAGAAGAAGAATAATAATGAATTTTATTTGTATAGCACACTTTAAAATCAAACTGACATCTCAAGGTGCTTCACAAGAGAAATACAAGCACACACAATAAAAGATTAAAAACACTTCGTCCTAACCCTCATGCATAAACACAACCAATCATCACCATGCCTAAACGCAACTAGGGCTGGGCGATATGACTAAAATCTCATATCCCGATATAGGTCATTTGATATCCCGATAACGATATACATCACGATATAGCATATTTCTGTAAATTCAATTGATAGTTTATATAAAATGACCACATGGCCATTTATTTATGTAGCAGTTAAAGGCCCCTATCGTTGCATCAGCGTTGTTTCTAGGCCGAGCGCCTGGCGCTGCGCAAATCAGTGGGCGTGGACCAGCGCACTTGATATCTTCGTGTTGGCGCTACACGCAGCCTAAAGCATTACAACCACGTCTTTTAAGCGTAAAATTATGCACCGTCATGCTCATTGGATAAGTGCAATAAACGAATCGCACGCTTGCCTTTTAAGCTCCAATTCCAGTGGTCCAGCAAAACCAGACAAAAGCCAAGCGCTCTGCCCCCCCCCCCCTCCCTTCATCCAGTCTGTCTGTCTCCATATATAGGCTATTATTCCATATTATTATGCTTCTCAAACCAATCTAACTGCAGTTTAAATACTGCAAGCATGTAAATACGCTACACTCTAGCAAGATCAAAGTGAAAAGAATGTTCTAAAGGCATCAGCTAGAAAAATATAGCCTATCCCTATATGATGAGATTAATAGATTGGTGAAAGTTTGTCCAGAAAGATATCGTTTTCTCTCCCCTGCTAGGATGGTAGGATATGCACATAAATATAGCCTACATTATGTAAAGTCATTGCATAAATGTGTTTTTATTGTAAAACTAAAATGTGAAGTAGAGCCAATTTATTGGAGCGGACATCACAGTAGGACATGACAGAAGCGCGTTACGCTGTCACTTATCTAAATCACGTTAAATCGACAGGGGACATATATAGGCCCAGGATGACATATAGGTTTCACATAGGGTGGTGTTTTCATTTCGATGTTTTATTTGGTCCAATATTGAAATGTTCTACAATTGCAGGTTGTGTTACCATTACACATTATTTAGATTGACCTAGATCTATTTTGGCTCATTTGGTTGCTATTTAGTAGCGAAATGGAGTACCGCATTGCATGCTGGGACATTCACAGGCAGTGAACTTACAACTGCTATTTCCTATGGGACGTGTGTTGTGTCTGTCTGAGCGAGGGAGTCAGAGAGAGACAGTCGTATTGTGCCTGTCAGACTGAGGAGAGAGGGAGAGAGTGACACAGAGAAGGGTGACAGAGGATAGCCAGAGGATAGCCAGAGGGGAGCGCTCCGCGCAACTGGCGCACTGAATAGGCCTGGTTTTCAAAAGCGCTAAGCGCTAAATTTACGCCAGGTGGGAAGATATCATTACGCCGATATTTAAGGCCGACACGCCCAGTCTCGCCCATTCTGGGACTGCGCCACGCCCATTCGGCCTAAAGCGCATTTGGCAGCGTAAAGCCATATTGATATCTTCCCGAGGCAGGCGCAAGGCACGTTTTTTTTGCGTTTAAGGCCCGTTTTAGCGCCGAAGGCCTGTGGGAGAATAGGGCCCAAAGTCCCTGGAAACCAGAAATATTTTATTATTATTTAGCATTTTGAGTTCATCACATCACAGGAGCCTATGTTAATAAGCCACCAGCCAAATTTGAACGATGATGAACGTCGCAAAGTATATAAATTTAGGTTTGACAGTCATGGCAAAAGTCATGAGAATCAATTATTTTTTAGAGTGTATTTTCTCCCGCGGACTGTGTGGGCGTGTCCCGTCTGCAGCAGGGAAATTTCTCTCTCCCTCTCTCTCTCTCTCTCTCCACAGAGAGAGAGATGGTGTGTGTGTGTGTGCGTGTGTGTGTGTTCGCGCTTTGCTCCGCGCATAGCGTACTGACTGACGGTCATCTGTCTATCTGTCTGCACGCGCACACACACACTGACACACACACAGCAGCGCTGTGCACTCGCAGGCAGAGCAGAGATTTCTCCCTCTCAAGGTTCCTACACACCGCCGACGAGTAAGCGATAAACTCACAGATAGACAGATAGATAGATAGATAGATAGATAGATAGATAGATAGATAGATCTATGTTGGTTCTTAAAAGAGCCTTTGTGTTGACGCAATGCGTAGTTAGCTAGCTGCAAAAAGGTGTGGGACCACTAGAACTCTGAAGAGAGATGGAGGCAGAATGTGTGGGACTGCGGGTTGCGCGTGTACAAAGGTTATATAGAGCTTATGACGTCATAAGCTCCTGCATTTTAGTAGCCTAGGTAAACCCAGCCCCCACGTGACCTGCTCTCTCAGTTCCCAGTCATAGTGACTGAGAACAGGTCTGAGAGCAGGTCACGTGGGGGATGGGTTTACCCAGGCTAGCATTTTAGCACCTCGCGCACTGCTCTCTTCAATGAGGAAGTACCTTGTAGAATCTTGTAGAAAAGTGTCGATTTTAAGGCTTTGGGTTGAAAGTAATGTATAATAATTTCTGAGACACACAATTACTAACATAAGACCCTAAATAACATAGTTAGAACGTTTTTGTGGATTTTGGTTTCCAGGGACTTTTAACCAGTTAAAATGTTGTCAAACCTCACAAAGGATACATGCATTCAGAATACAGATAAGCATGGCTATTATTTACAACACAAATAATAATAATTAGTTGCAGGGCAGTAGAATGAAACAAACTGAACCACACCACCAGTTTGATTTTCAAAGATTACATTAGAGCAAAACGGGTAGAATAAAAGTTATTTAGCCTATAGTTCAGTCCAGTTCTCTCAGTTTGTTTATAAAGGAACAAAAATGCTCCACTTCGGGATTTCCATGTTACCAGTTCAGTTCACTCAACAAAAACACTCCACTCTGGGATTTCACGGTTATCCAACACAACTCTTAAACCCAGGGAAAGCTATAAGCTAAAGCTAACGATAGACGTTTTGTCCCTCAATGGATTTCCTTGGGATGAAGAGAGGATGGGAGGAGATGTTTTGCCAGGTTTAACGTTAGGAGGACACATGCAAATATGGATCAAACGCGGACTTAACATAGCCGCAAATGGCTGGGTTGACAAGGTGGACGGAGTGGAGGTAACATCTCCCTGCTCTTTAGCCTACTCACCGGATGATTTGTGCCACTTATAAAGGGACGCAAGGTGCTTGTTGACAGAGTCGGGTGCGTGTGTGGGACGTGAGTAAAAAAGAAAGAATGGAGAAAGCACAGCGTCATCCAAATGACGGACAATATTGCCGTAAAGAGTGTGATTTGCAACACAATGATATAAATAAAATGATAGAGCATCATATGAGACGAAATACATTTTCTATCGTGCAGACGAAATATATCGTCATATCGCCCAGCACTAAACTCAACCAAATCAGATGCAGAGTAGGGCGGGACATGCTTTGGCCATCCTGGGGGGGGGGGGGGGGATCCGCCTTCACTGTCCTGGGGACGAAGAAAAGGGGGGATGAGAGTAAACGGGCTGTGTCTATCTGAGGGGGCGGTGTAGTCTGGGTAAGAGGGGTGACAGCCCCTTGTGACACCGGGTCTCGACTGTATTTGCCCCCATTGTTAAACCAGCATGCCATCATGGCAATGGTCATACGTCACCATCCTAGAACATTGGTTCCCAAACTGTGGGTGGTCTGCCAGAGAATTGCTTTTTTTTAATACAGCCAACAGTTTTTACATTTATACACATTAGGGCTGCACGATTAATCAAAATAAAACCACAATCTCAATTCATACCTACCACCGATCTCATTTCTAAATGACAATGATTCTGCAGCATTTTCATTCGGGACATCAGCTGCAATAAAACAAGCGCTCCTACTTTCTCCTCAAGTTACATCAACAGATAACAACGCAGCGTTGTGCCACGTGACAAAGTGAGAACATTGCAGCGAGGAGGCGGAGCAGCAGAGACCGTAATCGTGCAGAGAAGAGAAAGACAGAAAATAAAGCCAGCGACAGACAGTGGCAAACATTTGAAATGAGCTGACTTCCTGTTGCAGTGTTTGCTAATACAATTAGCTGACAGGAAATAAGCTAGGTTTCAAACCATTCCATAACAACAACACAAGTCCATATAATTAGTAACCCGCCCATTTAAATTTCAGTAATTATAATTGAGTTACTAAATTTGAAAAATTAGTTAAATTAGTAGTTGCAAAAAGTAGTTTAATTACAGCAACTAAGTAGTTCCCAACACTGCTGATAATACTGAAGACCTCAAATGAACCCATTTCTTGTTGCTTATGCAATACTAATAATACACACCTGACCAATAAGAAGGTTTATGTGAATCATTGGTACCAAATTCCCCCAATAAAGCCTTTTATTTACACACAAACAGACTTTTCTGTCTGGTTTATTAGGCTCATATTTTCCAATCTGTGTCTTCCAGGGTGAACAGCTTATAATACAGGAATAATATGGGATGTACCGTCGCAGAAACACTGCTCACTTGCGCACGCACACGCACACGCACACGCACACACACACACACACACACACACACACACACACACACACGTGCGCACGCGCACTCACACACACACACACACACACACACACACACACACACACACACACACACACACATACACACACACACACTTGCCTGAGGACACTGTTAGACTCTGGGCAGTCTTGTTCCCCCCCGTGTGGTTTAAGTGCGATGGAAATCTTGTGTTGGACCATCAAAGCAGCCAGGAGACCGCTAATGGCTTTACGCTTTGTTAGTTAGTTTTAGCATGCTCAGGAGGAGGGTGTGTGTGTGTGTGTGTGTGTGTGTGTGTGTGTGTGTGTGTGTGTGTGTGTGTGTGTGTGTGTGTGTCTGTGTGTGTGTGTGTGTGTGTGTGCGTGCGTGCGTGTGTGTGTGCGTGTATACGTGTGTGTTTGTGTGTGTGTGTGTGTGTGTGTGTGTGTGTGTGTGTGTAGGGGATGTGTTGTTTGGGCTAAATAATAAGGAGGACAGTTTTGTGTGCCAGAGTGTGTGCAATCACACACGCACGCACGCACGGCACGCACACACACACACACACACACACACACACACACACACACACACACACACACACACACTCAGTGGGCATTTACATGCATGCATACACAAGAGAACACTCAGGACTGGCATTTACACACACACTACACATACACACACACACACACACACACACACACACACACACATGCACGTGATTAGAGTTATATACTGCAGATTGACTCATATACACAAACGCACACAAACAGTGAACCGGCACGTCGACAGTCATCTATTTCTCCTGTCTCTCTCTGTCTCTCTCTGCCCCCCTCTCTCTCTCTCTCTCTCTCTCTCTCTCTCTCTCTCTCTCTCTCTCTCTCTCTCTCTCTCTCTCTCTCTCTCTCTCTCTCTCTCTCTCTCTCTCTCTCTCTCTCTCTCTCTCTCTCTCTCTCTCTCTCTCTCTCTCTCTCTCTCTCTCTCTGGGAGTCCAGTGAGGCCTGGCCTAATTGAGCTGGCCTCAGGAAGCCCATCATTAGCCCTGCTGCTCCGGTCACACATGGTCACCAGATGTGAGTCCAGTCACAATGGACTGCCGAGTGCCTCTCTCTCGCCTCTCTCTCCTCTCTCTCTCTCCTCTCCTGTCTCTCTCCTCTCTCTCTCTCTCTCTCTCTCTCTCTCTCGCCTCTCTCTCTCTCTCTCTCTCTCTCCTCTCCTGTCTCTCTCCTCTCTCTCTCTCTCTCTCTCTGTCTCTCTCCTCTCCTGTCTCTCTCCTCTCTCTCCTCTCTCTCTCTCCTCTCCTGTCTCTCTCCTCTCTCTCTCTCTCTCTCTCTCTCCTCTCTCTCTCTCCTCTCTCTCTCTCCTCTCCTGTCTCTCTCTCACTCTCCAGCCTAATAAACTGCCTTTTGTTTCTGTGCAGCCATTGTCCGTTAAGCCTACTGCTGCCTGCCATAAGAGAAGTCACCGGGGCCTGAATGGGATGCTTTGTACCAACGAGAGACAGAAAGGGGCGGTGGGGAGGGGAGGAGGGATGGAGAGGAGGGCGGGGCTATAGCGGGGATTTCAATCCACCCTCTGGAATTTTTATGGCTTGTTTTCGCAGTTTCAGAATTCAGTGTCGTGGGGCCATGCAATATACATCGCACCTTTCTCACCTCCCTCTGCCTGGCTGTCCACTGCCAGGGTTGTGTAAAAGTGTGTGTGTGTGTGTGTGTGTGTGTGTGTGTGTGTGTGTGTGTGTGTGTGTGTGTGTGCGTGTGTGCATGATGTGTGTTCTTGTATTGCGATACTTATGAGGACCTCACAACAATCGAGAGATGGTGAAACTGCTCCAAAGTGAGGACATTTGGCCGGTTCTCACTTCTCTAAGTTGCTACTGTAGGATTAACGCTTGAGTTTAGGGAATGAACGCAGTCAATGAGGGTCCTCACAAGTACAGTAGTGTGTGTGTGTGTGCGTGTGCGTGTGTGTGCATGCATGTGCGCGTGTGTGCGTGTGTGTGTGTGTTAAACTGCGGGCGTGTGGCAAAGCGAGATAGATTTCGACGGCTGCCCTCATTTGAGACAAATGTAATTATCACGCATGGCTGAGTTTTTTCTTATTATTGAAAAGTTAAGTCGTTAATCTGTGAAGTTGTTCCTCGGCTGAATTAATTCAATTATCTGGCAGTGTGAGTAGATATCAAGGTTTGACGTGTGTGTGTGCGTGTGTGTGTGTGTGTGCAATTGTATTGATATGCACAAGTGTGTGTGTGTGTGTGTGTGTGTGTGTGTGTGTGTTTCTATATGTACAGTATGATTTTGTGTGTACGTTCTTGTTTGTGTACGCTTGTGTGTGTGTGTGTGTGTGTGTGTGTGTGCGTGTGCGTGCGTGCGTGTGTGTGCGTGTGTGTGTCTTGCCGTGTGTGTGTAAGTGTGTGCGAATACATGACGTGTTTTTCAACTCCCACTGGATCAAGGCCTTTTATAATCCACTGAGCTGACATAATTCCAGCTCACTTACAATGGATTTGTGTCTGCTTTGTCTCCCCATTATTGTTCCTATACACAAGATAAGCTGCTTCACTGTGTCATTAGCATTCCCTGTTAGCCGCCATGCTAGCAAATACCAACGGTTTAACTTCATTGCTGTAGAATTACAACTTTTGACATGTTGAATCTTGGCCACTTCCAGCTGAAGGACAGTCCTAGTATCTATGCCTCTCTGCTGCCCATAATCAAAAATGTAATGATCATAATTACAAACTCATGATAAACAGCTCCGCCTGCTTTGGTACAGCTGTCATACTTTATAGGAATGCAAGTGATTGAGGAGTCTGTAGATTCATGTACATTTACTGTGCGACGACGACAACAACAACATCCAAATAATGTCAAGGGGAGAAAACGCTGACCTCAGCAATCATGTGAGTATAGTTAGCTAAATGGTTCCCGTCTGCTACTTTCATAATTGGATTTTGACAATGCACCTGGAGCCTGTGGGTGGTGGGCTTTCTGCTTTGCTCAATGCAGCCTCACTTTTGATTTCTACATATATACTACTACTTCTTCTTCTTCTTCTTCTTCTTCTTCTTCTTCCTCTTCCTCTTCCTCCTCCTTCTTCGTTTTAACCTAGTTACAGTTAGTTTGTTTTTCAAACAGATAGCCTCGGTGCCTTTGTATCTGTTTTGGCTATCATCATCATCATCATCATATAAAAGGGAGTAAGTGGGCTCTGTCTGTTTGTTGTCCCGCATTGGACGATGTCATCAGATTTCATATGACATCACTGATGATGTCATATGCATTGTGACATCATCAGTGATGTCATAAGAAATCAAAATCAAAGAGGAATTTTGGAACCTGGCTTTATCCAATGTTGGATCTTTTTATGAGCTGTTTTGGCAAGTCTGCGCAGAGTTGTGGTACGCGCATCCCTGCATATTATGCAACACACGCATCCCCTGAGTTTTCACGCCGTTGTGGCTTCTACCTTCACGTCACATAACGATTGATCAAAATGCCACTGAGTGACTGAAACACTAGCAAGCAACATGTACAACTCATGCTGATTTTAATGGTGAGAAACCACAATGGTGAAATCCGTTTCCTGCTCAGTTGCTCGCGCGCATCCCCGTGTATTATTGAAGTAGTGTGGTTGTGATTTACTGACATTAAAATGCTACTACACACAGTATAAAAATAACAAGTTTAGAAATATCTGTCACACCTGTTGTTTGGGCACTGGTGATCTGCTATTTTAAGCTTTTCCACTAACTGATAAGTCATGTGGACAAAGGTCTGACTATAGCCACAGTAAACATGCCTCTCTTCCTCTCTCTCTCTCTCTCTCTCTCTCTCTCTGTGTCTGTCAGACATGCTAATGCTATTGATCCTTATTGGGAACAGGACCAAACCATCACACAAGACAAGGCTCGCAGCCCCCCGGTGCTCTGAGAGGCATGTTGCAGGCTGTATTGGAGTTCACAGGGTTCTCACAATCTGTTGTCTTACGGATTTTATTGACCCTCTCCTCTGGGCTTGTTGGCCTAGGAGTGTGTTTTTATCAAAGATTGGGGGGGGGGGGGCAAGATTTTTTGTTTATGAGCCGGATTTACGTGTTTGCATGTCTACAGACGTGGGAATGATTGAGATTGTGTGTTTGTACATAGGCTGTAACAGCCCCAATGGAAAAACAATAGTATATTTATGAAAAATTTATATATGAACTCACGGTATAATCACACACGCACGCACACACGCACGCACGCACACACGCACGCACGCACACACACACACACACACACACACACACACACACACACACACACACACACACACACACACACACACTATTAAGTTTACATGCGCGTGTGTGTGTACTGTACTGTACTATGGACCGCCTCTGTGTGTGTCCGGAATAAAGTGTTGAATTGAATTGAATTGTGTCTGCGCCCCCTTATGACATCACTGATGACATCATCAGTGGGTGTCTGTGTGTGTGCCCCCTTATGACATCACTGATGACATCATCAGTCTTATGACATCACTGATGACATCATCAAGGGCTATAACTCTGTTTTTCCAGTCAGGTTTCCTACAGTAACACTACCTGTATAAACGTCGTCGTGAAAATGTTGTGATATACAGCAAGGCTATAACTGTTTTTCCAGTCGGGTTTCCTGTATAACCGTAATTGTGACAATTCTGAGATTTTACACACTTCAACTACTGTGACAGGAAAACTGTAAAAAAAATATTTAAGTTTGGAGCTTTATTTAGCGAGAATTTTCAGTAGTTTACAGTACCGTTTACAGTAAAACATTTTGAAGCACTTTGGGGTTAATTTTAGATCAAACAAAAATCAGTTTGAAAATTTTGTGTAAGACAGTCTTGGTTTATTTTCATGCATGGGAAGTCCAACTTGCCGGAAGAATAATAATAATGCTGGCCCCGGCACTAATAAATAAAATAGGTGAAGCAAACATATAAAAAAGATATATATATATATATATTTTATGTGACACATGTATACAATTATGTCTATATATATAGGCTATGATATGACACAGTGTCACTGGTATAGGGGCATATATGTTTATTATATTATTTTCCATGGGAGGTGGTACAGCGTATTGTGTGTGTTGCTTGTGTGTGCACATCTATGTTCCCTAGTATGCATGTAGCTGAAAGGCCCCACAATCATAAAGCACCATTTACTGTTTGTTTGCGTGTGTGTGTGTATGTGTGTGTGTGTGCGTGCGTGCGTGTGTGTGTGTGTGTGTGTGTGTGTGTGCGTGCGTGTGTGTGTGTGTGTGTGTGTGTGTGTGTGTGACAAAGGTTGTGTAATCTATTTATCTAATGAACCCGGACAATGCAACTCCAGTGTCAAGGTTGGCAGAGACGGTTACCATGACAACGCTGGCAAACAAACGCCATCTTCAGACCAGGGCTCTCTTTCTACTCTGTAAGCGGAAGGGAGGCTTTTTGATGCTGAGGAGTGGAGAGGCGTTTTTTGTTGTTGTTGTCATTGTTGTTGTTTGCTGCTGCTTGCCGGTAGAGTGGTGGATATTGATCAAGAATCGAACCCGTGTCGCTCCATACAGAGGCCTAATGCACTTTCGACCCAAACTAGAAAGACACAGAGGGGGGGGGGGGGGCAGAAGACTGTCTAAACTGTATCACAGAGAGAAAGAGAGAGAGAGAAGAGCGGAGGAGTGCGAGAGAGTTTGAGAAGAGAGAGTGAGGTGGAAAAATACTGTAAAGTAAAACATTTCGGAGCAAATCAATCCTTCCTTACATGACTGCTCCCTACAGAGTGTTTGTGCATGAGCGCGTGTGTAAAGGGGGGCGAGGGGCTTGTCCTAATTTGATGTTTGAAAAGGAAGCTTGTGCACATGTAAGTTTACATGCACACTGATGTTACGTATTAACCAGATTAAGACAATACAGATAAGATAATAAGACACTGCCATGTAAACAGCATTTTCTCATGACCTTAACCGGAAATAGCCGGAGTAAGCAAGAGTTGAATTAAGACATGGAGTATTCTGATCTTATTGCATTATTAGTGCGTTGTAGACATGTACTGTATACACTATGACGTCCTGTCAGAGTTTTCTCAGCATTTTGAGATGCGCACGACAGTCAAACTGCTTGATGACGCATGTTCTAGCTTCCAGCTAGCAGAAGAAAAGATGACTGGCACCGGTAAAAAGAAGTCCCAACATCTTGTCCCTAACACAGTGGAAGAAACACGACAGAAACAGATTAAATCCTGTAGGTAAACTCCCACAGCGGCCAGTGTGCCACCTCGAGTTAGTGTAACATTATGCTGTTAGATAGTGTGTGTGTGTGTGTGTGTGTGTGTTTTAATGTGCATCTGGATGTCAACCAACCTGTTTCCTTCTGCTGAAAGCTGTTTTTACTCAACGTAATTATACTTTTTGAATGATAAAGATTTATTTTGTATTATAAAATGGCTCTCTCAAATCAAGCAATCTGATTGGCTCCCAGCTGTGGTGCCTTGCGGTAGTGTTTACTGTTGTCTCCTGCTAGTGACATCAGTATATGACAGCTAGTTAGCCGCTAGCTAACGGCGATAGCAACATTCGCTAGCTGCCTACCGAAATGGAAACATTAGCGTTAACTAACGTTAGCACAAGCATTAGCCAAAGTTAGCTAGCTAACTGTCGTTACATTAAAAAAGAAGCAACATGAGACAAACTGTGAACTATGATCAAATGTATCTATTTAGTGTAGTAACATGTGTCAACTCTGTAGTTCTAGGAAGTAATCAACCATAACAACCCGCCCCCAGCAGCCTATAGGCTATCTTCCACAAGGCTTCCTGTTACTCACACATAGAATTAAACAACATAGAACACACCACACTAACATTAGCTGTTTGTCACCAAGCCTGTGTTGTTATCTGACGTTGTTCAGCAACTGCGTCGGCTCTGTGCAGGGAGCCAGTGAGCCAAGAGTATGATTTCTGAATAACAACCATTTAAATTGGAGTTGTTTATTCCTGTCATATTACCATAGGCTACTTGGTAAGCGTTTTATCTAAAAGCAATAGCTCACTTTCAGGCCGTGATATATGATTATTATACCACACCTAAGGGTGTTTTCAACCTCCGCCTATGGTGTCAGGCGAAGCACGACCCTTAGGTGTGGAATAATGAGTATATACCACGGCCTGTTCCGGAAAATGAGCTGGGAGCTGCTAAACTATAGCCGCTCTGCCAGCGACGCGGACCTTGTACTAGAGGCTGGGGTGGGTCCCTGCTTGCAGGAGTGCGCTCATACCGGACAATTGTTGCTAAACATGCAGGCCGACTGAGTAGTGTCTGGGAATGTTCAGGCATTCACTGCATGTTTAGAAAACTATACGAGGGATCAGCCGATCAGCATTTTTGTAAACAAACTGTGTGGAAACGGCAATGGGACCCTATGGAGCCTGAGCTTGAGCGTCTGACTCTAGCCGGCTGACCCTGTTTACATTTTAAAAACTGTGACAGTTCACACAACTTTAACACGACATGCATAATTATACATCAAACTCTTGAGCTACTTCTGCTCTCACTCAGAATGTCAAAATATAAGTGATGTGATGGATAGTTTTTGAGATATTAACGTTTGTTTGGAACGACTCATAGTTAACTGCCGTGGTTCCGGGTGTTTTGCGGTGTCGGGATGTCGCGCTGATCCCTCGTATATGTTGTCTGTGGCTAGGCCCTAGCCACAGACAACATATAGCCCTGTCTGTGGCTAGGGCCTAACCACAGACAACATATAGCCCTGTCTGTGGCTAGGGCCTAGCCACAGACAACATATAGCCCTGTCTGTGGCTAGGGCCTAACCACAGACAACATATAGCCCTGTCTGTGGCTAGGGCCTAGCCACAGACAGGGCTATACTGTATGTTGTCTGTGGCTAGGCCCTAGCCACAGACAACATATAGCCCTGTCTGTGGCTAGGGCCTAACCACAGACAACATATAGCCCTGTCTGTGGCTAGGGCCTAGCCACAGACAACATACAGTATAGCCCTGTCTGTGGCTAGGGCCTAACCACAGACAACATATAGCCCTGTCTGTGGCTAGGGCCTAACCACAGACAACACAGACAACATATAGCCCTGTCTGTGGCTAGGGCCTAACCACAGACAACATATAGCCCTGTCTGTGGCTAGGGCCTAACCACAGACAACATATAGCCCTGTCTGTGGCTAGGGCCTAACCACAGACAACATATAGCCCTGTCTGTGGCTAGGGCCTAACCACAGACAACTAGCCCTGTCTGTGGCTAGGGCCTAGCCACAGACAACATATAGCCCTGTCTGTGGCTAGGCCCTAGCCACAGACAACATATAGCCCTGTCTGTGGCTAGGCCCTAGCCACAGACAACATATAGCCCTGTCTGTGGCTAGGCCCTAGCCACAGACAACATATAGCCCTGTCTGTGGCTAGGCCCTAGCCACAGACAGGGGTGTCCAAACGTTTTCAAATGGGGGCCAGATAATGTGAAAATACCGGGGAGCCAGCTTCTTATCGCATCATTATAGGTTATTTAAAAAAAAATCACATACATACAATTGCACTCTAAGGATTTTGTTTACCATCTGAAAAGATTAGTTCCACCTGCATAGTTCCTACTTGGTGCTTGTCTCCAAACTGTATGATAATGCTGTCATCGTTAGGTGAATGGAAAAGACGCAAACTGTGTGGGGGGCCACTGTATGGTAGACTTTGACAGACAAGCTGAGGGTCGCTTAAAGTCAGTCTGCGGGCCACGATTGGCCCCCGGGCCGGACTTTGGGCATGCCTGTAGGGCGGGGTATGGCACAGGGACGTCATGTGGACCTGTGTCTTCAGTCATTATTGGGACAATGCTCTGCAGCATGTAAACAGGATTATGAATGGAATGTTCTAAAACCACAAGCAACTCATGTAAAGTAGCCTGGTTAAAAGCATCCTGATCACGTGATCTCACATCCTGTCTCGCTCTACGTATCAGTCTGGACTCCAAGTCATCCACAGTCATTCATCCAGTCAAATCCAAATCCACTCAGGAGAACGGCGAAAATTTATTTTTAAATGTATTTAAACTCTGCTAGTGCATACTCCTGTTCTTGTTTAATTGTTGTTATTGATTCTATTTCTGCAATAACTTATGTCTGTGTTTATTCTATGAACGTTAACATTACTGCTCGTTGCTTCGGGAGCTGCCATTACTCTTTATCCAGCAGCGTGGAGCTAGCAGCTAGCAGTGGACCTAGCAGCTAGCAGTGGAGCTAGCAGCTGAAAGTAGTTGCCCTTAAGTAGTAACAACTAGGGTACAACCAAGGGCGTCAAGTCAGTATGGCAAGATACGGCAGCCGCCATACCTTGGCTTCTGGCCAAAAAAAAAGAAAAAAATTCGCTCCCAAATGCTCCCAACATTATTATCCCGTACCTTATTTTGTAGTACACTCCTCCACCACCCAGCTAGATGGCGCTGTAGTTGAACGGGGGATCGAGGTTGCGGCTCTGGCTACTTCCTGCTGCTAATTCCTCAAACAAGTTGTAAACACAACCACAAACAGCAGACGGCAGCATGTCCGTCATTCTCACTAATTCAGGTGGGTAAAACACACTGTATAAATGCCATACCACTGTTTATTCAAATGTAACATATTCATGAACAAGTGTATCTCATGCCGTGTCAATACAAACATGTTCTATATATTATTTTAGTGGAAAAACCAGACTTAATGTCACCCGCGATTGTGAAGTAAGCCAGCTAAGTATTTAACACTGCCAGGAATGCAAACTAGTCACCTTTAGGTGACAGACCCCTTTTTCATTCCAAAATAGGACACTCAAAGTGAATGGTTTTTGAGTGGTTTTATGTCTGCCACCGTAGCCCTGCAGTGCCCTGCTGTCACCTTTTTCACTGTCCATGCGTCTGCATCCCTGCAGTGCACATTTGTTCAGCATTCATAAAATGCACTTGTTATATGTTAGTTTTACAGTGACTGGAATAAAGAAAATATGTTTACTACTTATCCTGTAGTTGTCAGTTAACGTTATAAGGTTGACATTATGTCATATAAATTAATTGCATAGAAACAACTCATGAAAATTGACTATTGCACAACTGATTTCACACACAAAAATCAAACACCCCCCCTAAACCGCCCCACTGCTGACCTTGCCATACCTTGGCCTTTACTGAACTGACACCACTGGGTACAGTACAACCTTGCTACAGTGACGATTTCAGCTAAAAACAGGGTGTACTGTAAATTACATCTTTTCAACTCAACTTGGCATCTCAGGGCTTGTGGAGACTTGCATTATGCCAGGAGAGCAGTATGGAAGCATTTTATGTAGTCTATTTTTCTGGGGTTTTTTTTACGTTTTTGCTCATGGCCCCCTTCACACTCAGCAGACAGCTCTCTGTGCCTGCCACAGCTGGAGCGCAGTTCTCCTATCTCGGTGCGCGATGTGTCCAGAGTGCTTTACCCAGTACACTGACTGTATGAGAGTACCTCATAGGACCGCACTTCAAACAAACTGAACTATCCCTTTAAGCTCACTAGTCAGATTATTGCAATCCATATACACAGTCATGATGAGACGTTTAGAGACAACTGCAGATGCACCCAAACACAGACACACACACACAGACACACACACACACACACACACACACACGTGCGCCCTACATGTACCTGCTCGCTGTAGGTCTGTCAAGCAGGAGGGAGAGTAGTTAAGTGAAACGTGTTGAGCCCTCTCAGGTAATTACATCTCCATGCTAATGTCTAATTAGACAGCTCCGAGGGGACTCATCTACACTGCACTAATTAATGCAGTCAATCCACAACTTACATGCACGCACGCACGCACGCACACACACGCACACACACACACACACACACACGCACGTACAAGGACAAACGCACACACAAGCACACATGCAAAGACGCACTCCACCCTATCGACCCACATTACATAGAAGGTGGACATGCATGTGTTGTTTATGTGTGGATGAAATCAATCACGTCCTCATGTTCTGCTGCTACCTGTGTGTGTGCGTGTGCGTGTGTGTGTGTGTGTGTGTGTGTGTGCGCGCGTGTGTGTGTGTGTGTGCGTGTGCGTGTGTGTGTGTGTGTGCGTGCGTGCGTGTGTGCGTGTTAGGGGATGCAGATTTGTCCAAGTCGACCTTTCTACCAATAAAGTCGAGTCGATGTCAAACGAGAGAGAGAGAGAGAGAGAGAGAGAGAGAGAGAAGTCACTGAGTTGAGCAGCCCGTGATGCAGGAGGAATAATATATATATATTACGGCTGTCAAACGATTCATTTTCTTAATCGCGATTTAATCTTGCGATTAACTATAGTTAATCGCGATTAATCGCATCTTTGTATCGCATGTTTAAAATGCTATTATTTTGCATTTCAAACCATTTTTAATTAGATATTAATCATTCTTACCAGTGTGTCGTGATTGGGAATCAAATTAATGCAAATAAATGTACTTTGTGATCTTGAATTTTAGATTCATTTTCAATTCAATAGAAGTGCAATGTAGACAGGAGGTAACAATGTCTACAAAATATATCTTGAACAGAAAATAAATGCACAATTGTAAACAGTGCAGTACACGCTCCAGAATCGATACTT
>NC_139624.1:26730033-26752533 GCF_964638095.1 Poromitra crassiceps | reverse complement strand
CACACACACACAGATGTAGACGAATGGTGTTGTATACTAATTGAGAGCATGGCGGGGCAGCAGGTACACTTCAAAGTAAAGCTGTGTGAGCCTCTTATCTCCACAGAATGCTTTGTTAGCAGAGACGACTGCTGTTCACAAGACACTGTTTGTTTTTGAAGAGTTATGCAACCTTACACTCAAGTGTCCGGATTGAACCTATTCACCTCTGACCACATCTGTCCACGTGTGTGTGTGTGTGTGTGTGTGTGTGTGTGTGTGTGTGTGTGTGTGTGTGTGTGTGTGTGTGTGTGTGTGTGTGTGTGTGTGTGTGCGTGCGTGCGTGCGTGCGTGCGTGCAAAGATGACGAACATGTAAGACCTACAGTACAGCGCCAGGGGAACCTCTCCAACTTTCTCTGTTTGTATATCCATCGGAGCCCAACATGCAGAAATGTGCTCGCTAATTACAACCATATAATTTAAATGAACGATCTTAATTATGCTAATTAGACTGCTAACTTCCTCTCAGATGCCTACACAAACAAAGGCGACGGTATCGGACTTTGCGGCGTGTTAACGAGCTCGTCAAGTTATCTGAGACACGCTAATTGCTCTGCGGGACTCCTCTCTGTCTGGAGGAAGAGGTTCTTCAAAAAAACAAGGGCTGTCACTGCCCCCCCCCCCCCCCCCCCCCCCACATGCACGCACACAGTCCCTCTCCTGAATATTAACCTCTGTCTGTCTGTCTGTCTGTGTGTATCAGATAGACTGGTGAGAGCCACAGCAAGGGGCCATGCAGAACGCTGAGCCTGAAGACAGGTTCTCATGGAGGAGCCTGAAGACAGGTGAGAGGGAGGGTGCAGCGGGGGAGATAAACCAGACAGGTGAGAGGAGGGAGGCGCGGGGGAGATAAACCAGATAAGGAAGGCAGGAAATAGTGTTTGGTCAATCCACATATCAGTCGTGCATTTGAACTCTACAGAAAAAAGTGAATTGATTCAGAAATATAACATCGGAAGTCACACCGGTCCATGTGTCACATGGACCGGACCGGTGTGGCTTACAAACACAAAGCGAGCTGGTCCAGGCTCTCACTCATAGAGAAGAGTAGGGCTGTCACTTTTTATTCGAAATTCAAATTTAACTTAGAATGTGGGGGAAGAGGGGCATGTTCGAATGTAATTTGCCATGTTCGAATTATTAGTGATGTCACTGGTCCACACTTGAACACTCAATAACTGTCAAATTAAATGACAGACTTCAAAACAGTTTACAGTTTTCTGATATACTACTGATGTTCTAATGATACAAAGCTGGTTGAAAATGGGCAGAGTGTTCCTTTAAGCATCTGCATCGTTAGACTGTCCTACACAAAAGTATCGAAACAGATTTTCGATCGGTCAAAAATTGAGCCCACAGTGCATCAAAACGTTGAATTCTGGCCCCGTGTATAGCCTAATTGCCTTAATTACCTATGGCGATTAGGTTGTATTTGTGATGTCATCAGTCAGTCAAGCAATTGTGATGTCATCACTGATGTCACTCGAGCAATTGTGATGTCGTAATAGCTCAAAGTAGAGGTCTTCACGGGTCCAAAATCACGGACCCGGACCCTAATGGACCCGGGGAATTTGTGCCCGAACCCGTAATGGACCCGTCTATTATTAAACATCTGAGACCCGGCCCCGTACAGATCCGAGAAATACAGAGGCAGCGACTAGTGGTGTCGACGTCAAAGTTGCTTGTTAACTGCTACAAGTTGTATATCAAATGAAACTTTGTGCATCTTAACGTTATAGCATTCTCACCTGGTTGCTGCTGCCTAACGCTAGTTAGATAGTACAGTGGCAGTCTCTCTATGCTACCGCCGTTCCTTCGCCCAAAAACACACACAACAGCGCTAGAAACAATCACATACATGTTGTGACTTGTGTACTCACCATGCGATCATCGAATAATAATCCAAAAGTACGGGAAACAGTCATCTTCAATTAAATCCATAGCGAGAGGAGCCAGCAAGAGGGTTACTTCTCTGCAACGAAAATCACTTCCTCGTTTGCCTGAGGCGCATGTGTGCGCATGTGTACGCATGTGGTGGTCACATGCGCCTCATGTAAACGAGGAAGTAATTTTCATTGCAGATGGGAACGCTCTTTGCTAGTTATTTTCTCTATGGATTTACTTGTAGTTTGTGACAAGCCTCACGTGTGCTATTTTGATGCATTCTCTCGTGATCAGCGCTGATCGCCGGGTCCACTCGGATCTTATTGGACCCGGCATTTCACTGTCAGAGCCCCGAGACCCGTGACAATCGCTACCAGAACCGACCCAGACCCGGAGGCACTTCTTTTGAATGGACCCAGACCCGGCCGGGTCCGGGTCGGAACCTCGGGTATTCGGGGGGTCGGGCATACCCGAAGACCTCTAGCTCAAAGCCTTGAGACTTGCCCGGCCACGACCCATTGCTGTGCAGCAGCTATAAAAAAAAAAAAAAAAAAAAAAAAAAAATTTTTTTATTAACCAAATTAACCAACTGCTGCTTGCTGGTAATGTTAACCCCATGTCAGAAAAAGTCTCCAGATTTGTCGCGTTAGTCTCTTCTGAGAAAGATTGTCTCCAAGGTCTGAAAAGTTGTCTCGAGTTGGATGCAGCCAAGTTTGTGAGGCAGTGTTGTGACTGTGAGCGTCCAAGCTAACACAGCAGCAGAGAGGAGCTGACTGACTGGACCATGAGGGCAGCTGAGGATTTTTTTTTAATATTCTTTGAATATTTTATATTATATTATATATATTTATACGATGTAACCGGCAGGCGTGGACTGCATAATCGGGCACGTCGGGCCGATGCCCGGTGGCCTGGCCTGCAAAAAAAACAAAAACCCCAAAAACTTTGAATATATTCGAACATTTTGCGGGCAATTTGAAGTTCGTTCGAACTTTATTTTGGGAAAAAGTGACAGCCCTAGAGAAGAGTGAATCTGAGCTCAGGACTAAGACAATGTCATCTGCCTATCTTGGCAATGTGTTCAATTCTGTTTGGCTACTCTCCAAAAAATTTGCTTTAATCAACCACAGTTGCAGCAAACTCTAAAATTCATTATTTGTGAGTATTTACAGAAAGAAAGAAATGCACTTGGCAAACTTCTCATATCATCTTCTTGTCTTCTCTTGTATAAGGGAGTAAGTGGGTTCTGTCTGTCTGTCTGTCTGTCTCTCTGTCTGTTTCTCTGTCTGAGATTTTTGTGAGATTTGTCACAATGTCTATGACATCATCAGTGATGTCACTCAAGCACTCGATGATGTCATCAGTGATGGCAATTGTGATGTCACTGATGATGTCAGAATGTCTATGAGATGCGAAGTTGAGCAATTGTGCGCTGAGTGATGTTACTCGAGCGCTCCATGATGTGATCAGTGATGGTCACTCGAGCAATTGTGATGTCACTGATGATGTCACAGTGTCTATGACATCATCAGCCATGTGCGGACTCTACTTTTCTCTCACTACTGATCAATCACTGACGTCATCAGTGATGCGAAGTTGGGCAAATCATGTGATCAGTGATGGTAACTCGCGAATTGTGATGTCATCAATGAGTGATGCCATCAGCCCGAGCTATGCGAGGCCGCGCCTTGCGAGCTGCAGGGCGGGCGAGGCCCCATAATGCACCTAAACTAACAGGCGCTTTATCTACAGCAGTGGACACACTTTACAGCAGGGGTCTTCAACCTTTTTCAGCCGAAGGACCCCTTGGTTGATAGAGAAACAGAGCAGGGGCCCCCTACAATTTAAAATAAATAAATAAATACATATTTTTTGTCTAAACTGCATCCGTATTATAAAAGGGAGCATGTGGGCAATCTCTGTTCTCTCTGTTATCCCACTCACTGATGATGTCATAAGTAATGTCATCAGTGATGTCACTTGAGCAATTGTGCATCTCTGTTTAAATTGTTGTCTCACTGATTATGTCATCAGTGATGTCATAAATCACTGATGATTAGGGCATGCCTTAAATATACCTACAAAAAATAAGCCAAACGATTTAAAAAGAGAATGTAAGTTATTTTCTGCATACCTGACACGTTTCTGAAGAGATAAACATCTTCACAAGCGTTTGTCAGATCTCTGCTCCAAATGAGGCCGTTAATGTGAATACTCCGCTCAAAGCCAGACTAGATAATTATCACTTTTTGTTGCTTATTATTTGTGGTATCATGAGGAAGTGGAGCTGCTGCTGAGATTGGCAAAATATCAAAAAAGGGAAAAATTGTGTGTGTGTGTGTGTGTGTGTGTGTGTGTGTGTGTGTGCGCGCGTGCGTGCGTGCGTGTGTGTGTGTGTGGGAGAAAGAGTTTGACATTGTTATTGAGAGACTTTATGGACTGACCAGCATTAACTTGTGTAGCGAACGCAACTGTGTGGGCTATGTTGCCGATCAGAGTTGCCCAAAACGTTACTCTGTGCATCACTACCACCTGCTGTCTAGCTCTTTCTCCTCCCTCCCTCCATCTTCCTTCCTCTCTCCCTCTCTCTCTCTATGGCTGCGTTCTTATCTGCTAGTAGTTCCCTTTCGTAGTGGACTGCACAGGGTATTCAGCCATGTTAAGGAATATGGCGCAATACCCTGTGCAGTCCACTTCGCTGGGAACTACTAGCCGATCAGAACACAGCCTGTCTGTCTGTCTGTCTGTCTGTTTGTCTGTCTGTCTGTCTGTCTGTTTCTCTGTCTATCTGCCTGCCTGTCTGTCTGTCTGTCGCTCTGTCTATCTGCCTGCCTGTCTGTCTGTCTCTCTGTCTATCTGCCTGCCTGTCTGTCTGTCTATCTATCTGCCTGCCTGTCTGTCTGTCTGTCTCTCTGTCTATCTGCCTGTCTGTCTGTCTGTCTCTCTGTCTCTCTGCCTGTCTGTCTGTCTGTCTCTGTCTATCTGCCTGCCTGTCTGTCTGTCTGTCTCTCTGTCTATCTGCCTGCCTGTCGGTCTGTCTCTCTGTCTATCTGCATGCCTGTCTATCTGCCTACCTGTCTGTCTATCTGCCTGTCTATCTGCCTGCCTCTGTCTATCTGCCTGCCTGTCTGTCTGTCTGTCTGTCTCTCTGTCTATCTGCCTGCCTGTCTGTCTGTCTCTCTGTCTATCTGCCTGCCTGTCTATCTGCCTACCTGTCTGTCTGTCTCTCTGTCTATCTGCCTGCCTGTCTGTCTGTCTGTCTGTCTGTCTGTCTGTCTGTCTCTCTGTCTATCTGCCTGCCTGTCTGTCTGTCTGTCTCTCTGTCTATCTGCCTGCCTGCCTGTCTGTCTGTCTCTCTGTCTATCTGCCTGCATGCTTCCTCCGAGACATGGGCAGTAGCCAGCCGCTTCTTTTCACCTGACAGGGGAAGCTTCACCAGTAGGACATAGCACATGGGAGGATCACGCTATTCCAACAAGTTCCCCTCCCTCCGAGCAGGTGCCAGAGGAGCGACCAGAGGAGGCACCACTTCAGCGACCAGGATATTGCATGTTTTTGGTAAGGGGTTCCTCCCCAAGGGGCACGGGGAGAACATGCAAACTCCACACAGAAAGGCCCTTTTGATGACCCCACCCGGGTGGTGGGCACTCGAGGACATGCGGACGGGCACGCACTCCTTCAGTGCTCACAGCGTCCCAGGTGGAAATCGAACCCAGGACCTTCTAGCTGTGAGGCGACAGCTCTACCACTGAGCCACCATGCCCCCCTCGGATGTTGCGCTCGATTTCTAGGCTCGTCCGTCCTTCAGCTCGCCAGGCTGGCCCTGCAGCTCGCATTCGCAGCTCGGCCGCTGCGCAGCCTTGCCCGGAGCTCGGCTGCTGTGTGGCCAATGAGACCAGCATCACTAGTCGTGTTTCCATTACTCTCAGAAATGCGCAAAATCTATATATCGCAATAGAAAGTGGGTAATGGAAACACGTAAATTTCGAAAAACCTCCCAAATATCGCAAAAAGTTTTTGCGCTCTCATGAGGTGGTTTTTCAGACGTGTCGATATAGCAGTTTATCGCAAAAGTGTAATGGAAACACATTTTTCGCATTTGCATGTCATGTGACCCATCTTCCCCTTTGGAAACGGAGCGGAAAATGAAAGGAAAATGAGGGAGAAAGGGTTCGCCGTGGCAAAACCTCCGCAGCAAGTGGAAAACTTTTAAGCAACGCTACCTAGCAGAAAGACGAGTGTTGTGCAAAAGCGGAGCTGGGGAATATAGATCATGTTTAATGACAGAAATCGGTCCATGGTGACAGGCTGCCTGTCTGTGTGCGCGCAGTTGTAGGCTACCTTTTTTCCTCTGCCTCTCGCGCTCACTGCATTCACTGCAGCCAGCAATATGTTGACACTAATTTTCTTTTGAATTGATAATCAGGCTCGTTTATATGCGTTGTAACTTCATGTTGTGATTTGCATTGAGCATGCAGGGGACGGGATTTGGGGCAGATCCCCGTGCGTAATCACTGTGGCAGCTGCTGCAACGGGGAATTTCGTTCAGGTGTGTGCGCCGTCACTCAAACTTAACTTCAATGGAAACGCCTACAAGTCGCAATTGTACATTGTCGAAATTGTAGAAATATCGCAATTATTTTGCGAAAAACTGTAATGGAAACACAGCTAGAGATGATGTCAGATTTATGACATCACTGATGATGTCACAGTGGGATTTATGACATCACTGATAATACCACAGTGGGATTTCATCGGTGGGATTTATGAGGGATGTATGACATCACTGATGATGTCACAGTGGGATTTATGACATCGCTGATGATGTCACAGTGGGATTTATGACATCACTGATGATGTCACAGTGGCTCTCCACTGCTCTCCTCTCTGCCTCTTCTCCTCTGCTCTCTCCTCCTCTCCTTTGCTCTCCTCTTCTTCTCTCCTCTGCTATCCTACTCCGCTCTCCTCTGATCTCCTCTGCTCTCTCCTCTCCTCTCCTCTCCTCTGATGTCCTCTCCTCTGCTCTCCTCTGATCTCTCCTATCCCCTGCTCTCCTCTCCTCTCCTCTGCTCTCCTCTGATCTCCTCTCCTCTGCTCTCCTCTGATCTCCTCTCCTCTGATCTCCTCTCCTCTGCTCTCCTCTCCTCTCCTCTGCTCTCCTCTCCTCTGCTCTCCTCTCTTCTGATCTCCTCTCCTCTGCTCTCCTCTCCTCTGCTCTCCTCTCTTCTGATCTCCTCTCCTCTGATCTCCTCTCTTCTGCTCTCCTCTCCTCTGCTCTCCTCTCCTCTGCTCTCCTCTCTTCTGATCTCCTCTGATCTCCTCTCCTCTGCTCTCCTCTCCTCTGCTCTCCTCTGCTCTCCTCTCTTCTGATCTCCTCTCCTCTGATCTCCTCTCCTCTCCTCTCTTCTGATCTCCTCTCCTCTGCTCTCCTCTGATCTCCTCTGATCTCCTCTGCTCTCCTCTGATCTGCTCTCCTCTGATCTCTCCTCCTCTCCTCTCCTCTCCTCTCCTCTCCTCTCCTCTCCTCTGCTCTGATCTCCTCTCCTCTGCTCTCCTCTGATATCCTCTCCTCTGCTCTCCTCTCCTCTGATCTCCTCTCCTCTGATCTTCTCTCCTCTCCTCTCCTCTCCTCTCCTCTCCTCTCCTCTCCTCTCCTCTGATCTCCTCTGATCTCCTCTCCTCTGCTCTCCTCTGCTCTCCTCTCTTCTGATCTCCTCTCCTCTGATCTCCTCTCCTCTCCTCTGATCTCCTCTGATCTCCTCTCCTCTGCTCTCCTCTGCTCTCCTCTCTTCTCCTCTGCTCTCCTCTCCTCTGATCTCCTCTGCTCTGCTCTCCTCTGCTCTCCTCTCCTCTGCTCTCTTCTGCTCTCCTCTGATCTCCTCTCCTCTCCTCTGATCTCCTCTGATCTGCTCTCCTCTGATCTCCTCTGATCTGCTCTCCTCTGCTCTCCACTACTCCGCTCTCCTCTGATCTCTCCTCTCCTCTGATCTCCTCTGCTCTCCTCTCCTCTGCTCTCCTCTGATCTCTCCTCTGATCTCCTCTCCTCTCCTCTGATCTCTGCTCTGCTCTGCTCTCCTCTGCTCTGCTCTCCTCTGATCTCCTCTCCTCTCCTCTGCTCTCCTCTGATCTCCTCTCCTCTCCTCTGATCTCTCCTCTGCTCTCCTCTGATCTCCTCTGCTCTCTGATCTCCTCTCCTCTGCTCTCCTCTACTCTCCTCTGATCTCCTCTCCTCTGCTCTCCTCTGATCTCCTCTCCTCTCCTCTGATCTCCTCTGCTCTCTGATCTCCTCTCCTCTGCTCTCCTCTACTCTCCTCTGATCTCCTCTCCTCTGCTCTCCTCTGATCTCCTCTCCTCTCCTCTGATCTCTCCTCTGCTCTCCTCTGATCTCCTCTGCTCTCTGATCTGCTCTCCTCTACTCTCCTCTGATCTCCTCTCCTCTGCTCTCCTCTGATCTCCTCTCCTCTCCTCTGATCTCCTCTGCTCTCCTCTCCTCTGCTCTCTGCTCTCCTCTCCTCTGCTCTGCTCTCCTCTCCTCTGCTCTCCTCTCCTCTGATCTCCTCTCCTCTGCTCTCCTCTACTCCGCTCTCCTCTGCTCTCTCCTCCTCTCCTCTGCTCTCCTCTCTGCTCTCTCCTCCTCTCCTCTGCTCTCCTCTACTCCGCTCTCCTCTCACCTCTGCTCTCTCCTCTCCTCTCCTCTCCTCTCCTCTGATCTCCTGCTCTCTCCTCTCCTCTGCTCTCCTCCTCTCTGCTCTCTCCTCCTCTCCTCTGCTCTCCTCTGATCTCCTCCTCTCTGCTCTCTCCTCCTCTCCTCCTCTCTGCTCTCCTCTCCTCGGTCTGTCTCTGTTCAATATGCGGTGCTGCTGAGAGGGCATCATTACGGAGCCTGTATTTGAGTCATTTTGATTTAAGCAGCCAGACAATGGCCTGTTGATTGAAGCAACCAGAAGGCAGACAATAGGGTTCTGTGCCACATAATGCGCCACCATTTTTTCTGAGCTCCCCGCTTTGAGAAAAGGGCCCCGGCTCTCCATTGTGCCTCTCCCGGAGGGGAGAAATGGTGCTTAGGGAGGAGGAATATTTCCCCGTGGTATGTCATTATTTTGCAAATTTCTATTATCTCATCATGTTGTCTTCATTGTAATTGCAGCTAATTAGGAGGCTAGTTAGGAGGCCGGGCTTTGAGGCTAGCTCGGCTGCTGAAAGGAGCCCAGCGATTACGGCCCCGACAAGAGAGGAAGCGGGAGAAAAGGGGAGATGAATGCTGTTACCCGGGAGACACCGGCTTCCATCTGGGGGGAACAATGCACTTTTGTTTTTCTCCCCGATCCTGCTCACATCAACAGAATGGGCTCGCTCAGCTCGCCGACAATGCCCAATTCTGTCTTACCGACCGGAGCTCGGGCGAAACGAACCCCCCCCCCCCCCCCCCTCTCGCCCCTTCTCACCTACCCCTCGCCCCCCCTCCTGCCCCGGTCACTCTACCTCTGAGCTCTCCCCCTCCTTCCCTCCCTCCCTCCCTCCCTCCCTCCGCTCTGTCATATTCGCCACCTTGCCCTCCGTTCAGCGGGCCCTGACTAAAAAGCTTAGCGACCTCAGCGAGCCGGCCAGCGCCAGTGACTGAGAGCTCTCACACACCCCCAACAGCAGATGAAAGCGGTGTGCGGTGTGCGCGTGCACTCGTGCGTTTGTGTATGTGCGTGCGTGAATGTGTGTGTGTGTAAGTGTGTGTGTGTGTGTGTGTGTGTGTGTGTGTGTGTGTGCGGGGAGTTCCCAGGTTGCGGGAGGTCGTGCCCTTGTCACACACACAGCCGCAAGGTTTTCACTCCCCAATCCCTGCCGAGCGCCAAAGCACTTAATGAAATAATATAGTCTGTCTCTCGTTCTCTTTCTTCCTCCTCCCTCGCCCACCTCACCTCCCGCCCCCACCTCACCGGGCTGGGGGCGGGCCCCTTGTCTCAGAGCAGGGGCCCCGGGGCCCCTAGACACCTTCTGTGGAAAGAGAAGGTGGGGGTACAATGAGAGAGGGAGCCTGGGTTGGTACAGTACAAACACACACAGCACAGGCAGGCTGGAGAAATGAAAGGCCTTTGTCTGCCTTTGTCAGGGGGAAAAGGACACTGAGAAAGAGGGCGAGCGAGGGGTTATGGATAGAGAGAGACAAAGGGAAATAGACAGAGAGAGAGAGAGAGAGAGAGAGAGAGAGACAGAGAGAGAGACAGAGAGAGAGAGAGAGAGAGAGAGAGAGAGCAGACTGTGGATCACATGGCTCAGAGCATTGTGGTCCTGAGTGAGAAAGGTTTGGAGCAGAGCATCTCTCCATCTGGTCGAAACCAAGGATACTAATAAAGAAGGATAAGACATCACTCATGTCACATCTTTTGAATTTGGCATTGGGGCCAGACTTTGGTGCCGGTTCTATTGAAGTGAATGGGGCGGGCAGGTTAAGCCCCGTTACTGTATATAAACCATCATATCTGTGTTGTTTCACCTTGGATTGAGAAATCCTTCAACCAGATTAAAGAAAACACATCAAGTGATGTTGACTGATGCCGCGTTCGGGCTTATATCATGATGCAGTTAGCTAGCTAGCTCTATTTTGGACCAAACAGGCGCATGAGTTGAGCTATATGCAGCTGCTGGACAGAGCCATGATCTGTTTGGAGACCAATAATAAGGAAAACTAACACTCACATTTACATTAAAAACATCAGTGAACATCATGTAATGTCTTTTCTTTAATCTGGAGGAAATATTTTCCAATCAAAGGTGAAACGACACAGATATGATGGTTTATAGTGGGACTTGATGCTCAATGTTAAATACGGATACGCATATGGGCGAAGCCTTCTGTCCGTACTCCGTGCGTTGATTTCATACATAATTCTGCACGTTCTCTGAAAGCTTACGGATACGGATGAAACGGAGCAGTACCACACACACACACACACTCACACATTTGATTGACTGCCCACTAGTGGATGCATTGCTTAGCATGATAACAATGTGAAAGATGCACGGAAGTATGTGGGCAGTGACGTTTACATCGTTTGAAACAAACACATTTATTTTCGGACGAAAATGGAGCATAAAATGTGCTCTTACCCTGTCCACCCGATTCACCTCAATAGAACTGGCCCCGATGCAAAATTCGAACGCTGTGAGGTGAGTGATGTCCTATCCTTCTTTTTAGCATCCTTGGTCGAAACCAGGAAGAGAGAGACGGAAAGAAAAACAGACAGACCGACAGAGAGAGAGAGAGAGAATGAGAGGAAGTATTGAGTAAGTGCCAGCGACATCTGCTCCCGTGGGCACAACAATAAACTCCCTCTATATCAGCCTCTCACTATACTGTATGCTGGCACACTGGCTGACAATGCAGTGCGCTCTCTATGGCACAACTGAATGTGTGAGTATATATGAACAATGCTGTTACACTCATGAAGTCTGCCCACAGATGTGTTCACCTACACAACATCTCAATTAGCTCAATGCATAGAAATGTTGTTTGTTTTTGTTCAGTTGTCATATTTTGCCATATTTCTCCAAGTGACATTTGTCTTTGCCACTGAAAACACCCAAAAAGATGTTTCAGGGTTAAATCATGTGCACCTGGTACCTCTGAAGTTCAGAGTTAAACCATGTGTGCCTAGAAGTAATAATCGTGGTACTATATAAATCTGGTCCCTCTGAAGTTCAGAGTTAAACCATGTGTAGCCTAATACATAGAAGTAGTAATTGTGGTACCATGTAATACCTGGTGGTTCCAAACAGGAGCATTGGGTTCTGCCAACAGGTCCTCAGCAGTGTGTCAGAATATGCCTGTTTGTCACAGCCCCTCTGCGTCATTTGGATGTGGTACCCTTTCATGTGGGCAATAACAATGCTGGGGGGGGGGGGGGGCATGACAAATCCACGCTTAGAGAGGCAAAGTGACCGCCTACTTCCTGCTTCAGCACTGTACCAGAGATTTTGATCCGCCATTTATTTTCCCATAGACATTTCATAAAATGCTTATAAAAATAGATTTACTTCATCAAACCAAACGGTTCCGCTTTATTTAGAATCGGGAGAGACCATCGAAGATTTCACTCAGACCAAAACTTAAAAAAAACATCGAAAACATATTTTCTTTAAATCCGTTTTTTTTGTTGACATTTTTGTCCAAGTGAAATGTTATGTGGTCTCTCCTGTTTCTAAATATATGTGAACCGTTTGGTTTGAACAAGTAAAACTATTTTTATAAGCGTTTTTACGAAATGTCTATAGGAAAATAAATGACGGATGAAAATCTCTGGTACAGTGCTGAAGCAGGAAGTAGGCGGTCACTTTGCCTCTCTATTTGGATGCACTTGGAGTGAGAGCGGGTTGGGTTCTGCTTCTTCAGTGCTTCCATTTTGTATATCTCCATTCATCAATGTGCTTCTCATTCGTCACATTTTTGTTTTCATGTGATCATTAGTTTAGTGTTGCACGGTATTGAAGGGAAGGTTCAGAAGTCATTACCGCTACAGTTAAATCCACAACATAATGTAAATATGGGTAGTAGCTGTTTCTTTAGTGATGAATCAAAACTGTGTGCTTCTGATGTGGTGCCATACATATGAGGATGGTTCAATGGAGATCCTATGTAGGATCTTAACATGGTTCTATATGGCGCCCAAACACAGTTCCCTTGTGATTATGCGCCAGAGCAACACTTTTTAGTGCAAGCACTTTTTAGTACAATTACACAACTTTTCCCCCTTTGATTACATACAATGAAAGAAATCTGTGTTGAAATCGTGGCCGCCACCCCCACCCCCACCCGCACCCCCACCGCTTATTCGGAAAACTTGCCTTTTGTACTCCACAAATGCTGCATACTGTATATATGTTTTTCTGATAAGTCTTTTTTGGCCTGGAACCTAATATTGATGTTTTTGATTGGCTGAGAGGTGATTGAAGAGGAAAGGATTCATTTTCTTTCCCAGCAGGCTTTTGAAAAGTTGGAGCCGCATGTTGGGGAAGTTATATGTACCTGCATCTGAAAAAAAACAGCACCGGCAACAAAACTTTAATCAAACGCCTCCAAATCCAAACGGCTTCTGAGAGCGCGCAGACAAGGTAATCTGTGTTGTTTAGGGAGCAGCGCGCGCCCCTCACGCCGTTTATCTTTGCGGGGGAAAATGTTCTCCCTGTTGCGTTGAACGTGTAGTCAAAGTGGAGAGGGCGAAACGCTACTCTCTAATTTGGCATGTCATCTCTCTCCAAATCACTTCAAACACCAGGGCCCGTGTGCCAACCATTTCCTCCCTTTTTCTCCTCGCCTTTCTTTCCTCTCCCTTCTTTCTTTTCCGCCTTTTCTTGTTCGCTGAGTTGTCGCCGTCGATCGGCGCCAGGAAATCGCGGGCATCTAAACAGCAGCGCACAATGTCGTAAAAAGGCTCTAGAGTTTTACTTTCAGATGTCTCTCCAATAGCACACATCTGCTACGTGCCGTGCATCTGCTAGGCTCCCCCGTCTCACAGAGCCGCAGCGCTGATTGAACTGAAGACAGAGAACATCCTCATTACCGCAGGCCGCGAGCGAGCTGGCCTGCCCAACAGCCCCTTCTATGCATTCGCTCACTTAGCTGTAGCCTGGTGTAGCAGACACACACGCACGCACACAGGCGTGCGTACGCACATGCGCACACACGCACATACACACACACACACACACACACACACACACACACACACACACACACACACACACACACACACACACACACAAAACACAAAACACAAAACACACACAAATGGTCACATTATGTACTGTAGACGTTAGGGGTGGGGGCAGGAATCGATTCACTTAGATATATCGTGATTTTGTTTTTGCAGATTTTTTATACATCTCTTTCAATCCGAATCGATATAAAAAATAAGTTATATATTTTTATTTTTTTAATATATTTTTGGAAAAATATCACAGTAAGCAGGTTTAGATATTGAAGAACCCACTCAATATAACAAACAACAGTTTTAGGATCACTAAAAAAATGTTTTGTATTGCTTTAATAGTTTATTTTTAGAGCAAACCAGGCTTGTTTGTGTCTGTTTGGGTGGGGTGGATTTAGCATATTTTGTTACATTGGCTGTTGTTTCACAGTTTCGGCCAATCAACTGCTTTTATTTTTGTTGATGATGGGGCTGATTGGCTGACAGCTATTTGAATGGGTGGGCCATTACATACCTGCCTGCCAGCGACCTGGCAGGCAGAACTGCTGCTGAAGTAAATCTCAGAAAGACTGACTGATTTTTTTCCCATGGTTGAAAAAAACAAATGAAATATCAAATCACAATACTTAATAATCACAAAACATATCGGCACCCAAGTATCATGATAGTATCGAATCGGGAGATAAGCATAATCGTCTCAGCCATAGTAGAGGTACATAAACAACATGTACACACACACACACACACACACACACACACACACACACACACACCCACATGCGTACATGTTCCTTCAGCAGCCATTGTCGCCATGACACGCTGACAATGGCATTACTATTGTCTGAATGCCTGAGACATTGGGAGGTAGACCATCTGCTCTCCGCTCTGCATGCTGGTCCAGATATACCAGCAGCATTTGGTCCAACTGCTTGTTATGGATTGTTCTTCAGCCAGCACCCTATCTCAATGGAATTTATGGAATTTACAACGGGACATTTGCTCCCTGCCCCCCCAATTCCCATGTCATAATACAACGTTGTAATGGTAAATGGTCCCAAAAAAGGACAAATTGTATACTGTCAAAATCCCATTACTTTTCCTTCCTGAAAGTGTGTATTTTTAGTGGTTGCTTCATGGTGTAGCAGTAAGTCTACATAAAAAAATATCCAACCAACAATATACCATCACAGATTTTTGAACAATCCCCCTTTCCTCCACTGCCATTGTATAATACAACTGCCTTTCCTTCCCCAACGAATAATGTACGATTATCCCCTCAGTTTACACTGTAAAATACTGTACGCTTATCCCCTCAGTTTACACTGTAAAATACTGTATGCTTATCCCCTCAGTTTACACTGTAAAATACTGTATGCTTATCCCCTCAGTTTACACTGTAAAATACTGTATGCTCATCCCCTCAGTTTACACTGTAAAATACTGTATGCGTATCCCCTCAGTTTACACTGTAAAATACTGTATGCTTATCCCCTCAGTTTACACTGTAAAATACTGTACGCTTATCCCCTCATTTTACACTGTAAAATACTGTACGCTTATCCCCTCAATTTACACTGTAAAATACTGTACGCTTATCCCCTCAATTTACACTGTAAAATACTGTACGCTTATCCCCTCAATTTACACTGTAAAATACTGTATGCGTATCCCCTCAGTTTACACTGTAGAATACTGTACGCTTATCCTGTTATGCTGTGAGTGTGTGTTTGGACCCAGGCGCAGAGACAACAGAGTCGGGAATCAGATAAACATCAGATAAACACAGGAACAAATAAACAAGAAACTGCAATAAAGCTAAATCTAGCCTATACTTGGGTCGGACGGCCGACAAATAAACTAAGTCTTTAAGACAGAGTATTCACAAGGAAAGTCCAGGGAAAAGTCCACTGAAGTCCTCCAGTATATGATCTCGAATGGGAGTAGCCAGGACACAGCAACAGCCAGGCAACGGATCAGCACCGGAGTCTGCAAGCAGAAGGGGTTATATAGGCCCAATTCCAATTCGCCCCCTTACTGACTCACCCCCTTAGAGGCGCGTTCACGTGAAGGGAGTGAGGGTTTAGGGATGTCCCACGGTGAAATCGCAAAGTGAATGAGGGCTCGGAGTGAGCCCTTTCTGCCCCCTTACCGTAAGGGAGCAGCTGTGGCCACTTACTGAAAAAGGGAATTGCCCACAATGCATAGCGTTGTGACGTATAAAACGGGGTTACCGGGGAATTCCACAAATATCTGTAAAAATAAATAAAAGAACATACCCGCGAAACGAACGCGGGGTGCGCTGGAATGCCTAAATTGACAATGAAACATTACATTCATTCTAATCTGATTTCAGATTAGACAAAATATTATATCAGAGGAATGCAAGTAGTTATATTACACAATCCTAGTATGATCATCGATCATTTCAATTACAATTGCAATCCACAACTTTTTTGATGAATGAGAAATAGTTTTACCGAATCTTACAGTATTGACATTGTGTATAATGTTGGGTGACATGTCATTATTAAGCTTATTTTAATTATAATTACACAGTTATCAATTGCAGATTTTGCAGTAGGCTACATTTATTATTTTTAAATTACCTGTTGTCCACTCTGTAGAACCAGAGCCTGGATGAGAAGAGACTCATCAGGGAGTCTATCCCTCAAACACCTTCGGTGTCTTGACAATAAACAATACAGTATAACCTGCCAGATTCAACATCATCTTGTCAAGTGCAAAGGGCTCTGCTGTCCCAATCCTCCTATTCATCCAATGTGGATCCCTTCCACACTTGATGACTCAACCACTTTCCGCTGGCGGCCATTATAGGGAGTGAGGGTACAGGGCTTGAGTCTTTAGGGGGCGGATTGGAATTGGGCCATAGGCTGCCAGTCAGGTGCAGAAAATTACAGTAAATCAAGAGAATTATGTCATGGCCCTTCCTATAGGCTAGTCTCTCCCGCCGTTGTTATGAGTGCGGGATCCCCGTTCAGCACCATGGACGGCCCGGCGCGTCCTGGTTACCCGCGCTCTGGCCGGTTCAGCACCTCGGACAGCTCCTTGACCGCGGCCTGATGCAGGATCCCTGAGTCGTGCTCCCAAGGTTGTGTCATATCCCCTCAGTTTCCACGGTAAAATACTGTACGCTTATCCCCTCAGTTTACACTATAAAATACTGTACGCTTATCCCCTCAGTTTACACTATAAAATACTGTACGCTTATCCCCTCAGTTTACACTGTAAAATACTGTACGCTTATCCCCTCAGTTTACACTATAAAATACTGTACGCTTATCCCCTCAGTTTACACTATAAAATACTGTACGCTTATCCCCTCAGTTTACACTGTAAAATACTGTACGCTTATCCCCTCAGTTTACACTGTAAAATACTGTACGATTATCCCCTCAGTTTACACTGTAAAATACTGTATGCTTATCCCCTCAGTTTACACTGTAAAATACTGTACGCTTATCTCCTCAGTTTACACTATAAAATACTGTACGCTTATCCCCTCAGTTTACACTGTAAAATACTGTACGCTTATCCCCTCAGTTTACACTATAAAATACTGTACGCTTATCCCCTCAGTTTACACTATAAAATACTGTACGCTTATCCCCTCAGTTTACACTGTAAAATACTGTACGCTTATCTCCTCAGTTTACACTATAAAATACTGTACGCTTATCCCCTCAGTTTACACTATAAAATACTGTACGCTTATCCCCTCAGTTTACACTGTAAAATACTGTACGCTTATCTCCTCAGTTTACACTATAAAATACTGTACGCTTATCCCCTCAGTTTACACTGTAAAATACTGTACGCTTATCCCCTCAGTTTACACTGTAAAATACTGTACGATTATCCCCTCAGTTTACACTGTAAAATACTGTACGCTTATCCCCTCAGTTTACACTGTAAAATACTGTACGCTTATCCCCTCAGTTTACACTGTAAAATACTGTACGATTATCCCCTCAGTTTACACTGTAAAATACTGTACGCTTATCCCCTCAGTTTACACTGTAAAATACTGTACGATTATCCCCTCAGTTTACACTGTAAAATACTGTATGCTTATCCCCTCAGTTTACACTGTAAATGCCCTCTTTTCTCTCAGGGCTCAAGTACATAGTTGCTCGAAGCAAAGCGTTCAAGTCCACCTGCTACATTATACTGAGAGAGAATCACTATACTGTAGTGTAGGGTGACACTTTCTGGGGAGGAGGGGGGAGGAAACGGAGGAAGTTGTTGGCACAGGGCTTATCTTTAAAGCAAATTGGAGAGAGATGACATGAGAAAGTCCCACTGTGCCAAACTCAAAGTCTCCTCTCTGACCAGAGGAGAGAGTCAGCAAAAACAATCGCTTGACTTGGCTTCAAGTTCACGAGATTGTAGGGAAAAGTTTGAAAGACTTACAGCTCTTCCTAACATACAGTGAGCGAGCGATCTCAAAGATTTACAGCTCTTCCTAACATACAGTGAGCGAGCAAATAACTGTCCAGATAGACTACGAGCATTGACCAATGCTGGCCCACATGGAAAGAATCTATATGTACCCTATATGTTTTAATATAGGGCCACATATAGTTTTCCCATATATGGTGCATACATAAAATTGGCCGTTTTCCTATATTATATGTACATATATGTACCTATATGTATAGGTACATATATGTACCTATATGTACATATAATATAGGAAATCGGCCAATTTTATGTATGCACCATATATGGGAAACCTATATGTACATATATGTACCTATATGTAGGATTTTAAATAAAAAAAAATAGCAGCGCACACGGGATTCGAACCCCATTCTCCAAGGTTCAAGCCGTGCGCTCTAGTGCTGAGCTATACATTTTCTTATACTAACCAGAGAGCCGGGCACATTATATACTCTCTCGCACACAACGTAGACCACAACTGTCAGCGATCGGGAAGTTATTTTATGTGATGCGTACGATCGTAACAGACTAAAATGATGTTGTGTGTGTGTGTGCATCTATAGTCTGTAGGCTGTACGGCTTCAGAGGTTAACTTCATTTAACACCAGAGACTCAGGAGGTAGGCTACACAGAGCCTCGTATAGTCTGTTACAATAACATAGTGTGCCCACCTCGTTCCGCACTTGGTGCAGACCGGTGCAGACTTGCTTTGGTCTAGTCAGTCACAGCTAGTAAGTACTTGCGCATGCTCGTTGCTGCAGGAACTGAATTCATTATTTTATAGTATTGCGCTAAACTATTAACCATAGTTGTGTCCTGGAAGCTTTTTGCTGGCACCACATAGCCTATAGTCCCATATTTATGATATTTCATGTGACATAAAATGCGTTGAAATGTAGTTTTCGTGTAGATCAGATTTCAACTCTCAGTTACACAATAAAAGACAATAAAATGCCAATTCACACACTATCAATATTGTCTCTATTCCAAACTACAACAAATGTTTTAACAATATGATGAACCAAATTGTGTTTTTTTACACGGTTACGTTGTAACCGCATTTTAGCCGGTTGAAAAGAGGGTGAAATTAGGTCTTAGACGTTCAAACCCAATATCACCCAGATTTAAACTAAAAATCAACGTTGAAAAAACTTTTGTGCTCGCTGGGTATATATGGATTATGACACAGTGTATACAAACAGATTTGTAAATTACCTATATAGGAGGCATATACCTTGTATTGTGTACATATATGGCCTATATGTGGATATAAAGAAGTGAGACCTATATGACCTGTATTATGAACATATAGGGCCTTTATGTGTATATAAAGAAGCTATATAGGAGACATATATGCCCTGTATGTGCACATATAGTACCTATATGTGGATATAAAGAAGCTATAGGAGACCTATATGCCCGGTATATGCACTTATATGCACCTGAATCTGGCCTATATGCAACCTATATGCGGCATAAATGTGGCCTATATGCGCATATATGCACCTAAATCTGGCCTATATGCAACCTATATGCGGCATATATATGGCCTATATGCTCCTATATGCGCATATATGCACCTAAATCTGGCCTATATGCAACCTATATGCGGCATATATATGGCCTATATGCTCCTATATGCGCATATATGCACCTAAATCTGGCCTATATGCAACCTATATGCGGCATATATATGGCCTATATGCGCATATATGCACCTAAATCTGGCCTATATGCAACCTATATGCGGCATATATATGGCCTATATGCTCATATATGCTGCATATAGGTTGCATATAGGTTGCATATAGTTGCATATATGTTCATATAGATTCTTTCCATGTGGGGGGAAGTGCTAGGAGGACCCTCGTGTCCAAAAATGCCCCTATTTTGAAGGTGGAGTTGTGTGCGAAGCTTTGCAGAAATAGAGCCAGGGCGAGCGATTTCTCAAACAAGTGACACATCGCTCAGCCTGTTTCGCTGATGCATGGAGCAGGTTAGCACAGCTTCATTTGGAAAACCTGAAACTACAGTATCTGATGTTCGCTTGCTCGCTCAGTGGCATCGCGCCCTGTTAGGAATCGGTGTTATAAGTAAGTCGACTTTTCGTTTGCCATTTTTTAAGTGGTGAAGCCACTTCTGTAAGCATGTGCACACCGTGCTAGAGAGAGGGTGGCGGGGGAGAAGGGTCCGACCTGAGCAAACCTGCATCGCTTACTTCAAACCTTTAATTTTTCCTCATTTAACAATTGACAATAAGAGATTGTTTTTTTTCAGCTGACACTCGTACTTGGTGTGATTTATGAGTGAGGAGGGCGAGGAGGGCGGGGTCAATGTGTTGGTGTTAGACACTTTGATGCGTCACAAGGTAGCTGATGGAAAGACTGTAAAGAACATTTGGAGTGGCACCAAGCGTGGCCCATCAGATTCCAAGGGTAGTATTTGTCTCCGCCCCTGTCTTTGTTAACCGCTGTCATCACCTTTTTTCATGAACAAGCCCCCAGGAATAGCGCTGGGCTGTGAAGCCATTTGAACATGGTGGCGAAGCTCTGTATTGCAAGTCACGTGACGCCATGCAGCCCAGAAAGGAAAATTCCCATCCACTTGCATGGGGACCCCGGCAGCTGTTAAACCCAGGGGAATTTCTTCCGGGTGTCACTCAGAAGTATAAAACGACTCTTAATTATCAAATAATTTTTTATGGGGCATTTTTTCTTCAGAAGCCACTAAGAGCCGTATACGGGTGTATTTTCTGGGGCTGTTTCATGAACGCGCATCTTCGGTGGGAGACGTCATGGAATACGGCATGGCACACATGCGCACTTCGCCTTAGGCTGCATGGTCAGGAAGTAAAACCAGGAAGAACCCCCCCCCCCCCCCCCATGATGGCTTCATGCGCCAGTGAGCAGCCTCCGTCCGAATGCATGGGTGGACGTGGCTCGTCCCCTATCCAGTTATTTTAATACATCCATGATCATGAAGCATCAGTTTCCTCGTATGGACCACTGACCCCGCGCTCGACCCGGGCCACGGCTCTTCGCCCTCACCGACCGATGCCGCTGTGACGACTGGTAACCGTGGCAACCGTAGTGGCAGAACTTAATGGCTACATTTCCAGGCGTACATCGTCAATTACCAGACAAAGCCCTTCTGCGTCCTCCGCTCATGGCACAATGTCACCATTCAACGCATGCACTATCTCTTTGAAGTACAGTATCTCTGTAAAGACCATTCAACGCATGCACTATGTCTTTGAAGTAACAATATGTGCTTGCATTGTGGCAAGGCTTTTATTCATCGGCTCTGTAATGGGGACGCCATTCTTTTCACAACTCTGTTCTCATTATTATTATTAGCGCCTTGGGATAACTCTTGTTATGATTTGGCGCTATATAAATATAAATTTGATTGATTGTTTGATTATTGCGTCTTCAGGTGTTTTATGTAACCATGTTTTGGATTGTAGTGTTGTATACTCGAGACCGGCCATATTTTGGCTTGTAGTGTTGTAGTAGTACTCGAGACCGGTCTTTTTTATGGTGATTGGATGTAAAACTTGTAACCAACTTGGCTTATTTTAAGTTTGAAAGTTTATTAACCACTACCCGCTGCCACCCTCACCCCTCTGAGCTGCGCCAAGAAAGAGAACCCAGGATACAGGGGGAGAGAGCACCATGTGTGGCTGAAGAGGAGAGAATGAGATAACATCCTTTGCCTACAGAAATCACAGAGAGTTTTGCAAAACAAGTTCTAAGAACAAGCACAGATTGTGTACAGGCCCATGGCCCGTTCAATGCTGCATTAAAGCATTGTGATTTCATGGATTTAAAGGATTGTCTTCTGTCACCAAGTACAGTACATACTGTGTATTTTACTTAAATGTCTAAATAATGTTTTCTTTCTTTTTTACTTTCAGCAGAGAAAAGGTGTAAATGTTGAGCCATCACTCTGATTACATGGTCTTGAAAATGGACTCACATTGGTCCGGTCTTGGTCTTGGCTCGGTCTGGATTTAGGTGGTCTGGACTACAACACTATTGGCTTGTTTGGCTTCCATTCCGTAAAGGTCCATACAGTCCATCCTGATTAGGAGAGGTTGAAAAAGAGAGTGTGAGAGAGGTGTGGCAGCACATTCAGTCAGAGTTTGAATGTGTGAAGGCTGTATTAGCTGGCTGGGCTCAACAGGGGGCAGCACATTCAGTCAGAGTTTGAATGTGTGAAGGCTGTATTAGCTGGCTGGGCTCAACAGGGGGCAGCACATTCAGTCAGAGTTTGAATGTGTGAAGGCTGTATTAGCTGGCTGGGGTCAACAGGGGGCAGCACGTTCAGTCAGAGTTTGAATGTGTGAAGGCTGTATTATTAGCTGGCTGGGGTCAGCAGGGGTAAAGCTGCTCCCTAGAGCCCCTTTTAGACTG
>NC_139624.1:26690033-26725033 GCF_964638095.1 Poromitra crassiceps | reverse complement strand
GGTGCAGGCTGGAGAACGTGCGTGTGCAGTGGTAGGTGCAGGCTGGAGAACGTGCGTGTGCAGTGGTAGGTGCAGGCTGGAGAACGTGCGTGTGCAGTGGTAGGTGCAGGCTGGAGAACGTGCGTGTGCAGTGGTAGGTGCAGGCTGGAGAACGTGCGTGTGCAGTGGTAGGTGCAGGCTGGAGAACGTGCGTGTGCAGTGGTAGGTGCAGGCTGGAGAACGTGCGTGTGCAGTGGTAGGTGCAGGCTGGAGAACGTGCGTGTGCAGTGGTAGGTGCAGGCTGGAGAACGTGCGTGTGCAGTGGTAGGTGCAGGCTGGAGAACGTGCGTGTGCAGTGGTAGGTGCAGGCTGGAGAATGTGCGTGTGCAGTGGTAGGTGCAGGCTGGAGAACGTGCGTGTGCAGTGGTAGGTGCAGGCTGGAGAACGTGCGTGTGCAGTGGTAGGTGCAGGCTGGAGAACGTGCGTGTGCAGTGGTAGGTGCAGGCTGGAGAACGTGCGTGTGCAGTGGTAGGTGCAGGCTGGAGAACGTGTGTGTGCAGTGGTAGGTGCAGGCTGGAGAACGTGCGTGTGCAGTGGTAGGTGCAGGCTGGAGAACATGCGTGTGCAGTGGTAGGTGCAGGCTGGAGAACGTGCGTGTGCAGTGGTAGGTGCAGGCTGGAGAATGTGTGTGTGCAGTGGTAGGTGCAGGCTGAAGAACGTGTGTGTGCAGTGGTAGGTGCAGGCTGGAGAACGTGCGTGTGCAGTGGTAGGTGCAGGCTGGAGAACGTGCGTGTGCAGTGGTAGGTGCAGGCTGGAGAACGTGCGTGTGCAGTGGTAGGTGCAGGCTGGAGAACGTGCGTGTGCAGTGGTAGGTGCAGGCTGGAGAAGGTGCGTGTGCAGTGGTAGGTGCAGGCTGGAGAACATGCGTGTGCAGTGGTAGGTGCAGGCTGGAGAACGTGCGTGTGCAGTGGTAGGTGCAGGCTGGAGAACGTGCGTGTGCAGTGGTAGGTGCAGGCTGGAGAAGGTGCGTGTGCAGTGGTAGGTGCAGGCTGGAGAACGTGCGTGTGCAGTGGTAGGTGCAGGCTGGAGAAGGTGCGTGTGCAGTGGTAGGTGCAGGCTGGAGAACGTGCGTGTGCAGTGGTAGGTGCAGGCTGGAGAACGTGCGTGTGCAGTGGTAGGTGCAGGCTGGAGAAGGTGCGTGTGCAGTGGTAGGTGCAGGCTGGAGAACGTGCGTGTGCAGTGGTAGGTGCAGGCTGGAGAACGTGCGTGTGCAGTGGTAGGTGCAGGCTGGAGAATGTGTGTGTGCAGTGGTAGGTGCAGGCTGGAGAACGTGCGTGTGTGCAGTGCACACGGTGGTGCAGTGGTAGGTGCAGGCTGGAGAACGTGCGTGAGCAAGAAGGTCCTGGGTTTGAGTCTCGCATGGGACGCTGTTGGCACTGGGGGTATTTCTCCTCATGCCTTCTGTACCTAGTGTCCAGGTAGGTATCCAGGTGTCCAGGTATCTCGTGAAAGGGGCTTGTGTGGAGTTTCTCCCCGTGCTTCCCTCCATTCCTCCATAACATCAATATGGACCGCCACTAAGAACATGCAAGAAGATCATCATCTGACCAGCGGCGGTTGGAAGAAGTTGGTCCCCGGGCACTTCACTCCAGCTGTCCACCGCTCCTGATCTGACCATGGAGGAGGACGAGCCAGGATGGAAAAATGCGGAGGACAAATTGCACGGCGCCTCTAATCGTGTGTGTGTGTGTTTGTGTGTTTGTGTGCGCACCGTGCGTTTTCAACAATTTCAATTTTCAACAAAGGTGGCACACCTTTGAGTTAGATAGCGAGCCCGCACTCCACGGCGCTGTATTTACATTGTGTTTGTAGCAGATTTATTACAACGTAACCGGTAGATTTTAGATTTGTCCGGTAAAATAAATTCTTTGAAGCGTACAGTAAATGTGATCGCTTCAAAAATCATAAAAGTGGTGTTCATTTTTGAAGATTATCTTGCTAAACAGTTGCCATATCATAAACCTTTGTTAAGCACAGACCTCGTTTCATGCATCTAACCCAGCGGTTTTCAGAGTGTGAGGCGCGCGAGACAACTTGAGGGGAGGCGCAGCACGGCTTCATGTTAATGAAGCCATATTTAGTACCTACAGTGAGAGGGAGGAGACAACATCTGGTGCGAGCAGAAAACAGAGGAACACGACCCTGATTATTTAAAGTTCGGATTTTCATCGATTGGTCCCGACAATGTCCCCCCGCCCGTCAGGCTATACAAGTGCTCATCCCCTTCAGCTCAACATGCCTGTGTGAGTGCAGGTTTTCCACGGTGACCATGATTAAAAGCACCGTACCAAGTCAAGGCTGCAGGTAGAGGATGATCTGAATTTAGATGTGCATCAAAGGCAGACTCATTGTTCCCACTAAAGTAGGGCTTTTATATTATTATATATATATATATATATATATATTATATTATTTATATTAGGGCTGAGCAAATTAACCAGGCAAAATTGATCCGAAATTGGCGTGACTCGGCGAGCACACAGGACCAGTGCATCATGGTCCAGTGATGACTTGGTTGGCTGAGACTGTTTTCAATGTAGTTATTGGACTGCAGGGTGACATGATTTGACATGATGATGAATGTGGGAGAACTTGGGGGTTGAGTGTAATAAAGATGTTTTTAAATCTTAAACAATATACGGTAAAGATGTTTACAACATTTTTGGAACTGGTTTTTATGCCCAAGTGGAGCATACAAATACTAAGGGCCCTATCTTCGTACGGCGCTATTGTTTGCGCACCCTCTTATGCTATCTTACCTGCGTCTTAAGCTATCGTCTGCCTCCACCATCCAGTTTCGCGCTGGGATCTAAGCGCAGACACAGGTGTAGGTGTGGCCCAGGTGTGTCCGTGCGTCTCTTAGCCTATCATCTGCCTCCCACAAGTGTGATTTTGCGCTCTGGCCAAGATACCATTGCCATGTTCCGAGCGTAAACACAGGTTTGGGCATTGCAAATAGTCATTCCAGCGCAATGTGTTCGAAAAAAGGGCCTTCGGTGCTCTCAATTATAACACCACCAAATAGCAGGTCTTATCGCAAAAAAAAACACTACGCCAGGCGCACGCCTGAGCGCAGACAGTATTCTCCGCGCAGTGCAGGAAATCCTCGCTTGGATACATTACGCACGGCTCGCGCGCGGACACACACTTCCCTCCTCAGAATGCCATGTTGATTTTCAACTAGCCTACACTGCAGAAAAAAACACACACCTTGATTTAAAAATGAGAATTTGTTTGTCATGGTTTTGTGCCAAAAAGTGATTTGTGTTTTGAATTGGATTACCAGGGGAACGAGGGTCTGGCGGGGCGGGAGTCTGTGTGTAGCCCGGGGAGGGGTGCTTAAGTGTGGGGTGCGCAGGTTCGGCTAGTGTGCCGGGTCCTGGAGGGGGGTCTCCCCGGAGAAGGTGGGAGCTGGGCCGGGTATAGGCAGGCTGGGTGTTGGGGGTGGGTCGGTGGTTAGGCAGCGCTGTGCGCGGTCCCGCGGAGCGAAATCAGTTTCTGGCAGCAAATCACTTTTTGGCACAACACCGGCCAGTATACAGTAACCTCTCTCCCTGCAATTGCACCATGCAACAATAGCTTAACCCGAGTGGACAATTCTGGTATAGACTATTGAAATAGGCTAGAATTAAAATCTCACACATCCCTACCCTATTAAAGAAACAAATATTTTTAAATGTGTATGTTATAGCCTATATGAACGAAACAACTAATTACAGTATGCGCACGCTTTGGGACATGATGGGGATATTCACTGTGTAAACTGCGTGGCGGCCCTTTGATGTATTTCAAATGGATCGCTCCATCAGCATCAATTTTCGTTACGAATCCGGATGGTTCATCCTCCAATTCGTTCCCTCTCTCATTCTCTCCCCTCTCTCTCTCTCTCTCGCTATTTCCCCCTCTCTCTTTTCTCTCTCTCTCTCACTCTATCCCTCTGCTTGCACTCAGCAAGAAAGAAGCTGCTGTCACAGACGTGATGGCGGTGACGCTGTGGCTTTTAAGGGGAGTGATCACACACTTGTGAATATTGTTTTGGGCATAAACACGCCTATGGAGTTTTGCGCCGAGATGACGCGAACCGCAGCGGGCCGACACGCCCACAATTAGGGCTTAGCTATTCCAGCACAAAACGGGCGCTAACGCAAAACTACCGCCGTTGCGAAGATAGGGCCCTAATAGTGATAATGGCAATAATAATTGGGGTTGGAGGGGGGCGCAGCTGTCTATATGTTCTCTGAGGGGAAGCTCAGTCTCCCACACTTTGAAAACCCCTGATCTAACCAAAACCCCTGATCTAACCAAAACCCCTGATCTAACCAAAACCCCATACAAAAACCCATTGACTTCCAGACGAGGGAGTCCGGAAACGCTAACTTCCGGGTTTTAGCACTCATTCCGGTAACGCTTTAGAATACAGCCCGCAAATAAGCATGTAGTTAGAGTATAACAACGGGGTTTAGGGCTGTAGTTATAGTCTAACTACGGGGTTTAAGGAGTGAATTATAAGATCTGTACTTATAGTCTAACTACGGGGTTTAAGGAGTGTAGTTATAGTATAACAACGGGGTTTAAGGAGTGTAGTTATGGTATAACAACGGGGTTTAAGAAGTGTAGTTATAGTCTAACAACAGGGTTTAAGGAGTGTAGTTAGAGTATAACAACGGGGTTTAAGGAGTGTAGTTAGAGTATAACAACGGGGTTTAAGGAGTGAAAAAATACTTTAAGTAGAGGGTAACAAGATCTGTACTTATAGTCTAACTACGGGGTCGCGGGCTGTATTATGAAGCAGGGGACAAATGTTTGTACTTATAGGCTAATTACGGGGTACCACACTGTACTTACAGGGTAACTACGGGGTTTAAGGAGTGTAGTTAGAGTATAACAACAGGGTTTAAGGAGTCTAGTTAGAGTATAACAACGGGGTTTAAGGAGTCTAGTTAGAGTATAACAACGGGGTTTAAGGAGTGTAGTTAGAGTATAACAACGGGGTTTAAGGAGTGTAGTTAGAGTATAACAACGGGGTTTAGACTCCTTAAACCCCGTTGTTATACTCTAACTAGACTCCTTAAACCCCGTTGTTATACTCTAACTAGACTCCTTAAACCCCGTTGTTATACTCTAACTAGACTCCTTAAACCCCGTTGTTATACTCTAACTAGACTCCTTAAACCCCGTTGTTATACTCTAACTACACTCCTTAAACCCTGTTGTTATACTCTAACTACACTCCTTAAACCCCGTTGTTATACTCTAACTACACTCCTTAAACCCCGTTGTTATACTCTAACTAGACTCCTTAAACCCCGTTGTTATACTCTAACTACACTCCTTAAACCCTGTTGTTATACTCTAACTACACTCCTTAAACCCCGTTGTTATACTCTAACTAGACTCCTTAAACCCCGTTGTTATACTCTAACTACACTCCTTAAACCCTGTTGTTATACTCTAACTACACTCCTTAAACCCCGTTGTTATACTCTAACTAGACTCCTTAAACCCCGTTGTTATACTCTAACTACACTCCTTAAACCCCGTTGTTATACTCTAACTACACTCCTTAAACCCCGTTGTTATACTCTAACTACACTCCTTAAACCCCGTAGTTACCCTGTAAGTACAGTGTGGTACCCCGTAATTAGCCTATAAGTACAAACATTTGTCCCCTGCTTCATAATACAGCCCGCGACCCCATAGTTAGACTATAAGTACAGATCTTGTTACCCTCTAGTTAAAGTATTTTTTCACTCCTTAAACCCCGTTGTTATACTCTAACTACATTCCTTAAACCCCGTTGTTATACTCTAACTACACTCCTTAAACCCGTTGTTATACTCTAACTACACTCCTTAAACCCCGTTGTTATACTCTAACTACACTCCTTAAACCCTGTTGTTAGACTATAACTACACTCCTTAAACCCCGTTGTTATACCATAACTACACTCCTTAAACCCCGTTGTTATACTATAACTACACTCCTTAAACCCCGTAGTTAGACTATAAGTACAGATCTTATAATTCACTCCTTAAACCCCGTAGTTAGACTATAACTACAGCCCTAAACCCCGTTGTTATACTCTAACTACATGCTTATTTGCGGGCTGTATTCTAAAGCGTTACCCTCATTCCTCCGGGACTATATTGCCCCCAGTACACATGAGACATTTTTATACACATTCGCATCCTTCCTCCTTCCTCCTTTTCTTTCTTTCTTTCTTTCTTTCTTTCTTTCTTTCTTTCTTTCTTTCTTTCTTTCTTTCTTTCGTTCGCTCTTTCTTTCTGTGTGTGTGTGTGTGTGTGTGTGTGTCTATGGGGGGGTGCGTGTGTGTAGGCTGATTGGCGATGCCCTCTGTGCCATCTGCAGCACCACCTCCCACCCTTCCCACTCATCACTAGGGTGGGCTTAACCATCTGTGTGCCAGTGTGTTCCCACAGCGAGGAAGGGGAGGGGGTTGCCACAACACACACGTACACACACACACACATGCGTGCGGGCACGTGCACGCACGCACGCACACACACACACACACACACACACACACACACACACACACACACACACACACACACACACACACACACACAAGCATGACATGTAGAAACAGCAGACTTCATTTTGAGATATAGATAATCAAGAAATTACATGCGAGCGCACAACTGCATGCAGAATACTGCCATCAAAGCATAGGCACTGGCTCATAATGTATACTGTATATAACATACACAAAAGGATGTCTGCTCTATACAGTAGGCTAAATGATTTATAGCATACAAAAAATATATCTGCCCTATAGAGTAACTGATGTATAGCAACAAAAACATTCTAAATTGAACCCCAGCTCACTTCCTGTTGCAGTGTTTGTGATGGACAGAAAAAAAGAAAAAATAAGCAATAAACAATTCGGTGAAAACTGAATTGTACTATAGAGTAACTGATGTATAGCATACCAAAAAGATGTCTGCTCTATAGAGTAACTGATGTATATCATACCAAAAAGATGTCTGCTCTATAGAGTAACTGATGTATAGCATACCAAAAAGATGTCTGCTCTATAGAGTAACTGATGTATAGCATACCAAAAAGATGTCTGTTCTATAGAGTAACTGATGTATAGCATACCAAAAAGATGTCTGCTCTATAGAGTAACTGATGTATAGCATACCAAAAAGATGTCTGCTCTATAGAGTAACTGATGTATAGCATACCAAAAAGATGTCTGCTCTATAGAGTAACTGATGTATAGCATACCAAAAAGATGTCTGCTCTATAGAGTAACTGATGTATAGTATACCAAAAAGATGTCTGCTCTATAGAGTAACTGATGTATAGCATACCAAAAAGATGTCTGTTCTATAGAGTAACTGATGTATAGCATACCAAAAAGATGTCTGCTCTATAGAGTAACTGATGTATAGCATACCAAAAAGATGTCTGCTCTATAGAGTAACTGATGTATAGCATACCAAAAAGATGTCTGTTCTATAGAGTAACTGATGTATAGCATACCAAAAAGATGTCTGCTCTATAGAGTAACTGATGTATAGCATACCAAAAAGATGTCTGCTCTATAGAGTAACTGATGTATAGCATACCAAAAAGATGTCTGTTCTAGAGTAACTGATGTATAGCATACCAAAAAGATGTCTGCTCTATAGAGTAACTGATGTATAGCATACCAAAAAGATGTCTGCTCTATAGAGTAACTGATGTATAGCATACCAAAAAGATGTCTGCTCTATAGAGTAACTGATGTATAATAGCATACCAAAAAGATGTCTGCTCTATAGAGTAACTGATGTATAGCATACCAAAAAGATGTCTGCTCTATAGAGTAACTGATGTATAGCATACCAAAAAGATGTCTGCTCTATAGAGTAACTGATGTATAGCATACCAAAAAGATGTCTGCTCTATAGAGTAACTGATGTATAGCATACCAAAAAGATGTCTGCTCTATAGACCCCTTATACAGCTTGTCAACATTGAGCTGCGCGCGCAACTTGAAGGCAGAAAGCCGTCAGCTTTGCATTGACAGACAGCGAGAACCCCGCTGTCAGGACTGCTCTGTGCCCATCTGCAACACACAGTTATATTTTAGTTTTAAAATGCAGTTCTCGGCTTACTACCACAGCTTATCGCCTAGTGATAAGCAATGTTATGCATCGAAATTAACGTTGTTTAATGGGATATGTCTTACAGACCCACCCATACGCACTGGCGCTGTCAATTGGCCAAGCCTATGGCCAGCAATACATATCGTGCATTCCTTTATAACTGGGGATAGCGTAGATAATTATTCTGTAACTTGCAAAGATATATTGTTATGTTGATAATGCACACAACTCAATAATGACATTATGTAACGTTACTTGGTCCGTTAACTAACCGAGCGATGTTGAGCAGCCTACAGTTTCAGGCAGCTTACCTGATTATGAAGAGCACTACAAAGTCGGGCATTTTTAATGATGTCCTCGTTCCAATCAGTTCAACTCAATAATGACATTATTTAACATTACTTGGTTGTTAACTAACCGAGCGATGTGGCTGCAGCCTACTACTACAGTTTACCTGATATGAAATGAGCGAGCACTGCAAAGTCGGGCATTTTTAACGATTTCCTCTTTCGGCTTGCAACCAAAGACACTTACGGTTAGCATTAAAAGCAGTATGAGTTGACGGGATTCGGTAAAACTTTAGTCCTTGCTTTGTAGATAGTGTAACAGACTGTTCAGTGTTGTGTTGTGTTCTATTGCGTGTGTGCGAGGCTGTGTATGTTCCCTCGAGTTGCGTAGAACAGGATATGTGGGGAGAATTAGGTGAATTATAACGTTACAGCCTGGCTCTATCGTTTATTATTTTATTAACTAAGTGTGAATAGGCGGACCCGAATACTCTCCTACAATAGCTTTCCGATTCTGGCATCCCACTGCACAACACGAAGACATATCTAGCTCGAATAGTTTTCAGGCGACTGGAAAACTACTTGACAGGGCTGCGCGGAGTCTGTCTTTCTGCCTCCGTCTTGCGCATCTGACGCTGTTTGTTGTCATTGTGACGTAGGCGTATAAGGGGTCTATAGAGTAACTGATGTATGGCATACCAAAAAGATTTCTGCTCTATTCACCTTATGTTCAGACCTTACAGTGGGCAAAATTCTTCCGGGTCCTGTTAACACTTTCGGCGGTCACGGCGCAAAATAAGAGAGTTGTTTTTGTCGCGGACAGTGCATGGGGTAAAATAAAGAACGCCAATTGTATATAACATACCAAATAAAAGCAAACTGCAATGTCTAAGAATGCAACGCCATGTAACTGGCTCGTTAAGTCTCGCATTCCAGGGAATTACGTTAACGTCTGCGGGTCTTATTGACGTAAGTGGCTCGAGCGCTCGGAGGAGCGAAAACTATCTGAAGCTTTCTTTGTTGGAGTCCAGGTATGTTTTACAAGAAAGTGCTCGTCATTGTCGACGATAACGTTATCTGACCTGGCTAACAGTGGATACTCGCTTGCTTGCTGTGTACCAAGCTCAAAGTAGTAGGCTGTTTTACCCCCGCAAACTTCATGACGTTCATTTGTATTTTGCAAAGTGTTAACACGACCCGGAAGAATTTGGCCCACCCCCACGTCTGAACATAAGGTGAATAGAATAACACAGGGATGACATGTTTTTTAAGGCCAACCCGCAAGTTAGTTTTGCGTGTGTGGGGATTTTGGTTAAATGGCTGAAATAAGTTCTGTGGTTAACAAAAGTGGAAACTGAAACTGCGACCATTGTCTTCAGCAAGATAATCTGAACAAATGAACACCACTTTCCCCCCCTTTTTTTAAAGGATGGTGTAACCCAGGTATAGAGATAATAAATACATCTACATCAGCCTGGAGAAATGATTAACTATAGGCTAGGAATCCCTTTCACATTCAGAAAGCCATAAACAATAAATGGATTGACACGTAATACAATAATAATATCCAGTGTGACATGGTCAGTGAACAAGGGGTTAATTGTATTTGTTTCCTTTCATTTGACTGGCCTGTCATTAGACCAATCAGTGAACTCTTAGACAGACTTAAACAACCAATGACCGATCAGTGGAAGCAGATGCTTCCGGGTCCGCCTCTGTTTACGTCTCCTCTCGTTCTTCCCTTTTGCTGCTGTCTGTCTGTCAGTGAGTGCAGTCACTTTTTCTTCATCCACTTGGTAAGAGAAAAAATAGCATCTTTAGCAAGCACATGTTAATGCAAACTTCTATCCATCAATAAGTACTGATCCCTAACTTGTGTAACATCAAACAGAACCAATGGTGATGCAGAGGTTGCTGATCGGGGCCAGTGAATTACACTGAAATCACTTGCTTTCGGTGAGTCTGCAACTTTGCAGCTAACTAGGCTAATGCTATTCTCCGCTAGCCAAGACAGGGTGAAGGCTTTGACTTGTATGGGGAATTATAATCTCCGTTTAGCCAAGGAAGCTAACAATGAATGTATTGACTTGTATGGAGAATGCTAATCTCCGTTTAGCCAAGAAAGCTAACAATGCATGTATTGACTTCTATGGGCATTTTCTAATGATTTTTGCACTTTGTTTTGGAGGGAGCCTTTGTTACTGACTCACTGACAGTGTTTTGTCAGTTGAGTATTAACATGATGATCGTGTTTAATGCTGTTCAATTGTGTTAAGTCACTGCAGGGTTATAGTGATAACTGGGGCTAATTTTTAGTGCAGTTTCTCCATTGTGCCTGTAGGCCTCTGGTGCAAAGAGAAATGATTAAGCACGTGAGCGCCATAATGCCTCTGTTATTTTACTGTAGCCTAATGTATATGGGGATTCAATTGAATTTGATGGGTGTTACTTGCACTTTATGTACATTTATTTTGCTAGCTCATGATATTATTTTACCTTCAATTGTAATTGTATGTGGTTTTGTTTATAATGGTTATTAATGTAACTATGGTTCACTGAAATAGACAACTGAGACTATTGATATCCTGTTGTACAACTGACATTAGAACTGAGGAACTTAAGTGAACTACAGGTAGTATTACTAGGGGTGCACAGATCAATCGGCACGCAATCTGTATCGGCCGATTTTGACCTCAAATATGTGATCTGCTGATTGCAGATATTACTTTATTGTCGCCGATTGCATAGCCGATCATGCTGCACGTGAGAAACATGAGGCAGCCCATTTTCATGTCTTCAATGTCTCTATCGTGTAACTTTCATATTGTGCTCTAACGTTTATATCATTGTGTTGCAAAGCACATGCTTTGCTTTCGTCAGTGTACTCACCTCCAGGGGCGGACTGGGATCATAATTCAGGCCGGGCATTAGATACCAAGCAACCAAGCAGGCCAGGCCGATATGGGCCGACGCGCGTGCCGGCGTCCGAAGGGCGGCGTCGAAAAATTTGGGGCATTTGAAGCTCAATTTGGGCCGTTTGAAGCCCAATTTGGGCCGTTTGAAGCCAGATTTGGGTCGTTTAAAGCCAGATTTGGGCTGTTTGAAGCCCGATTTGGGCCATTTGAAGCCCAATTTGGGCCGTTTGAAGCCCAATTTGGGCCAAGTCCAATTTTACAATGAGATGCACCCACTTTAAACCTGAATAAAGTAATAAAACCACTAGTAAACCAGTAGGCGGCGCCTGGCCTGCTGTTCAGTGAGTGGCCTGGCCTGGCCTGCAAAAAAGATTTTTTTTTTTTTTTGCCAGGCCAGGCCAGGCCAGGCCACCGGGCATTTGCCCGACGTGCCCGATTATGCAGTCCGCCACTGCTCACCTCCACACACCACACCAGACTGTCAACACACCCCTTGCGTCTTTGAATCACACAAATCAGCTGGTGATTAGAGCAGACTCAGCAGAGATAAGTTACCTCCAGTCCTCCCACCTACCGAGGCATTTGCATGCTGTTAAGTCCGTGTTTGATCCATATTTGCGTGTATCCTCCTAACGTTAACAGGGCTCGACGTTAACTTTTAAAAGTGGTTGCCGGAGGGGCAACCTGGCAAGAGCTTTTGGTTGCCCGAATAAAAATATGGTTGCCGAATTTTAGTCGCCTTATAATTTGAGTAATTAAGATACTATGCAGTCATAAGACGGCTTAATAATGACGATGCGACAGAAAAGTAAGTATAATAGTCTATAGTATATAGTATACTAGGCCTATTCAGTGTGCGCACCGGGTGTAGTAGTAGTAATAATGATAATAATAATAATAAATTTGTGTAATTTCGTTTTCTAAACAAATCTTATTTTTTGTTTTATAATGCATTTGCACTGAAAGGATTTGTTTAACTAATATTTGGGAACTTTCATTTTCATAGCCTATATATTTTTTTTAACAGTTATTGTTCATATTGTGCTTAATTTATTAAAAGGCAAGCTTGTGACTCTTTACTGCACTTCACCAATCAGCTGATGGTGCATAATTTTACGCTTAAAAGGCGTGGTTATAATGGTTGAGGCCGCATGTAGTGCCGACACCAATATATCGAGTGCGCTGGTCCACACCCACTAATCTGCGCTGCGCCAGGCCTTAAACGCAGTTTCTACGCCGATTGCAACGATAGGGCCCATTGAGTTGTATTCAAAGCATAGAGACGTTCTCCCAGCTCAATTTAACAGCGCCAACACAAACAAACAGAAACGAAATGCATGGAATTTGATCACAAGTGCAATCAGTACTGAATGCGATGGCAGACTGCGCACTGCGGGCAGTTGACGAAGTCAGGAAGAAATGGAAAGATCTTCCGACGCATCAGCTTTTAAAAACCCGCCGACGAGCGGAGGTCCTGCGCCCAAAACGTCCATTTACAGCACATATCGATCGATATTTTTAGAGAAGATTCCCCCGCATCACAGGACTGAACGGCACTGACAGCACAGAGTATAGTTTGCCTTTATATATATATATATATATATATATATATATATATATATATATATAACAAAAGAAGGTACCACCGCACACTGAAGTATAGCTTTACTGTGATTTATTCAGCAAACAACACGTTCAGGTTTGCTCAATGATGAGCAAACCTGATGAAGCTGCTACAGCGAAACGCATTGTTTGCTGAATAAATCACAGTAAAGCTATACTTCAGTGTGCGGTGGACCGGTGGTACCTTCTTTTGTTTTGTGTCTTTGTACCTGCTACCTACCAGCACCTGATCATTCCACTGGCTGTGCGTGGGGACTCTCCTTTCTCTTCATATATATATATATATCGGTAATCGGTGATCGGTCGATGATCGGTTGGGCAGATATTTCTCATAGGTGATCGGCAATAGGTGATCGGTGGCAAAAAACGTGATCGGTGCACCCCTAATTATTACAATACTAGTTTATTTATTCTGATAATTGAACTGAACCAAATAGTAATTCTTAGAAATCTGTGGCCTTGTCTATAGGTCAGGTTTTGGTTATAGGACAAGAATCCGGATCTTCCAGTCGACTGGTGGCGAGCCAGACCTACGAAAGAACTTTCACACACAAATTCCTATACAACTGGTGCGGTAGGAGACACCACTGTCCACACACACATTCCCTTGGATGGACACTGCTCGGGACGATTCCACACTAACACACAAACACTTACCTTGGGCCCCAACGTTTTTTTTGTGAGCACACCTTTTATTATTTCAGTTTGTTATTTCTCATATAATGTATTTGAACTGTTGTTCGGTATTAATAATATACATTTTCTAACTTCATTACTGATATTCAAATTCAGGCTCCTTTCGTCCTAGTTCTTCTGATACTGGTCCACATTCATCTCGAAAGGTATCATAGTTTAACTAACCAGTCACATAATAAATAGAATAAATATTAATAAATATTAAATATTAATAAATAGGGTTACAATGGCTTTACTGATAATCAACCAACTTTGTATCATTAATAATCTCGGTAATATAAGCACATGGGCAGTGTTTACCTTCTCTCTCTGTTTTACTCACGCTTATCTTACCGAGATTATTAATCATACAATGTGGGTTGATTATTGGTAAAGCCATCCTTTAACCGTAAATGTGATTGCCAAACAATTGCATAATGATGTTCATTTGTCAAGATTATCTTGCTGAACACAAAGGTCTGAGTTTCATAACGTTTTTTTGACCACAGGCCTTATTTCATACAGTACGTCTAACCAAAACCCATTAAAAAAAACATTGACTTTGAGATGAGGGAACCCAGCGCAATGCTAACTTCCCGCTTTTAGGACTAATTCCTATGCCACTCTATTCAGATGAATAGGGCCATATTGGACACATTACAAATGGTGTTTGCCATTTTTACTAGTATAGGCATTACACTGATGCTGCTATCCAGAGGGAGTGGAGGAGTGCAACAGGTAAGTTTGACCATATGACAAGTGAAAGTAAATACGGTCAGAGCTAAGGCACAAGAGCCCACTGACTGCACTATAGCAGGTGTGTCTACTAACGCACAGGGGATGGACGACCGTCTCTCACACACACACACACACACACACACACACACACACACACACACACACACACACACACACACACACACACACACACTAAGGTGTGAAAAGGCCAGACTAATTATTAAATCCATTTACACCACCAGCGGTTTGTATAAAATAAATAATAAAAAGAAAAGAACAATTGAAAAAAGCAGTTAATGTGCCACAGGCCTGCAGTGACGTTTCACGCTCTGACAGCAAGGTACACACAGACACACGCACACGCACACACACATGTAAATGGCTTCCATAAAAAGGTGGTGAGTTGCGGTCTGGTGATGGTGGTGTGTGGGTGTGTCCTGAGCGGCTGGTGAACAGAGGCTGGTGGGTTGTGAGAGGTTTAGGAAGCTCACCGCAACGCGTGTGTGGCCACCGGCCAGCTGGCTAGCAGCCTTGCCTCACGATACACAACTATTTTATTTTTAGGCCGGTGCTTGCACTGGCCTATAGGAGCATGTGTGTCCCAATCGCTGCATACACGACTCCTGGCACGACTCCTGGCACCCTTTCATCAAGATGGGCTTTTACTTTGAAATTTGTTTTATTTGACGAATGTCCGGTTTCAGACTTCCTGTCTGCCCTGATCTGATCGTTCAGCTTGACAGAGTCGCTCACGGCCGCAGAGGGTCCATGTTAACGTTACACGCGACGCAACAAATAAACAAACACACATTTCCCAGTGTCTCTGGACATCGACAGTAGCGGGAGACGTCTCCCCTTCCAGCAAATATACATGAATGTTATGCGTAAGGAACATTACCGCGAGGCAGAGAGCTAAGATAAGTAGCTAACAGCTGAGCTAAGTAGGCTATAACTAGCGTGTTAGCCGATCGGAAAAGCATGTAAACAGCGGTGAGATCTCCTTTATTAACTCATTCATGGCCAGTTTAGGACTGCCAATATTTAGCACAGGCCAAAGATTTTCATAATTGTTGGTCATCTTTCAAGACCCACAGTAAATGATCTATTAGCACCAGAGTGATTTGCAATACCTCAAAATGAAGATGTACGTCTCTGGGTTCACCAGGAAAAAAAGAGTTAGCTTTTAGCATGTTCTGTACTCTACTTATATCCATTTATATACACCCTGTTTTCACCCAAAAGGTCTCTCTGAGATGACAAACGGGAGAAAAGGCAATTTCTGTAAAATACACATTCTCAAGCAGAACTCGCTCTCAATTATTTTATTTTGAACTGTATTGACATCAGACATGTAAATACTATTCGTTATGACACAAATGAAAAAAAAAAAATATATATATATATATATATATATATACACATGAAGTGCTTTTTTTTTACATTCAACAATACAGCAGTGTGAGTGAGTGTGCAGACAGACAGACAGACAGACACACCGACAGACAGACAGACAGACAGACACACACACACACACACGCACACACACACACACACGATCCCCCTTCGTTGCGTGATTTCTAACCCCACATAGGATAAGCAATAACCACGCCCTGTGGCGCCGGGATTGGCCAGGAGCAACACTGGAGGGCACGCAGCCCAGCGATTTCATGAACCAACTGAATAGCTCTTGAGAACAGACAGCGGGCTGCTGTGACTGCCGCTTCTGGCTTGTTAGCTGTTCGTGTGTTTATTTTGTTTTGTTCTGGTCCACCCGTCCTCGTCCATGTCTCCCTGTATCCTCCCTGCTATTTGATCGTTCCCGTTTTCCCCTCGGCTATTCAACACGTCCTCACCGCCCTCTGATCGATCATTTCCTCATTCCTCCAATGATCAAACGCATCTCTGGATTACTTTCTCCCGTTTTCTCCGGCTGGCACACAGGAAAGCGACCAGCTCCTGCAGCGCGCGAGGGGCGTTTCAATGGCGTTTCTCCTGTCTGCACATAGTGCACAAGGAAGCGTTTATCCGTTTTCTGCTTTTCCTCTTGCTCAATTTCAAAACAACAGCTGCGGTATGTGTTTGTTCACGTGTTGTCTTAGATGCTAGGGACCTGATACTATGTCACAGGCTGAGGAAGTGTTTGAACTACGCCCTGCAGTAATAAAAACAAAAATACGTCAAACACGTCTTTGGCGTGGATGGCTATTTCTGATAACACGTCAAAGACGTCTTTGGCGGTGAATGAGTTAAAGTATGCAACCATTTCCAATGAACAAATGGCATGTAGCCTTCAACTTTAAAACAAAATAATGTGCTTCTGCTTACTTCTTACATTCAACTCTGTATGGCAGTGAGTGCAGACAGTGCAACACCAGTGGCATGTAGCCCTCAAGTATTTAAAACAAAAACAATAGTGCTTCTGCTACTTACTTAGCCTACATTCAACTTTGTATGGCAGACCTGTTCAAAGAATTCAAGGTGGGTTCATTCTTTCAAACGGTGTAAAATAACACGTTTAACAACATATCAAACGGACCTTATCCTGTCACATTAGCTGGCAATGCATTGTGTAACCAAAAAACGTTTGGCTAACGTTAACGTTAACGTGTTTTGTAATGGAATCTTTATGGGACACGGCTAATACCTGGCACAGCGTTAGCTAGCATAGTGTAACACGTGTGCAATGCAAATGGAATCATTATGGAACTATGGCTAAGTTCGGCTATTAGCCGTGTCCCATAATGATTCCATTACAAATATTGCATTGCACACATGACATGTTATTTTACTAAAAATAATACATTTTACCATCATTTCAAGTAGAATGATACCACCCAAGCAAGAATATTTCAAGTGTTTTATTGAAATATTTGGACCATATAATGATAATACAATTATCTCAACCTTAAAAGGTTACATATAGGTGCCAAAAAGCCATAAATTCACATCAAAGAACAAAGAAAAACTACAATTATAATTCAAGTTTAAACAGTAAGTGTGCAGCTGCAGCATTTATTTAAAAAAAAAATCTTTATCCTGCATCCCGAAACAGAAACAGGGAAAAAAGGTGGAAAATCAGATGACGGCTTATATGTGTTCTGTTGATTCTTAAAATGTGTATGGGTATAGTATATGGGTGACGATCACATGCACCGGCCGTATGCCAGGTTTCGACCTGGCCTTGTTCTTGTATTGCTGCCCTCGTCTTGATTTCTCTCCACTTCACTCTTCAGTTCTCTTCTCCTCTTCTCTCCTCCTCTCCTCTGATGACGTGGAAGTTGTCTCCTTATTCACGTTTTCTTATTCGCGGCTGGTGATGTGCGACCAAAAACGACTCGATCTTTTTGAACAGAGCTTTGTCAAGCACAAACTGTGAAAACCTCCACACCACTGGTAATGTGACATGTTTATTGATAAAAAAAAAACCCATGTGTATTGATAAAAACAATGTATTTGTAATAGATTCATTGCAATACGATAATAGATCAATGAATAAAGGTACAGCTCAAAAACCTATCTCCAAAAGGGCTCCATGGCGTTTTTCAGGCCAGGTTTTCAAGGGTTAATTCACTTTGGGCCACTCAAAACACAACTTTTACATACTTACAGTGGCATAGACTGTCTGAATATGTGGAGTGCAGTCTGGCCCAAACTGGTTTTCATGGTCTAATAGACCTCTGGAATGCATGAAAACCATCTACTTATTCAAATTCACTTTGGCAAAAAAACTCGGGTTTGGGGTGCAATATGGAAGCCTTATTCACTTTGGGCCACCAATATCACCACTGTCCACCAATATTTTTTTCATTTAACATTTATTTACTCATTTTAAAGAATAATATAAATTAAATTCAACCAAATATATGCATTTAGGAGCGTTAACAGGCTATCTAATTGTTTTTATTTCCTCTCATCAGTAAAATAATATACACATTTTTTATTTGATAAATGACACAAAATTAGTGCATTTAGGCTGAGTTAACAGGCTCTAATCTTTTCTCCCCTCTCATCACAAAAAACATAGTAATTTTAAATCGTCGTGAAGTTTGCAGGTGACACAGCAGTTGTGGGGCTGATCTCCAATGGCGATGAGACGGCCTACAGGAAAGAGGTGGATGCCCCGGAACAGTGGTGCCAGGACAACCACCTCTCCCTGAACGTCTCTAAGACCAAGGAGGTCATTGTAGACTACAGGAAGGGGAGGGAGACCCACCCCCCAGTCAACATCAACGCCACAGTGATGGAAAGGGTGAACAGCTTCAAGTACCTGGGAGTCAACATCCAACAGGACCTGACGTGGGCCAGCCACACCACCACTGTTGTCAAAAAGGCCCAACAGCAACTGCACAGACTCAGACGACTAAAGAAATTTGGCCTGAGGCCCAAAATCCTTAGGGACTTCTACAGAGGCACCATTAAGAGCCTGCTGACCGGCTGGTTCAATACCTGGTACGGGAACTGTACCACCGTGGACCGCAAGGCGCTGTGAAGGGTGAGCGCGCGGCCCAGCATGTGACAGGATGTGAGCTGCCAAAACTGCAGGATCTGTACACTCAGCTGTGCCTCAGGAAGTCCTGGAAGATCATCAAGGACATGACCCACCCGCACAACAGCCTGTTCTCCCTGCTGCCCTCAGGGAGAAGATACAGGGTCCTGAAAGCATGCACAAACCGTCTGGGGAATAGTTTCTTCCCGCAGGCCACAAGACTCCTCAACAGATAACACACGCGCACACACACACACACACACACACACACACACACACACACGTGCAATAAACCTGTGTTATTGTCATTTGCACACTCTTGGACACTGTGAACACTTTCATCTTATTCTATTTAATACTTGATCACTTTTACTTTATTACCTCTCTATTTAAAGGACGGCTTTCCCGTGGGGAATATGAATATATATTAAATCTCACGCCCCTAAGGTTTTCGAATCCGTTGAAATTTTTGAAATTGGTTGTTCACAGCCTTAGCTATCAACCAAAATCCACTCTGTGTGTGTGGGGGGGGGCGGGTGCGGGGAGCCGAAATCCTACAGTTCCCACAATGCACTGGGCTTGCGTGGCCTTAGATTCCACGCCCACCCCTCAGGCATTTGGCTGATTACAAAATCCAGTAGGTGGCGGTAATGCACATATATGTTTGCCAACCGCCATAAAACTCAAAGAAGAAGAAGAAGAAGAAGGCTTCGACATAAAAACATTATGAGAAGAAGAAGAATAAAAAAACGGTAGTATATATGTCGGGAGATGTCTTCATAAAAAAAAATTCATGCATTTTAAGGCATTTTCCTAGGAGTTAGGAGCATCTGTGGTTGTAACTATTTCATGTAAAAATATGTAAAAATGGGTACATTGCTCAGCGTTGATTTCGTTACTTTCACCGCACCTTCTACTAGATGTAAAATTTGACGAGCTTTCCAATGCCGCCAGTCCCGTGTCTGTATGTGCTTCCGTTCCTGAGATATGGTCTCTTTGCAAGGAGCTATGGGAAGCTAACATTAGCTACCGTAGGCTAGGCGGTGGAAAAAGATGGCTGCCTTTTGTTTTTCTTCAAGACCTCTGAAGGGGCGTGGAGGACCTCTAGAGGCGGGACCATGGCGGCACAGGCCCACAAGTAGTGTAGTTCATAGGTGCTCGACTTCCGCAAGGCTGGACTTGACGCCCCGACGCGTTTTACGTCAGAGCGTCATGAAAATAATGTGAGAGATGGTTGATAGGTCAGGCTGTGAACAACCAATTTCAAAAATTTCAACGGATTCGAAAACCTTAGGGGCGTGAGATTTAATATATATTCATATTCCCCACGGGAAAGCCGTCCTTTAACTGTTGCCTTCATTTCCCTTCACATACACTGTTTACATTGTTGCCCTATTTAACTGTTGCCTTGTTGTTGCTTGCTGTGTTTTGTGCCCTATTTGTTGTTTGCTGTGATTTGGCACTATTTACCTATTGCACCTTGTCTGTAACAGAGCCCACAGCATAAGAATTTCACACGTGTGAACTTGTACAACGGAGTCACAATAAAAAATCTTGAAACTTGAAAATCTTGAATCTTGACAGGAAAGAAATGGAATGGAAGAAATTCTGTAAATTTACTTTGCGACCCAAATAAAATCTCTGTCTTTGAGAATCATGGCCTCATACAACCAATCGGGCTCTGAGGACGTCCGAACAAAAACTATTAGACGTCCCCCTTGAACCCATTTTTAAACCTGAGGAGACCGTGCCTTTCAAGCCGTTGCACCCAATTTATGGAATGGTCTCCCCTCATCATTGCGATCCTTAGACTCATATTTAAAAAGCAGATGAAAATGCTCTTATTCAGACATTTTGATTTGCTCTTAAGCTGTGTTCACACCGAGATATTTATTTTCTCTCTGTCGCTCGATTCAACTCTTTGAAATCGCTGTCGCTCTGTTTAAATCGCTCATCAACAGGCACAATAATTGACGGACATCTGGGGGCTATAACGTTACGCAATGTCATGATATTTGTCCACTACGAGCCACCGTAGTTGTTTACAAGCTAAGCCTATCAGCGTGTTCCCCTTGCGAGCTCTATACCGGTAGTACAGACTTCACTTCATGTCAGCTCTCAGCCTGTCAATCAGCTGTCAATGCGGTTTGTTGCCACACAATAAACCAGCGGTTTGTTCCAAGCCAGTGTGATCCTTGACTCACTCTCACACGGCAGCCAATCAGCGTTGAACAGCGAGCGACTGATGCCAGCGTAATTTCGCTCGAGTTGGGATATTTCATCTCGGGCGACGGGCGATTTTTCTCCCTATCGCTCTGTCTCTGTCGCTCGGACGCCCAGCGATTTTTCTCCCAGGCGAATATACGCTCAATCGCTCCTTTGCATTGACTTTGTATGTAAACTCGATGCCACCGAAAAACTTTAATAGGTCGGCGTGAACGCACCTTTATTGGTTTATGTCCTCGCCTGTGTCTGGAACCTTTATCCTTCATACTTTACTTAGGTGTCTCTGCACACACACTGTGGAACACCAAAGATGTCTCTGCACACACACACACACACACACACACACACTGTGGAACACCAAAGAACAGGCACATACTCAAGGCTGCTTTTTAATTCTTGCATCCTCTTGTCCTATACCTGCCCCTCTGCAAACTACACGCGCACGCACACGCACGCACACACACACACACACACACACACACACACACGCACACGCACACACATTTCTGTCTCTATTGTTCCCACGCATGGCCTTGATGGTGAAGAAAGAAAACCGCAAAGCATCAAACCTCGCACCCAATCTGCTATAAGATAAGATTAGATTTGTTTTCCCAAGCTATGACACAGAAAATGGATTATTTGGTAAAGGAAAAAAATCAACGAATTAAATTAAACTAGTAGGCGTTCTTGTTCAGCACAGTGGGTGCTTAAATATATATAGGCCCAGCATAGCCCGCAGGCGCTGGATAGCACAATCTCCTCTCCTCTTGTTCTAACCAATGGACTTAAGAAGAAGAAAGAAAGAAAGAAAAAAACATAAACATCCTTCCAGAACTAAAAAGGCTGTGTAGAAAATCTGAAAATCATTTCCTCTCTCTCTCTGTCTCTCTTCCCACTTCTCCTTAGAGCAAGTAGCCTACACAGGGGGGTGCCAGTTGCGCATCAATCCAGGGTTGTGTCTGTGCCCGGACGTCGGAGAAACACACAAAGTGTGGCGATTTGGTGCGTAAACGTGCGCGTGCTCTTCAGCGAGGAGAGGGGAACATTGCCAAATCATCCCCTCCCCACCCCCCAAATCCAGCCTCAGACCGAAGGAGACAACATCCTGACAGCTTTGAGGAGGAGAAGAGAGCAAAAAGAGGGAGAGAGAAAGAGATGGGGGAGGAGAGAAATGGAGATTAGCGAGACAAAACAGCTCCTGGGATTTAAAAAAAAAATGACACTTATCAGTCAAAGTAATAATCAGATACATAAATGATCGTTTTGCCGATTGCTATCAAACAATAGTAATTCAACCTATTTCAGTTGCTATTGCAGTGCTGCGTTGCTGCTTCCTTGGTGGATTGGCGTATGGTGTGTTCGGCCCCTTAATGTGTCTTCCCACCTACAGAAATGTCCAATTGTGCCTGTGAGGACGCCCGACCAAGCCGGAGGCAACATGGGGCTTGAACCTGCAACCCTCGTGTTGGCAGGCAGGGAATCTACCGCTGCACTACCCGGACCGGCTCTGATATGGCTGAAACCAGTTGGGAAATGGTAAATAAAAGCAGATATCTGAAAATACAAATTCAGATATTCAGTTAGAAGCTACTTGGGAAGCTGGGGGAAATAATCTGCAGCACAGGAAGTGATGCGTTTCACGTCTCCAGCAGCAGCAGCAGTTTGTTTTGGGATCAATAGATGAACTATAGGCTGGATTCCAATAGTCAATCCTGACTCCTTTCCTTTCACTTTTCCTTGACCTCGCTGGAAGGAAAAGACACCCGCGGTGTGAAGAGAATCCGGATGCACAACAGGCTATAGACAGATTGCAGTTCTGGAGCTGGTTTCACCAATTGGGATTGTTTTGAGGAGAGACGAACAGAGGGAATATCCTCAGACCGACTCGCCACAGACAGATGCACGCCTGAGACGTCCTCTGAAGCCTATTATTATATCCGTTAATTTTCCCTACTAATGTCAACATCGTTTGAGCATGTAGTCGAACCTACTTACTCATAGTGTAGGCACGGAGCATTCCTCCTGGCGCCCCTGTTGCAGTAATGATTGTATACTTTTTTTTTTACGTTCACTTATGCCTTTCTTGCTGTGTAAGGTGGTTTCCCCCGTAATTGTTCTTATGAATGAGCTGACCATTCGCACCGTTCCGTGCCGCCGCTCCTAGGCTTTCAGGTGGAGGCTGATCCGGTGCTATGACTGCCTCCACTGGCAGAACGAAAGGCCTAACACAATTATCCACCCCCCCCCCGCTTTCACAACGGAGGCGCGGATCACATATTCTAACAAATTAATGTTTCAGTCACCAGTGGTGTATTGCCCATGCGCGTAGCCACGGGTGCGCTAGGGTGTGCAAATGCCACCCAGACAGGCCGCTGGCGCACCCAAAAAAATGGGGTAAAAAAAGTGTTTTGTTTTGTCTGCAAAACACATGTCAACGCTGTCATGCGCACTGTGTCCAACTGTCCGCTGCCCTATGTGCCCCGGAGCATATGCTCCGGGACCCATCATGCCATGGGAAACTAGTTAAGCTGTCGTCCACGTAAAGTAAACAAATGCACGCACGCACAGCAGCAGCAGCGCCAAATCAAGAAGACATGAAACAAAGCTCGCTTTTAAGCTTTTTCGGCAAAGGCAAGAAACGACGAGGAAGAAGATGACTCGCCGTCACCCTCCCCCTCAACAAGTGCGGATTGTAGTGCACCCGGTCCCGCACCTGTATTGGTGGTGTACAGTGGAGAACAGACAGATGATGATGAAGAAGATGATGCAGCCGAAACAATGACGTTAACAGCGGGGAATGCAGCCAACAACACACCGGAGGTTTGTGCAGAGCCAGAGGACACTAACGCTACAGATCTCTCTGCAGTAGACGAACATGCCAACCAAATTTGCGTTGTTTCCCGACTAGAACACTCATTGGAAAAAGTAGGTGAGACTTTTTTGAGATACTAAACAAAGTGGTTTTACATGTTGCCAAAAAATACAATTTAATTGACTGCTTCTACCTGCTAATAATGAGTGCGAAAAGGAGCAAACAACACACAAATATTCCTCTAAATCTGGTTTGAAAAGACCCAAAAAAAATTTGGTGGCGGCACACCCTGGCTTTCTGTGGCACACCCAATGAGCCAAGTCTGGCTACGCTACTGGTATTGACCCCAGAGAAGCTGTAGCCTACGTACGAAGCCTAGTGCATCCGGATTCTCTTCGCACCACGGTGCCCTTTCAGAGGTCAAGGAAGACTGAAAGGAAAGGAGTTAGGATGGACTATTTGAATCCAGTGATACGTTTTCATGAGGGTTAGGGTTAGCGATAGCCACCATGGCTGAACAGACGAAGAAGAGAGAGGCACCAAAAGAAAATCAACAGAAAACACGTAATAGTGCTGCAAATACATACATGTAGATAGGGCTGGGCGATATGACCAAAATCTCATATCCGGATATAGGTTATTTCATATCCCGATACCGATATATATCACGATAGGCTATAGCATACTTTCTGTAAATTCAATTTATAGTTTATATAAAATGACCACATGGCCATTTATTTATGTAGCAGTTAAACCAGTTAAAAATGTTGTCAAACCTCACAAAGGATACATGCATTCAGATTCAAATACAGATAAGCATGGCTATTCTTTACAACACAAATAATAATAATTAGTTGCAGGGCAGTAGAATGAAACACAAACTGAACCACACCACCAGTTCGATTTTCAACGATTACATTAGAGCAAAACGGGTAGAATAAAAGTTATTTAGCCTATAGTTCAGTCCAGTTCTCTCAGTTCGTTTATAAAGGAACAAAAATGCTCCACTTTGGGATTTCCATGTTACCAGTTCAGTTCACTCAACAAAAGTACTCCACTCCGGGATTTCACGGTTATCCAACCAACACAACTCTTACCAGGGAAAGCTATCCACCTTATTTTTGAATGCCCCACTGTAAAAAATAATTGTGCGTACAAGGTCCGGTTTAACGTGACTTATTGTTGCAGCTTGCCATTTCCTAAATGGTATTCTACTTGATTTGAAAAGATGGCCGCCTACACTCAGTCCCTTGTACCCTGGCTGAATTGAACATAACTTGGCCAATAAGTATGTAACATACCAAATAAAACAACCCGTAATATCCTAATTTTATGTAGAATGCAAAGGACATGTAACTGTTTAGTTAAACTTGCATTCCAGGAATATTGTGCTCTTAAGATGACGTTAGTGGCCTGAAACCCACACGCTTTGCGGTGGTGGTTTTAGCGTAACCTATGTGGGATTCGAGGCGTAACCTATGTGGGTTTTAGCGTAACCTATGTGGGATTCGAGGCGTAACCTATGTGGGGTTTGGCGTAACCTATGTGGGATTCGAAATAACGCATCCGAGATATAAAACGTTATGAATATAGCCACGTTATAAACAACAAACTAACGCTGGTGATCCGTATGGAAACAGTGTTACTCGAAATGGTTAAAAGTTATATAAATTTGGTCATTCAGTGGCGTTTTACTGCCATGTAACATAACTAACTAGCGGCTAATATTAGCCACAGCAGGCGATTACCCATGAATGCACTGCGCTCTTAAAGGGATATTTATCGACGAGATCTTTCTCCAGCTGGACCTGATTAGTGATTTGCTCCGTTCGCCCAGATGGGTGTCAAGCTGTCAGCAACAAGGCTGGGAGGATCACACCGGAAGAAGCCCCCATCAGGCAGATCAGGCAAAAATGGCCGCCAAAAATAAGGTGGATAAGCTAAAGCTAACGATAGACGTTTTGGCAGTTGCTTCACCCATCCCTGCTGGTTTGTTGCTACCTGAAATATTCAGGTTTTTCTGCCATCCATCCATCCACCCACCCACCCATCCATCCACGCATCCATCCAGATACAACAACACATTTTTTCCATGATTCTTTTTCCACATTTACCCTCTCTCTTTTGCCCTATCTCTCTCTCTCTCTCTTGCCCTCTCTCTCTCTCTCTCTCTCCCTCCCTCCCTCCCTCTCTGGCTCTCTGCAAATTGATTTTAGTCAGTGTTTAGATTGCTTTTAATTGAAGAGTTGAAGGGTTCAAGGAAGACTCTCCATTGTCTCAGGTCAGGTGGCAGGACAATGGCAGCAGCGAGTTTTGAACATGTGCATATGGATGTGTTGTTTGTGTACCTCTCTCTGTCTGCCTGTGCTGTGCTGCTGTGTGTGTATTTAAGGTGTTTGGCCCTTTGACAGAGTCATTTCTTCCTTTTGTCAATCATTCACTTTTTTATTTATCTTCTCAGGCTAGTGTTTCATTAACCCTGCGCTGACACAGACTCCCTTTCATACACTCCCTGCATTGTCTGCTCCAAGCTCTCTCTCTCACTCTCTCTCTCTCTCTCTCTCTCTCCCTCCCTCTCTCTCTCTCTCTCTCCCTCTCTCTCTCTCTCTCTCTCTCTCTCTCTCACTCTCTCCCTCTCTCTCTCCCTCTCTCTCTCTCCCTCTCTCTCTCTCTCTCTCTCTCTCACTCTCTCTCACTCTCTCTCTCACTCGCAGCACTAAAGATTCCTAATAAATAAGTGATATCGGAAACAGTTCTATTTTCCCTCAGCCGTAATTAACTGACGTTATGTTTTCAAGGGGAGAAAAGAATCCAGCTAATTAGGAGTGAGTTAAGACTTGCACAAAGAGTTCAGGCCGTTAATTAAGTTCTGACGCAGCCATTGTCGGGGAAAGAAAACAGCTTTGTTTACAGTGCGGCGTTTGCCACAGCGATTAGAGCGGCGCTCGTTGTGGGAATGGGGCAGGGAAAGGTCTCTGATACACACACAGGCTTCCATACACATACACTTACGTACACACATACAATACACATACACATACAGTACATACACACATACAATACACATACACACATACACACACACAGGCTTCCATACATATACACATACGTACACACATACACATACAGTACATACACACATACAATACACATGCACACATACACACACACAGGCTTCCATACACATACACTTACGTACACACATACAATACACATACACATACATACACACATACAATACACATACACATACACTTACGTACACACATACAATACACATACACATACAGTACATACACACATACAATACACATACACATACAGTACATACACACATACAATACACATACACATACAGTACATACACACATACAATACACATACACATACAGTACATACACACATACAATACACATACACATACACTTACGTACACACATACAATACACATACACATACAGTACATACACACATACAATACACATACACATACAGTACATACACACATACAATACACATACACATACAGTACATACACACATACAATACACATACACATGCGTACACACATACAATACACATACACACATACACACACACAGGCTTCCATACATATACACATACATACACACATACAATACACATGCACACATACACACACACAGGCTTCCATACACATATGTACACAGGTTACATGCTGCCACTCCGACGTGCTGCCACTCCGACGTTCTGCCACTCCGAAATATCGGCACTCAGAAAGGGGGTCTATATTCCCCGTTTTTCACTATCCTCTCCCAGCCCCCACGCCAAACCTAACCTCCCCCCATGCCTAAACCTAACCTCCCCCAGACCCTAACCCAAAACCTAACCTCTCCCACCCCCACGCCTAAACCTAAGGTCGGCATTGCGGCTTCTAAGGTGAACGACCGCCAGTCCCATGTACACACATACGTACACACATACAATACACATGCACACATACACACACAGGCTTCCATATACATACACATACATACACACATACAATACACATGCACACATACACACATAGGCTTCCATACACATACACATACACATACGTACTGTACACACATACACACATAGGCTACCATACACATACATACACACATACAGTGCGCATACACACATAGGCTACCGTACACACACATACACTGCACATGCACACATAGGCTACCGTACACATACTGTACGTACACACATACACACATACAGTGCACATACACACATAGGCTACTGGACGCATACACATACGTACACATACAATACACATACACACATAGGCTACCGTACACATACTGTACGTACACACATACAATACACATACACACATACAGTGCACATACACACATAGGCTACTGGACGCATACACATACGTACACATACAATACACATACACACATAGGCTACCGTACACATACGTACACACATACAAATATACACATAGGCTACCGTACACATACACATACATACATTACACATACAGTGCACATACACACATAGGCTACCATACACATATGTACACACATACAGTACACATACACACATAGGGTACCATACACATACGTACACACATACAATACACATACGCACATACAGTGCACATTCACAGTTTGTCTCCCTGCCTGTTTACCTGTCTCCCACCTGTCTGTTTGTCTACCTGCCCCAGAGAAGGGATTAATATGGCTATGGAGGTTGGAATAGACAGATGATGGACAGACAGACAGACAGACACAAGTATAAGTAAGTATAAGTGTAAACGGACATATCCATGTCACCGCATGTCGGTTCAAGACAAGGTGAGTGTGTGTGTGTGTGTGTGTGCGTGTGTGCATACACATTGTGTGTGTGTGTGTGCGAGTGGCCTGAGCCCCCGCCTGCACTAAGAAGACCCTGGCAGCAAGCGATAGCAGCTCTATCTTAATGGCTTATGCTGCCTGCCACTCAGCCTTCAGACAGGGTCTATCGCCTCCGCGTGTCTCCCCACGATAAAGCCACTTCACAGGGGCCAGCGCCTCGCCACGCTGGCCTCTCCTCTGGAGCTCCGCAGAGAGGGCAGCAAGAGAGAGAGATGGAGGGAAAGATGCCGGGGGTGTTGATACCTGAGCTCAGCCTGAGACGAAGAGGAGGTGTGTGTCTGTGTGTGTGTGTGTGTGTGTGTGTTTGTACGTGCAAGTGTGTGTGTGTGTGTGTGTGTGTGCGTGTGTGCGCGTGCGCAATGCATGTGTGAGAGAGAGGTTCCATTCACAACGCACACCTTCACCCTCAATTCTGATTTGCAGCTCATATCTGATTCTTTTGGAAGACTTTTCATGTCTATGTAGAATGAACCCCACATATGAACCTGACCGAGATATCAAAAAGTAACGATAATATACACATCCCACTTGTTTAAATATCAATCAAATCGTTTATTTGTCTGTCTTTCCATGTTTTTACTCCACGGATGCCTTTGCCCCCAACACTGCCCCCCCCCCCCCCCCCCCGCCCTTCTTTCTCTCTCCTTTGTTGTTGTTTTTTTCACACTTTCTCCCCAGTTCCCTCTGCTGTACCGGTCACTGCTCCGCCCCCTCTGCTGTACCGGTCACTGCTCCGCCCCCTCTGCTGTACCGGTCACTGCTCCGCCCCCCTCTGCTGTACCGGTCACTGCTCCGCCCCCTCTGCTGAGCTGGGGGAAGTTGTAGACTAGCTCATGCTGCCTACATGTGCAGTCGCCAGTCGCTTTCTTTTCACCTGACAGCGAGGGGTTTTACCGGCAGGACGTTGCACATGGGGGGATCATGCTATTCCCCCCAGTTCGCCTCCCCACGACTGACCAGAGGAGGCACTAGTGCAGTGACCAGGACACATACCCCACCGGCTCCCCCCCCCCCCCCCACTACCCGCAGACACAGCCAATTGTGTCTGTAGTAGTGATGCGCGGAGGGACTCTGACGCCATTCTAATCTGCATGTATGCATAAACCATCCGCCCGCCACACATCCAATTAAATCATCTTCTACTATTTATAGATCCGCACTCAACCATGCACCCAACATGTCACACCTCTATTTGCCTTTTAAATTACGTCAAGCAGCGAGTCTCGCGTTGGGGAGACGGACATACTTTTTCTGCTGCCGTGTGATCGTTGCTGCAGTGTGCAGGTAGGCTAAAACTCACAGCTGTTGCAGATTACATGTCAACACTTGACTCATCCTCACTACTGGATAGCCTACTCACAACATGACTGGAGGGCGTTGGTCGTAGGGGAGAATGCGCGCGGTCTCTGCCATCAGCGGAGATGAAGGAATCCTGTTGACATTCTGGTGACATCATTTGTCTTATATGGACCAAGAATTCTGAGCCATGCCGTCCTCGTTTACCGCAAGGTATATGGTCAATTTATAAAACGGCTCTCTCAAATCAAGCAATCTGATTGGTTCACAGCCATTGTATAATTCCAGTAACCGAGTTCAATAACCCATGGCCATGGGTTATTGGTTGCCATGGCAACTCTCTTACTAAGAGAGTAATAATAAGGCTTACCTCAAATGACAACGTAGAAAAAAAAATGGCGGAGACAGCTGTCAGATCCTTGTGAATCGATCTTCGCTTATAACTTTACTAATACTTCGCAGAAAATGATGTTTTGTACAAGAATAGATGCGGGCTAATGTCTTCTTTGCAAAAGAAAGGCTGTTAACCCCGCATTTAACCCCCGTAACGTTAGTTGGTGTCGGGCTTTGCAGGAAGCAGATGTTGCAGCAAGCGCTGAGAATGCAATGCTGCACTCGAGCTGCCTGTCGGGGTTTCTCAGCAAGCGCCAGGATTGGCCAATGTCAACTTCAGTCTCCAGAACGATCCAATCAAATCACCCGCATGTTCTTGCGGTCCCGCCTTACAGTAGTGTTTCAACTGACTATCAGAATGACATGCCAGTCGGAGTCGGACTTATAGTATTATTATTATTATTATATTATCATACTTGGAAACCGTTTTATAAAAGCAATATAGCACTCGAGCTGCGTGTGTTGTGGAATATATCCCCCTGCTCAGCAGTTATCCCATTCGGCCTGCGGCCTCGTGGGATAACAGCTGATCAGGGGGATATATTCTTCACAACACACTGGCTCTCATGCTATATTGCTTAAGTATAGAGTACCGCAGGAATGAGTGCGGAAGTAGCACTTCCTGCTCGTAGGTGTAAAAGTCAATGGGATTTTTTGTATGGATTTCGGTTAAATGCATGAAATAAGGTCTGTGGTTGACGAAAGTTTATCAAACAGCAAAGTTTGTGTTCAGCAACATCATCTTCACAAACGAGGACCACTTTTATGACTTTTGAAGCGTAAATGCCTTTTTTAAAGCGTGATTTTCAGAAAACGCTTCACAGAAATTCAGATGCAAAAATTCCATTGCCTTTTCCTACGAACCAGCAATACAGGGACTTCCGAGGTAAGCCTACAAATATACGTCATCCCTGCGGTACTCTATTTCGGGTCCTTTGCTTGATCCCAACATAGTCGGCTAATAAAGTGCCTGGCAAAAAATTAAGCTTAAAATATTGTAACGAATCAAGTTTTCGCCCAAGGAACCGGAGACTTGAAGTTGGTACAGGGCTTTTATTCTTGGCTTCACAATAGCTCCTAGCGGTAGCTTCGCTGCTAGCTCTACACACGTCCAGTCAACTCTCTCTCATAGCTTGACTGACTTCCGCCTCGAGACAGGATGGCAACTTACACACCCTTCCCCCCAGGAACACCCACACATATCAGTTCCTAGCTAAACACGGAAACACCACATTACACGCCAAACCCCGGATCGCTACATATCCCTCACCCAACAAGAAGTCGCGCCCACGCGACACCCACAACCCCCACATATCCCCCCTGTACCAAAACACAACACCCCACAACATTTTTCCCGTCAACCCCCACAAACAGTCTTTTCTTATTACACCCCCGTCATAATAATGTCCAGTTTGTATTAGGCACTCCATAATGGCTAGTTTGCATTAGGCACTCCATAATGGCTAGTTTGCATTAGGCCCTCCATAATGTCTAGCTTACATTAGGCACTCCTTAATGTCTGGTTTGCATTATTTCCCTTCTTTTTCACACCATTCAAATTCACACATTTCAACTAACACAAGCCCCAACATTGACATCATTTCTTTCCTCTTTTCCCATTCATTTAAATTCAACCCATCAATTAACATTCCCCTCACAACATTCCCCAACATTTACCTCATTCCTTTCAACCACCACCATTATTTATTTTCCCCCTTTTTACAGCTTCTGTCCCACCTGAAGCACTCTATTCCTGCTCAACCCCCAGTGGGATTAGTCCCACCTGAAGCACTCTTTTCGGTCCCCCCTCTGTGCCCCACAGTCATCACACGCCCTGCAGTAGCTCCGCACGTCCCCCTTCTGTTTGGCCCAGTATCCAAATGCACGAACACGGCGGAGTGTCTCTTCAGGCCCGCAATGACCGGGTCCGGGGGAACCGGATCTGGGGGCCCTGTGTGCCCATCGTAGCGCCAATCCCTGCAGGTAGCTGGGCACCACCCTCTGGAACTCTCCCTTTTCGTGGTCTAACCTCGCCACAACCCCATAGTCATTCAGATACAGGTCCGAAAACATGTTCCACAGTCCTTTCGTGACACCGGAACACGCGTGCATCTCCTCCGCAGGGGGCCGGCGTCCGGCCATTACCCCCGCGAGCACCGGACCGATATCCGCGTCCTCCGCCTGCCTGCGTCTCCACTCGCGCCCGTCGACCTTCCAGATGGCCATGACGTCGTCCTCCAGGTCTTGCACTCGCTCGTTTTTCCGCCCCCCCCCCCCCTCCCCCAGGGGGCGGCGCGTTGAGGGCAGCAGAGCGAACACCACCGGCATCCATCTTCCCCTCGGCTCTCTGCAGTGCAACCGTGGGGGGTGTGTAGCAGCTAGGCTGGGCCGGCTCCCCCGGCGGTAACCCCCCACGCTCACCCGGAGACACGAGCGTCGCTCTCCCGACTGCAACAATGCTGCAGATGATGTCCCTCTCTTCCCTCTGGCTGTTCCCCTGGAGCACCATTCTCCTGTCCGTAACAACGTTCTCTTCTCCCCGGCCGCTCACACTCTCCCCAGCCTGTGTCTCACCTCCGGCCTCCACACTCTCAGTGCAGTCCCTGGCCAAGTGCTCCGGCGAACGGCAAGTCCAGCAGAGTCTCACCTGCCCGCCGCCTGCACGTCTCTTTTCTCCCGCTGTCCCCCGGTCCCCGACAGCCTTTCGACACTCTCTGGCCAGATGTCGAATCGCGCCGCATGCCCAGCAGGCTCCCTGCTGTCCATGTCATTGTCCCGCATACCTAGTCTATTCCCCGGGACCGCTGCGACACCACCTCGCTCGGTGCCCAGGTTCTCTGCATGTCCAACACAGTCTCTCTTGCGGCTCCTCCGGCCGTTCTCCACGCTGCGCCACCACCGCGCTCAGCAAATCCACTCGCTGCATGACTTCTCGTAGCCCCCGCATCAGCTCCTCTGCCCAGGCAGGCGTAGCTTCCAACAGCCGTCCGACCTCTTTTAACACCCGGGCTTCCAGGCCCGCCAGCATCGAGCCGAACGTCAGTATAAGGGGAGCCAGTATAAGCTCCTTCTCCCCGTTCAGCAACGGCCATTCTCCGTCATGCACCATCGCACGTGGTCCTTGTAGCAGCTAGTAGTTAGCACCCCTGGTAGCTAACCTACTACCACTAGGTCGCTCAAGCCCAAAAGCCGTATCACACACAGTCTCTTTTGCCATTCCTTCTCACCCTCTCCCCTCTCGGCCGAATCAGAGGCGTTACCGCTTCACTTGCTGACACCAGTGTAACGAATCAAGTATTCGTCCAAGGAACCGGATACTTGAAGTTGGTACAGGGCTTTTATTCTTGGCTTCACAATAGCTCCTAGCGGTAGCTTCGCTGCTAGCTCTACACACGTCCAGTCAACTCTCTCTCATAGCTTGACTGACTTCCGCCTCGAGACAGGATGGCAGCTTACACACCCTTCCCCCCAGGAACACCCACACATATCAGTTCCTAGCTAAACACGGAAACACCACATTACACGCCAAACCCCGGATCGCTACAATATGTTCATAGACTAGAGAATGTAATTAATATAAATTTTCTTCATTAATGATACATCATTTCACCCATCCGCTATTAATCAGAATGCTTATTTTTATGATCCGCCCCGCCCGCATCTGCGCGCACCTCGGATATAACTGCAGCCCGCGCATCTCTGGTCTGTAATGTCTGAACCCGAGTCCCCGCAGTGGTAAGCGACTGCTCTCCTCCTGAGCTCCAGCGAGTGCCAATTGTGTCCGTCTCCGACGATAAAGTTATCCACCTGAGACCATTCTGCAGCCGGGTTACACGAGCTGAGATGGTCGGTCCGCTGTGCGACCTCATGGCTCTCCAAAATTATATTTCCAAATAGGCGTTATTTTGAAAAAACGATTGCATATTGGGGGTCAACTAGTTTTACTATAGTTACGTTTGACTTCTGAAACTATATAAAATTCATAAAGTGCCATATTAACCATAGATAGAGCCCAAACAAACATAAACTAAATAGTTGCCTTGGGCAGGAAATGGCAGAGTGGTTTTCTCTGCTCCTTCAGTGGCCAATTGCATTCTGGGCAGTGTTGAATTATCGTACCAGAGGGTCAAAATGATCATTGTGATACGTAAATTATCATACAAATACGATTATCATCGTACATCTGGTGTTTTGGAAAGTTTTCTGCTACACATTGACTGTATATTATTATTACAGTAAGTACAGTAGCCCAAGTGTCATCACAGGTGTTATCTGCACAGATGGCTTTTTTTTTAACATATGCTTTATAATGCCACCTTTTTCTCCATATTTCTGCCCCCATATTTTTATGGGGTATTTTCATAAGAATCTTGAGTTCTAACTGTATTTTTTTTCCTTCACCATGCTCTTTAACCTCTACACTACCCAGACACTCATTATCTCTCTCTCTCTCTCTCTCTCTCTCTCTGTCTGTCTCTCTGTCACTGTTTTAGGAAATGTATGGATGCCAATG